>NW_026693913.1:0-413784 GCF_021218885.2 Marmota monax | reverse complement strand
GTGTACCTTCCCACCCCCCCCCCACCCCTGCATCCTCGCCAGCACTTATTGTTGTTTGACTTCATAATGGCTGCCTTTCTGACTGGAGTGAGATGGTATCTTAGGGTGGTTTTGATTTGCATTTCTCTGACTGCTAGAGATGGTGAGCATTTTTTCATGTATTTGTTAATTGATTGTATGTCCTCTTCTGAGAAGTTTCTGTCCAAGTCCTTGGCCCATTTGTTGATTGGGTTATCTGCTTTTTTGTTGTTTAACTTTTTGAGTTCTTTGTATACTCTAGAGATTAGAGCTCTATCTGATGTTTGAGGGGTAAAAATTGGTTCCCAGGATGTAGGCTCCCTATTCACCTCGCATATTATTTCTCTTGCTGAGAAAAAACTTTTTCAGTTTGAATTCATCCCATTTGTTGATTCTTGGTTTTAACTCTTGTGCTATAGGAGTCTTATTAAGGAATTTGGGGCCTGCCCCCACGAGATGAAGATGAGGACCAACTTTATCTTCTATTAGACGCAGAGTCTCTGGTCTGATTCCTCAGTCTGCCATCTTGAAAGGTACCTAAACAGGCTCCCTGAGGGAAGCAGCCCCTCATCCCTGGAGCCACCATCCCACCTGGGGTTTCTGACAGGAAGAAGCCCAGAGCCCCCACCTCTGCCAGCTGTCAGTAGTTTGGACACCTGGGATCTCCAGGTCCAGGGGTAGCTCCATTCCCACCATTGATAGCAGGCCCCCCAGCCTGGGCAGCCCAACCCACTCAGCCCTTGGTGCTGACAGACGTAGAAATCCCACCGTGGGGGCCCGTGCCAGCACCCACACACATTCTGCTGGCAGCCAGGCTGCAAGTCCACTGGAGCAACTAGTCCATCAGCCTCTGCAGCTGCTACTCAGAGGCCAGGGACTGTGAACAGTGTTTGTCCCAAGAACAGGCAGCCCAAGTCAGCATGGGACAACCAAGGTTCATCCCCCTTAATGCTGCCAGTGTCAGTTGCCTCAATTGCAACTTGGAGGACAGATTTTTCCCCAGTTCTTCCATCTCCCATGGCAGAAATGGGCATCTGCTGAAAAAGTAGAGGGACTCCCAAAACCAGAGAACACCATGGGGCAAGCTTGGGACAGAACAGCTCCAGGGCCTGCCCCTAGGCAGAGCACCACCATGAGGACCAAGGGAGAGAAGGCAAAATACAAACCAGGGCAAGCAACCACTGATGTTTGTGCAATTAATGCTGTCCCCCAAAGCCTGACCGTGCAGAACCCCTGAAGCTCTCCTGGGAGGAACCATCACCACCTTCAGAAAGGCCACCTTGACTTGTAAGTTTGTCCCCATGCAATCCAGGAACCTGGGAGCCCAAACTAGCTCCCGGATCTCATATCTGTCTTTGGGGTTCTGTTCATCTCCTCCCCAAGTGAAGGAAAGAGAAGCATGAGACAGCATTTACAGGGTAAATGGGGCTTCGACATATTCAGCGCCACTAACTAGACCATCCCTATAGTGGTCACTTTACAGGGGACAAAAACCAACTCTGTTCTTGGAGCCACGAGGGCCACTCCTTTAAGTGCCAAAAGGCGCCCCCTTACAGGAACCCTGAATTCCACCTCGGAGCATCAATACCTCCATGAACCAGGCTGCATATATTTACAGAGGGAATCATATCACCCATTTCCCTGGTGGTAAAGGTGAGGCTCTGGGAAAGGACATGAATTATGAGTTAGTCAAGGTCCTGCCTGGAAGAGCTGGGACTGGAATTCTGGAAATCTGGCTCCAGAGCCTCATGTGCAGAACCCTGCAGGGGAGGCCTGATGCTGGGAGCTTGGAAGGGGGGGACCCATCAAGTTGGGGTGGGGGGCTCAGAGAAGAATGAAGAGATGGGTGTGGCTGGGGAATTCGTCCAGAGGGGGAGACCAATAGGAGAGGGAGGGGATCGAGTGAGGGGACTGCATGAGCAAGGCCAGGCAGCGGGAGTGTGTGGGTCAGGCAGAGGAATGACCTGTGGGCAGCTGGGGGTGCAGGGATGGAGGGGGACAGGATTCAGAAGGAAAAGAAGGTTGGGCCACACCATGGAAAGAGCCAGGTCTGGCAGGGAGACACCACCCCTCCCTGCTCCATCCTCCAACTGTCTTTGAGTCTGTGCCTTGAACTTCCCCAAACCCTCCCTTCTCACCACCTCCACTGGCCCTATTCCACCCCTCCCAGCTCTCACCTCCTCCCTGCCTCGCCCATAACAAGACAAAAAGCTCAAAGCTGCTGGCCATTTCCATGTAGTTCTTTTCCCTGCACCTTGTCCCCACATCTGTCTTAACTTGAACTCCAGGTCGGCTCTGTAGGGGCAGTGGTGGGTGACACACAGGATCTCCCTGCTTTAGAGCTGGAGAAACTGAGGCCCAGAGAAGTAATTTCTACTTCTGTTTCAGATCTTGGGCCATCACCCCCTTGAGGAAGCCCTCCCTGCACTCTCTACTACCCTGTCAGGCCTGGTTTTTGGTTATTTGTTCTCAGAGGACCAAGGATTTTTGCTGTAGAGAACTGGCCTCAGGTTGTCACGGTCTATTCATTCACATGGATTAATTGAAGTCTTTCTATGTCACTTGGCATGCAGGGGACACTGGAGAAACACTGAGCGACTGAATGACAGTTTGGGTTCTTGTGACAAGTAACAAGAAGAGGTGTTAGTAGAACATGGATGGGGCACCACATGGTCCCCACTTGGGGTATAAAAAGTCTAGGAAGCTTCTATAAGGGGGTGATGACCTGGTTGGAGCTTGAAACCTGAGTTGCTGGTAGCAGCTGGAACATGCAGGATGGTACCTGGCAGGAGGTGAGCCCCTGGCTCCTGTCACCTTCAGGAATCTGGGTTCAAGGTCCAGTGGTCTAGGTAGCTGGGAATGTGGGCCTGTGAAGGCCTCTGCCCCAAGCTCCATAACCCCAGGTGACCTTGAGGCAGGCAGGGTGGCACACCCTTCCTCGGCTCACTCCCCTTTGTCCAGTGGTAGCCAAGGGGCATCTGACTCACCTCCTCTTTGCCCCACTTCCCCACAGTGAGATTTATTTTAAAGTTACCTGAAAATCCCTCCAGCCTTCCTGATTCAGCCACCCTGTCCTCTGTGATTCTCTTGTGAAGGTCAACTGAGGGTCCCTGGAGGACTGCAGCCCATGCACCTCACTGGCTCAGCTCACCCACCCCACCCTGTGGCTCTCCACTCTCCCCCACCAGGTGGCAGAGGCTTCTGGAGGTCTTCCCACCAGGAGTCTAGAACAGGCTTATTTATGTAGAATAAAAAAATTACGTATTTCATCCCATTTTCCTGGTCTTTGACAAAACAATTCTATTTGCATAAGACTAATAATTCAGTGACCTCCTTAAAGGCCATTTTTCTCTTGATTCTGGCCCATACAGAGGCCATGCTCTGTTAGAGTGGGAAAATAATTTTTTCTTGGTCACAGATTTATAGCTACAAGCAGAGCACTCTGTGAACATTCTTTCTAGTGAGTAGTCTGGGCTTAATATTTCCTATACTTACATATTATGAAGGAGACCTTCCAAACATTGTGGTTCCTCTGTGCACCTCATATCCCTTCTCATTATCTGGACCACAAGCCAATTTCAAATTTCCCCATCCAAGCAAATGGCCTAAGGACAGAGAACTCCCAGATGCTCAAACAACAAGGAAACCAGAGAGCCAGGACAGGGCCTCTGTAGTAGTGAGGAGCCTGACCAGAGAGCCAAGTAAAATGAAAGGCTCCTGCTACCCAACTCTGAGGGCAAAGCTGCCAGGAAGTGAGAGGGAAGGGGACATCATGTCTCTGAGCCTCCACTTTGCCCCAGGATCACAGAGGTCAGGGTGAGACCTGTGCTATGCATCTAAGCAGTCTGCCACCAGGTCCCATGTGGGAGAAGGTGGATGTCATCTTAGCAAAAGAGTTTTCTCTTGGACCCCACAGGAGTGGGTCCTGACCTGGAAGAGGATGGTCTGGTGGCTGGTCCAGCTGAGCTGCCAGGTTGAGAGGCCAGCACAGATGTGCACCTAGATGCAGCCTTGCTCATGGTGGTGCTGGTGCCCCGAGGCAAACTTGGGCATTTCTGCTTGGGTGGGCCCTTTGGGGATGGCACTGAAAGGAGGGGCCTAGGTGGCTCCAAGATCATGGTTGCTGTTTGTCCTGTGTAACTTGGTCACCATGGAAATACTCTGGTGGTGGGGGCCACAGAGAGTCAGGCCCAAGCTTGCCTCATAGGTCTGTCTGGTGCTCGAGGGTCCCTCCTCTTAGAAAGGAGATGCTCATTACCCACAGGCTGCTCCCAGGTTCTCTGCTCTCAGGTTCCACTGAGGACACTGCCAAGGGCATAGTCATGCAAGTTGGTCTTTCTGGGGTGGTGCTGGCCCCTTGATTTCTGCTTGGGTGGCCTTTGTGTCAAGCATTAAATGGAGGGGCATTGGTGACTCCCTGCTCATGTTTGCTGCTTGTCTTTTGTCCCTTGGTCACTGGAGGTATTCTGGTTAGAGGTGCTGCAGGTTTTCATGCTCCAGGCTTGCTGTCTGGGCTTGGAGTTTCTCTTCTTTTGGAGCAGATGCTCAGTGCTCCAAAGGCCAGTATCACATCTGGAGGGAGGTCTGTAGTCGTAGAAGCCAGTGATTCCACAGCATGGACTTTCAAGTGTAGGTGGCCTTTCTGGAAATGGTGTTGGTCCCCTGCATTGATCGTAGGGGTTTCTGCTTCGGATGACTTTGGAGATGGCAGTAAAATTAGAAGCACCCATAGCTAGGGTGTCTTAGCAGGTCCTAAGCTGGACCCATGGTGCCCAAGTCCTGGAAAGTCCCACAAAGGAGAATAAGCCAGGGCAGTCCCTGCCAGAACCTGGACTCTCCAGCCTTTGAACCCAAAGGTGCAGGATGCCAGCCTTGCCTGCCTTGAGTGTAGTAGTTGTCAAGTGCTTCACAGTCGTTGCACAGGAGCATTGCTGGCACAGTCAGGCATTTCATTGAGATGAATCCAAACCAGGGGAACAGGTTTTTGAGCAGTATTGGATGTGGGAATATATAATGTGATTGGCTTTCTAGAAGGTAACCTCATCGCCATGGTTCCTGATGGGCACTGCTGAAAATACAGAACCATCCGGAGGACTGAAAATTTGATGAGTCATTCATTTATTTATTTTTATACCAGATATTGAACCTGGGGTTCTTAACCACTAAGACACATCCTCAGACTTTTTTTTTTTAAATATGTTTATTTAGAGACAGAGTCTAGCTAAGTTGCTTCAGACCTCTCTAGTTTGCTGAGGCTAGTTTTGAACTCCATATTTTCCTGTCCCATCTTCCCCAATGCTTGGACTACGGGTGTGTGCCTCCAAGCCCTGCTGGGCCTTTCATTTTGGCCAGATCTGAGCCTCTTAGTACTTTTGTTAGGAAATGGCCAGGAGGAGGGAGAGTGGATCTTAAATGGATGGTTTGTTATTGTAAAGGGCTGGGGATTATAGTTTGAATTAATCTAACAGTCTTCTTAATATTGTCCTGAGCATTGAATTTACCCATATTGACCCTACCTCTCCCCCTGCCCAATGCCACTGTGGATCACTGAGGGTTCTCTATGGTCCGAGCTCAGCCACAACCCTTTTCTTGGTTACTTCTCATAATGACACACCCATGAACTGCATATCTTGACTGGTAACTAAAGCTTTCGTTGGTGCTTTCAAATATGAAACTATAAATTTGTTATCAAGTGACTTGTCTAGAAATCATTTTCTTCCAAATTGTTCCAAAGAGGTCAGACTGGAAGAGGACCTAGTCACTTGCCAGGCTCACCTTCTTCAGGTGTTCCAGCCCCTCAGTGATTTCCATCAGTTCCCCCTCTTTGTAAAATCATGCAATAGACTTGTGTTTGGGGAAGCAGCAGGCTTAGGATTGAAGCAGGAGTTCAATAGAGGTTTTCAGCAGGAGGCTATGATAGGAGTCCTCAGTGCTTCCCCAGTGAGCTTGCCTTTTAATAGCAGGTAACCCTGGGAATGGGACAGCTATCAACAACTAATAGATATCAGTACTCACATGAAACAGCTGATGTGCTGTGTTCACCAGCCTATTCTTTTTTTTTTTTTTTTTGATATTGTTTTTTAGTTGTCAATGGACCTTTATTTTATTTATTTATATGTGGTGCTGAAAATTGAGCCCAGTGCCTCAACATGCTAGGCAAGCACTCTACCACTGACCCAAACCCCAGCCCCATCAGCCTATTCTTTAAGAAGAAAGGATGTTCATAACCTGTTAGTGTCAGGAAAGCCAAAGGATCACATGTACTAGTCTCTGGGGAGTAGTAGCCTTCTAGGGCAGGCTCCCTGACTGTGTGTTAATTAAGTGTCCTGGTCCATGTGGGCAGGATGAAAGTCAACCTCAGTGTGAACTGGGAAGCGCAGAGCTGATGACCAAAGAGAGCTGTTCTTTGATACTGCATTTCCTTCATCTATCGTGTTTAGCATGAGGAAGATTTTTTTTTCCTTGTGGAAATTGAGTTAATAGGTGTTAAATAAATATCTTAGTTGCTTCTGATGTGGCTGAGGAGCACTTTCAAGTGTTTAAAAAACTGGTTTCTGTATATCATTGTATAGCTAATTGCAATTCTTATGAAACCTTCTCATAGGCTGTTTCTGGTTTTATTGGGATTTTTTTCAGCTGCATTGTGAATTGGATGAAGGACATTTTCCCTTCTTATAAATGGTTTTGTGGAATTTTGAGATTTGGGTTTTTATTCACATTTGAAGGGAATAAATCAACCAGCCTTAAGAACATGACATCTTTCTGATGGATAGAAGCAATTCAAGGAAGAATAAGGATGATGTCTTTTAGAAATGCTATAGGAATATTTGTTTGGGGGGTCAATAAATAACATGCTTAGAGTTTAATAAATATTTTGTTATGTCATCGTAGTTTCTACATTTTTGTATTCTAGTAGAATTTTATCTAGTTTTAATATTTGTTTTTGAGCAGACATCTTTATCTTGAGAGATATCATTTAGTGTTACTTTTCAAAATTTGCAGCTGTGTAAATCCAGATGCTTGGTGAAGCTGCTCTAGTGTGAGGAAAGCCTCTCCTGTTAGGCCAGGAGCCTGTAAGGCACCATCAGCACATATGAAACCTGCTACGTATTATAAGCAACAGGAAATAGCACAGAAGCTGCAAGTGCATTTAGGTCATTTGGAAGTTGAATTCTTGTCATATCTTTACTTTGCTTAACATATCTTCTCCCCTTTAGTTCTTTCTTATAGTAATTTGAAGCTGATGAATTTACTGGTATTTTCAGGAGAGCATATACAATTAAAATATTTTTCAATTCAGTATCAGTTCAAAGAACTTAGCATCACCTGCCTCTCACCTTTGGTGGGAAGGTAATGAGCAGCCACTTAGCTCTGTGTGCACAAGGATGATGGTCCTGAGTCTCCTGGGATGGCTAGCTAAATCTGGAAGTTCCTTAGGAGATGGAAAGACATCAGCTCCTCATGTTCCATTCAACAGTGAGCACAGGGCGCTCAGTGAACATGCATTCGGTTTGTGAGTGTCCCCTGCAGGGACTGGTCTCCTATTCCCTTTCCAGACCTCAAAGCTGAATTGTCTGTCTTTCTCTCTGCTCCAGTAGCCTCAGCTATTGAGTACTATTGCCTCTGAGATGCTTCTTTGTTCATACTACTGGGATCTTGCCTCCAAAGTTTAGTTGGAAGAATAGGAGGAAACTGTTGCTTTAAACTGCACACAAAACAAAAGCAAGTGGCTTTGCCTTTCCCTAAAGACATGGAGATAGAGAAGTCCGTTTCCGTGGTCGTGGCCATGCTATGGAAGAAATTCTTGGCCATTCCACACCATCCTTGCTTCTTATATGTTTTGTGCATCAGTGAATTTTTTAGCCCTAGCATTTTCACCTATGGGAGGCGTGTAGAAACAGAGGCACAGAAATGCCAGCTCCTTGCCATTTCATGGGGTCCTCAGGTCTCTGCCTGCTGCCCCACCAACTTTCCCCACAAACCTCTGGAATTTCAGCAGTGCCCTCTGCTGTGGGCCTGTGGAGCCAGACTAAGTTAGACTTCCCGTGACTCAAACTTGGAAGTGATACCCCATGAGGCTTGTTGATTTCTGTTTCTTAGAAACCAGATGCTGATGTGGATCCACTGAGAGAGGAGGGAGCTACAGGCTTTGGGCACAGGATGCTGTGGTGTTTGAAATCCCCTGTAGTGTACCCCATCATACGATCGGCAGAGACATTGGGGCAATTTGATTTCGCACAGGAATTAGAATTCTATGGCAAAGGGGAGGCTATCTCTGAAAATAACCCTCCAGTGGTGCAGAGTGGGGACCATGGCCAAGAGAGGAGCTGACTTTCCCTCTGTCACTGTGGGACTCAGGTCATGGTAAAGTTGGATGTCATCCTTTGTCCCTTAACTTCCTATGTCATGTTATCTGTATATTTGTGCATTAGAGACGCATGACTCCTGGATTAGGGTTTCTCAGGGAGTCCATGTATGTGTGGGCACATGTCCCTGATGACAACCTCTAAAGCAGATGCTAGAATGACCCCTGGGAACATGTTGAGAAGCTATGGAGGCCCTGCAAGGCACAATGACTTCCTCAGGGCCACACACATACCCACAAGAAGGGGAAGGGTCTCAACCAAGCTCTGTCTCCCCAAACCAAGGGAGCTGGCTCCACCCGGGCCTGTCTGAGGGCCTGATCCAGGGTGTGTTGGTGTAACTGGGTCCACCTGTGCCTATGTCATGGGAAGACTGCAGCCCAGTGGGCCATTGGAACCATCTTGTGTAAGAAAGGGACTCAGCAAAGGACTTCCTGAGACAGTGACCTCACTTCCTTGGCCATGGAACTCACAGAACTTGGAACCCTGGTAGCTAGGCACTCACAGTCCACAAACAGTCCCGGTCTGCTCACTGGTGTTGAGACAGCAAGCCCAGAGCCATGAGTTCTTGTTGTCTACAGATCTGTGGGTGCTTAAGCCTCAGGGCTTTTCCTGAGTGTGGAGGTGCTGGGTCAGCGCTGTGTCCCAACGACTCTGGCAATTTTTCCCAAGGAGACCAGAAGTGAGACAGGACAGGGCACCACAGGTGTCCATAGTTTAACCCACATTCAGATTCCCCTTTCAAAAGTGCCAGATCTCACCAGGTTTGTGTGTGTGTGTGTGTGTGTGTGTGTGTGTGTGTGTGTGATGTCTCCTGAGAATATGGAGGGAAAATATTTTGATTTCCCCTGACGTATGGCAGTGATTCCTTTTGCAAATGGCTACCGTTTTCCTGTTGAAATGTCCCTCTTTGATTGCCCATCCTAGGGAGAAGATGACCAAGGCTCATCAGTGGATGTGTCCTGTCTTGTGGAAACCCTCACAGTACTTCTCTGGGAGCTCGAGGACGGCCTGGTGCCTGCCCTGCAGCAGGGGAACACCCCCTATGTCCATGGGGTTTTGTATTTGTACCAAGATTTGGCCAGTACCCAGAAGGCTCTGGAGCTGCTGGGTAAAAGGTGTGTATGACCTCCAAGCCCTGGCCCATGGCCATCTCCTGGCCTGGTGTTGGGAATGCCGGGCATCACTCTGAACCTCCGTCAGCTCTGAGGAAAGTAGGGTTTTTCAGAGGAGAACTCTGCCTGGGTGTTTAGAAATCCAAGTAGGATGAGCCCTAGGAGTGTTTGCCTCAGAGTGGTCCTGGGACACAGGCTGGCGATGGCTCTGGCCTTTCCCTGGGGGCCTGTCCCCTCCCTGAGAGGAAGTTCTCTGCCTCAGACCTCACTCTTCTGAGGCCTCAGGAAAAGCAGTTTCCACATTTGGGAAGGAGTCTGTGGGTTGCATCTGGGAGGGTTCCAACCTGCCTGTAGACAGAACAGGGACCCCTGGGGTCAACTGAGAGGGTCCTGGCCCTGAGGTAGCCAGGCAGCAGGTGGGTGGGTTCATTCATGGCTCAAATATATATGAAGCACCTACCTTTGGCAGGCACTTGGCCTATCATTTAGGAATCAGTGCAGACAAACTCTCCCAGCCCTCCTGAGCTCCCGTTATTGTCAGTAAGTTAGTCAAGTCCACCAGGCATCTCGACAGATGAGGGACACAGGATATTAGAGGTCACAGCCTCCTGGTATTCTCTAGGTATGGACGCCTCCAGCCATATGTTGAGGAGGAGTACCTTCAAGACAAGAAGTGAGTGATCTTTGGGCCAAGAGGGAGGGCTGCTGTCTCCAGAGTGGTCACTTGGGGGGCTGTTGTAGAGGATGGCTGGGCAGACCTCAGGGTCTACCCTGTTGTTTCCCAGCAGAGGACAGAGGTCTGGGGCTTACTCTGTAGAAGGAACAAAGCAAGCTGTGGTGGGATTCTGGGTACCCAAGGAAGAGAGGCGTGGCTGGAGCCTCAGAGCCAGGCCCTGTGAGGATCCCTCTCCAGCACAGCCAATCCCAGCTGGATTGCCCATGTTTTTTTGTATAGAGACTGGACAGAAAGTGAGGGGAGAATCCTACCCACACATGTGCCTCACAGTTTTGCCCCCTTTGCTCTGCTGCATGTGACCTGCTTGGACACTCTCTGGGAAGCTCCCCATGCAGGGGGCCTTGGGAGGTTCCAGCTGAAGGAGAGGCCCTTTACATCATTATCTTCCAGTTGGTACAGGTGGTGACCCAAGCTGCCATCCCATTCTTTCAAAGTCAGCCATCTTCCCTGGCAGCTACATAAAATTCACACACACACAAATGCCAGAGGCAGGGGGTCAAGAAACGATTAGACCAGAAGCCTCCACTTCTCCTAGAATGTTTTCTCGCTGCCCTAGTTCTAAAGTCCTTGAGGGCACCTCCCACGTGTGAGCACCTGCGCATTGTGCCAGATGCCCCACCACAGCTATCCGCCTCCTCCCACTAAAACTGTCTATTTTATTTTTTGTGATGGTGGTTTTTTTTAAATGTCTGGGATGGCATTGTAAGTATTTTAGTAACAAACATTTATGTTGACACAATAGTGCTCAATCCATTCACCAGGCTGTGCCACCCCCAGCACTGAGTAGCTGAAGATGGAGAGCCCCCTTAGAGCACAGGGGTCCTGTGGGGCCCCTGTGCATGGAGCCGAGATGACTGCCTAAAGGGTGGTGAGGATTTCAGGGCATTTTATCCCCTACTGTGTTCTGTGACGTTAACTGGGTTAGATGTCATGTGACACTACAAACCCTGTTCATATAAGACAGCAAACTTAATATGTGTCTTCTTATTGCTCCACAGATCATGACTCACCAGAGTAATTAACTGGTCTAACAATATTGAAGTTAGACCAGTTAATTACTCTGTAATGGACTGAACAGTTGGAATAAAAGGAAGAGTTCCAAGTTTTGCATTCCAAATAGAAAGCTGTGCCTTGGGCTGGGCTGTAGCTCAGTGGCAGAGTGCTTGCCTAGAATGTATGAGGCACTGAGTTCAATCCTTAGCACTACAAAAAAAAAAAAAAAAAAAAAACAACTAAACAAAGAAAGGCATGCTGTTGATCTAAAACTATTAAAAGAAGAAAGAAAGAAAGAAAGAAAAGAAAAAAAAAAAGCTGTGCCTCTTGAATAATTAGTCCCAATGAGAATGCAAGGGAAATGTTCATAAAGAAAATTAAAGTGCTGCTCCAGGGCATAGGTGAATGATAAGAAAGCAAAACAGCTGATAGGGATAAAGTTTTCATAGTCTGGAGAACAGGTGAAACAAGCCACGTTCCCTTAAGCCAAAACCGCATCCAGATAAGGCCCAAACATTAGATTTTTCTGATGCCAAGAGAAGGGAGAAAGCTCCAGAAGAAGTCTGAAGGTGGCAGAATTTGGTTCATGATGTTCGAAGCAAGCGGCCCATCTCCATATAAGACAAGTGCAGGGTGAAGCAGAAATTGCTGATGTAGAAGGTTAAGCCAAAGTGTACATTCTACTCTGAATCCTGTTATCACTGTTGGGTGGGCATCCTCCTCTATGACCAGCCCCAACTTTCCAGATTAACAAAAGTGAGAGTAGCCACTTGTTCAAGGTCATTTGGCTATTAAGTATATTGTGGGGATCCCGACCCAGAAAAAAAAAAAAAAAAAAAAAAAAAAAAAAAAAAGAAATTGCTGATGTAGAAGCTACAGCAAGTCATGAAGAAGATCTTGCTAAGCTATCTGATGAAGACGCGATATGGTTGAGTTTCTCGGTGTCCCCCAAAAGCTCATGGGTGAGACAATGCAAGAAGGTTTAGAGGGGAAATGATCCTGTTATGAGAGCCTAAAGCCAATTAGTGAATTAATCCCCTGGCAGGATGAACAGGTGGCACAGATAAAATGGGGTGCCCACACCCTCCCCAAGCCTGGAGGTGTAGGCGCCACCTGTGGAGGAGTCCAGTTGCAGTGTGGAAGTGAACAGCAGCCACCCTCAACGTTCCACATTAGGGTTCCACATTGGAGGTTCCCAGCAACCAGCGGCATCCCTCTGCGGGCAGGTCGTTCATCAGGGAGCCTAGGCGCCCTAAGGCCCTTTGGGGAGTCCAGTTGAATCGGTGGCTGCATGGAAATAGGCGTCCAAATAGGAGCATCCTCATCCATTGGCGGTGGCGGGAGTCTGCTTCCAGTGCAGTGGAGGTGTTGGCAGCATTTCTGGTGGCCAGGTCGGGACTCCAGTGGCCACAGTGTGGAGCGCTGGCTGTGGCGACAGCGACAGCGTAGGGCAGCGGGCCTCAGAGTCAGAGGGCGACCAGAGGATGGGGTGCCCTGTGCTGTGGCTGCCCCAGGCCACTTGTCTTGCTCCTGGCAGGGCCTGCCTGCTCAGGAAGCAGGACACGGCAGGCGGCGGTACCCACACAGCCCCTGAGGACCTTATGCTGAGCACGCAGGCGGCGCCTGGCACCGGCACTGAGCCCCCCGGGTGGCAGCTCGCCCCACCCCGGGTTCGCCCTGCCCCTCCCTGGGTTGCGGCCTCTGCGGGGGAAGTAGGCCCGCTGCCAGCCGGGGCAGCCTTTAAAGAGGACACCCACCCTCCCCAGCGACATCTCTCCTGGGCTGTGGCCACTGAGAGCAGAGGCAGTGGGGGGTGGGGCTACAAATCCTCCCCCTCAAAGCGCATCCCTGGGGCGGGACAAGAGTGGAGGGCATAGATGGCAGAGGGAACCCCAAGACGTGCCGTCCTTGGTCTTGGTCTTCTGCCACCCTTAGACAAAGAAATGTACTTTAAAAAAATTAATTAGCTCTAATTAGTTGTACATAAGAGCAGAATTCACTTTGGTTCATTGTACAGAAATGGAGCACAGCTTTTCATTTCTCTGGTAGAACACGATGTAGAGTTGCACCATATGTGCAGTCCTGCATGTACCTAGGGTAATGATATCCCTCTCATTCCACCCTCTTTCCTACCCCATGCCCGTCCCTCCTATCCTTCCCCTTTGCCCCAAGTTCCTCCATTCTTCCCTTGCCCCCCTCATTATGGATCAGCATCCACTTATCAGGGAGAACATTCAGCCTGTTGTTTTTGAGGATTAGCTTTTTTCACTTACATAATATTCTCCAACTCCATCCACTTACCTGCAAGTGTCATAATTTTATTCTCTTTTAAAGCTAAGATTCCATTGTGCACATATACCTCATTTTCTTTATCGATTTAGCTCTTGAAGGACTTCTAGGTTGGTTCCACAGTTTACCTACTGTGACTTGAGCTGCTATAAACATTGATGTGGCTGCATCACTCTAGTATGCTGATTTTAAGTCTTTTGGGTATAGATTGAGGAGTGGAATTTCTGGGTCAAATGGAGGTTCCATTCCACGTTTTTTGAGGAAGCTCCATTCTGCTTTCCAGAGTGGTTGCACCAATTTGCAATGCCACTAGCAATGTATGAGTATACCTTTCCCCCCACATCCTCACCAACACTTATTGTTGCTTGTATTCTTGTTAACTGCCATTCTGGCTGGAGTAAGATGGTCTTAGAGTAGTTTTGATTTGCATTTCTCTAATTTCTGGTGAAGTTGAACATATTTTCATATATTTGTTGATCGACTGTGTATTTTCTTCTGTGAAGTGTCTGTCCATTTCCTTAGCCCATTTATTGATTGGGTTATTTATTCTTTGGGTGTTGAAGTTTTTGAGTTTTTTATATATCCTGGAAATTAGTGTTTTATCTAATGTGTGTGTAGTAAAGATGTTCTCCCACTCTGTGAGCTCTCTTTTCATATTATTGTTTCCTTTGCTGAGAAGAAGCTTTTAAGTTTGAATCCATCCCATTATTAATTCTTGATTTTATTTCTTAAGTACAGGGTCTCTGGTCTAATTCCTAGGTCCTTGATCTACTTTGAGTGTTTGTGCAAGGTGAGAGATCGTGGTTTAATTTCAGTCTGCTACATATGGATTTACAGTTTCCCCAGCACCATTGTTGAAGAGGCTATCGTTTAGCTAATGTATGTTTTCGGCACCTTTGGCAAGAATGAGATAACTACATTTATGTGGGTTTTTCTCTGTATCTTCTATTTTGGACCATTGGTCTACATGTGTATTTTGGTGCCAATAGCATGCCGTTTTTGTTACTACAGATCTGTAGTATAGTTTAAGGTTTGATATTGTGATGTGTCCTACTTCACTCTTCTTGCTAAGGATTGCTTTGTCAATAAGGATTTCTCTGTGTCTATTTTTCCAAATGAATTTCATGATTACTTTTTCTATTTCTATGAGGAATGTTATTGGGATTTTAATTGGAATCACATTAAATCTGTATAAGGTTTATGATAGTGTGGCCATTTTGACAATATTAATTCCATGAGGGAGGAATTGGAATCAGGTACCTGCTCAAAAGGGGAGGGATCCGATAGCCATGCCCACCTCAAAATGGCAAGGAATGCTTTCCAAGATGTAGTCGGTGTGCTTCCAGAGCCGGGGTGTCTGGTGATGTCAGGGGAACCGATGGCCTTGTGCTGTGGGGAGGTAGCAGCTGAGTGACCTGCGTGGGAGTGGAGCGAGTCTCGGCGGTCTGCAGATGTGTTGGTAGGTGGTTCTGCTAAGGCGCTGGCCAAGTCTTAAGTGAACTGCAACTTTGGCTTTGGGTCCTGCTCGGACACTGAGGCCCTGAGTCCTGCGCGAGGTCACAGCGCTGGTCATTTCTGTAGAGAGAAGCTGTACAGGGGCCTCTAACACTCTCAAGAGATGCAGAATTCCTACTAGGAGAGATCTGGATCACAGAGCAACACAGATGCTGCTTCCCTCTGGTCCGCCATCTTTGAAAGTCTTTTCAATTTCTTTCTTTAGTTTTCATTGTATAGGTCTTTCATCTCTTTTGTTAAATTTATACCCAAATATTTCATTTTTGAGGCTATTGTGAATGGGATAGTTTTCCTAATTTCTCTTTCAGAGGGTTCATCACTAATAGATAGAAATGCATTTGATTTATGAATATTGATTTCATATCCTGTGACATTGCTGAATTTGTTAATATTAGAAGTTTTCTGGTGGAGTTTTTTTTGGATCCTCTATGTGTAGAATCATGTCGTCAGCAAATAGGGATAGTTTGAGTTCTTCTTCCCCTATTCCTATCCCTTTAATTTCTTTCATCTACAGCTCTGTCGTGTAGTGTAAGCTGTAGTGGAGTTTAAACAGCAGTATAGTTTAAACTCTGGCTAGAGTATCAGGGACTATGTAGAGTAGAAGGTGAGAGAGGGCATCCTTGTCCTGTTCCAGTTCTGAGAGGAAATGCTTCCCATCAGAAATGCACTTTGAGGATGAAGAGGTCCTAGTTCCTCTGCTCTCTCCCCCCACAGCCCAGGTGGGATGTCTCTTAGGAAGGTGGGGGTCCTCTCCCAAGGCTGCCCCACCTGGCAGATGGCCTAGTTCCCCTGCAGAGGCCACATCGGGGATGGGGCGAGCAGCCACCCGGCGGGCTCATGGCCAGTGCCAGGCGAGGCAGGTGTGGGCAGCCTAAGGTCCTCAGCAGCTGCCTGGGTATTGCCACCCCCCTCGTGCTGCTTCCCGAACAGGCCGCTCAGCCAGGACCAAGACCCAGGGCCTGGAACGGCCACTGCAGAGGCCACTCCAGCCTCTCGTCGCCCTTCCACTCTGAGGCTCACTGCCCTGCGCCCTCGCTGCCGCCGCCAGCCTGGAGCTCTTCACTGTAGCCACCGGACTCCCCACATGGTCGCCAGATGCCACTGCAGCAGGATTCCTGTTACCCCAGCAGGATGAAGATGCTCACCACTGGACGCCTCTGTGTCCTCAGCCCCGTTTCCAGACTCTACTGGTGCTGCCGCCACCGTGCAGCAACCAAACTCCCAAACCCCAGCTGGACTATGATGCTGCCCACCAAGGGCCCAACGTCAATGCCCTTCACCCCCCGCCATGATGCCTGACTCCAGTGCCCCATGCCGGCTCCCGGATGAAGCTGCATGTTGCTGCTGCCACCACCAGACTCCATCATGGACGCAAGACAGCGATACTCAGCACTGGATGCCCACTTCACCCACTGCAGCCTGCCGCAGTCTGGCTGGGCACAAATGCCGCAGTCTGGCTGGGCACACAATCACGAGCCACCACACAGCTTGTAGATTCAAACAGCAACTCTTTATTCCCGAACTCACACCAGCCGTCTACAATCACGTTCTGGGGAAATCCACGTTCTCTGCCCAAATCCACGTTCTCTGCCCAAATCCACCTCCACTGGGCTTCTATCTCCAAAATATACTGTCTAAATCCCGTGAGAACTCAAGGGGAACTCAGGCAGCAGGATACGCCCTATTCCCAGCAGGAATAATCTTAAACCTTAAACCTGGAACCTAAACTGGGAACGCCCTAAACACGATTATCTTAAAACCGGGAACACCCTAATCTGCCTTGGTCCTTGAGCAAGGTCACGTACATTCAATGTCACTGCAACATGGGGTACGCTGGCAAGGAAATTGTCATACCTACTTGGCTAATGGCTCCCAGCAGCAGCCAGACTCCTGTGGCACTGCAAGACAGAAATGATCATGGCAACATCCCTCTGTTGTCACCACGGCAGCTTCTGGACTCTTCTGCTGCCACCGCCACTGTGAGTATGCAGCAAGGGATCTCCCAAACTGCAGCTGGATGCCAACACCTCAGCTGTTGCCACCCCCACGCCAACTCTCAACTCCGGACCTCCCTCGCCTGATGCCCGACGCCTGAAGCAGCTACATGTTGCTGCTGCTGCCACCAGATGCTACCACTCCATGAGGCCTCTTCAGTGATTCCATCCCAAAGATGCTGCTGTGCTGCCCAAGACCACAGAAGCTGGGAAGTTGGGTAGTCTCCATCGCAGTCGCCTCATCAGTGCCCACCGGTTGCTTCCTGCCTTTCCTCCCCCAGGACCACCCACCAGTCCTTCTGGGCCCTTGAGTAGGAGTTGTGCTGACTCAGGGAACTCATCCAAGGAAAACAAGTGAGTACTTTAAACAAAGGTTGCAGTCCTCACAGCAGGCAGTGGGCGGGGCTAGGTGGGTCCAGCCTGCTGGTGAGGGGGCAGAGGTGGAGCTACTGGCCTCCTCTGGACCTTGACCCTGCGGGGCAAGCTGGAGAGGGATCTCTGGCTGCTCTGGGAGTCCAGCCGGGAAGCAGCTTCCTAACTCACCCTCACACTCCTCTCTGAAGAGGACTCTGGATTCCAGAGAAAGCCATCTGGGCTCTTGGGCTCTGGGCAGTAGTATGAGCCAGACTGGACAGACTCCACCCACCTGGACTTGGGGAAAAGCCCCCTCTTGGGAAAATACCCTCCTAGAACTACCAAACTTAGTCTGACATTGGCTTCTTCCATGAGATTATCAAGAAAGGAAAAATATGTTACCTAGTTTTGTCTTGCAAAGGGTAGTGTGGGGAGAGGCAAAGGCATCAGAGTTGGTAGAGCTGAATTCACATCCCTTTTAACTGGGTGACCTTGTCCAGGGTCCAGAACTAGGTACAACCTTGGTTTTGCATCTGGTAAAACAAAGATGGTGAGGATGATAAGCTATCACCATCTGTCATAGCTGGAGACCTAATGCGTGGTTCATAAATCTGACTATTCCAATAACTTAAGAAAATGACAAAGAAGGCACACAACCACACAGAATTACCTTTTCAATAATCCGGGGGTGGCTCTGTGAACGTAAGGGCCCATGGAAAGACATAGAACCACTGGAATTCTTTATTGTTACATAGGAGACACACAAGGGGAGTTTCCATAGAACATTTTATCCCCAAAAGGGCAAAGGGGTCGGAATACAAGGGAACAGATGAGTGTAACTCAACCCCAGTGGGTGATGCCTACACCTGGAGCCATGCCTTGTTATCTGAGCTGGGGTGACGCCCACATTACTGCAACCTGGCACTGCCCTGCCAGACTGAATGCAATAATTGTTCAGAACCCGGTGCATCAGGGCTTAAAGGCGTCTGCATCCAAGGCAGCTCCCGACAATAAGCCATGGGCAAATCAAGTTGTTCTGCACTACCTCACCTTGGGAGCCAGGTAGGCATTCAGCAATATTTCCATGCAGAAATATATTCTCAGACTAAAGGTGACACACCTAGAAGTGCACCTTTGGATGACAACTGACCTGTGAGGTAGGGAGTTGAAATTTACATCATGTTTTTAGAGGAAATAATAATATATGGAAGGTCATAAACCAAAGCATGAAATGTTGGGTCAGGCTCATGGAATTAAAAGCTGTTTTCAAATTTGTTTAAAGTTACATTGAGATAAATCTATGTAGTTCAAACCTTCCAGGATATCCCCCACCTCTGCCGCACACACAGGGAGCAGTGTCCACAACTTTTTTGCTCCTCTTTACAGTATCACCAAATGTATGTGTGTGTGTGTACACACACACACACACACACACACACACACATATATATATATATATATATACTCGCACACATATACATAGTGTATTATGTAATATTTTGTCTTTTTGGTTTGTTTTTAGGCTGTCTGTAATAGAATCTCATGTCCATTCTTTTGCTCCCCTTCAGCTGACCATCAGGAAGAAGGAAACAGCAGAGAAGCTTGAGGATCAGAAGGACACTAGCCCTGCTCTGGTCACCCTGGAAGCTGGCTAGCCTGCACACACCAAAGCTTGAGGAAACAGCAGCCCTGCTTCAGCCACTTGAGGGCTGGCTGATCAATGCAAGGAGGAAAATAAACTAAGCAACAGGACAAATGGACTGTTTCGTCCTGTAAGAGGGCTCCCATACTGTGGTGCATTGCCACCCCTTACTTCTGTCATATGCACAGTCCTCTCCTTGGTCTTTACTACAGGACTGACAACCACCAAACACACAGCTAACCCATAATGGGGGGCGGGGCAAGGGAAGATGGGAGGGACTTTGGATTGGGCAGAGGGGAGTGTGGGAGGGGAGGGATATGGGAGTGGGAAGGATGGTGGAATGAGGTGGATTGTATTAATCTATGTACATGTATGATTGCAGGAATGGGGTGACTGTGCACTGTGTCTAACCAGAGAAATGAAAAGTTGCCTCCATTGGTGTTTAATAGTCAAAATGCATTCTGCTGTTATATATAACTAATTGAAAAAAATTCATAAAGGACTAAGGCTTAAAAGGAAGTCTGGACACACCCCAGCCACAAAACTAATGAACCCCAACAAACCCAACACATAAAGATCCAAATCACAGCAGAGAGGAATCATCGCTGCCCTGGGATGGGGATCTCCCGAGGGCCCCGGCAGGTGAACCCGGCTCATCCATCCTTCCCCCATTGCCTAGGTGTGTCCAGAGCTGCCCAGTCCACTGGGGCTGGGAGGAGGGTGCCACCTCCCCACTCAGGTACATTGGATGGTACCCGATGGTCTCAGGTTTGGACCGCGTCTCTCCATCTAATGTCTTTTAAAAGTCTTTGACCTCCTCCTTCATCCCTTCAAGCCTGTTCCCCTCTTCCCATGGATCCCTCCATTCACTGAATGCCTGATGAGCCCTACAAGAAGGTGGGTGCAGGCTCCTCATCTCAGGAAGCTCCCAGGGAGTCCCCCGTTCCCAGTTGCCTGAGGATCTGTTGGGGCTCTCTGCCTGGGTTTTGGCTGACGGAGCGAGGATAGCCGTGATGTGCCCCTTCCAGATCTGGAGCTCAAACCACATGGTTTCACCCTCTCCTTTCCACTGCCATGGCAACCACAGTGGCTTTGTGTGCAAGACGGAGTCACTACAAGCTGAAAAGGTCTGAACGTCCTGGTCCCACCTGGAGGAGAGCCACCTGACCCATATTGCACTGTGTGACTTGAGCAAGAAAGTATCCTGGGAGCCGGGGACGTAGGCCAGGGGTAGAGAACATCTGTGGGGCCCTTATCTCAGTCTTCAATGCTGGGGGGAAAAGGAGGGGGGACAAAGAACAAGAGGGCTGAGGAAATAGCTCAGATGTGGAGCCCTGCCTAGCAGCTCAAGGCCCTGGGTTTGGTCCCCAGCACTACAAGAAAGAAGAAAGAGGAGGAGGAGAAGGAGGAGGAGGGAGGAAGAAAGAAAAGAAGTTACCCTGCATTGTGTTTAGCCACTGAAAAGCTGGGGATGTTTGTTACAACAGCTGGGATGCTTGTTACTTATCCTAATACAGGCAAAAGGAGCACCTTGACTTCTGTGGCTGGGTCACAGCGTCTGAGAGGGCTTCTTGCCAGGCAGTATATGACCACTGAGGCCTAATACTAGCTGGGAGATGGCATGAAGTCAGAGAAGGGAAAAGATACCCAAAGCCCAAATGCCTGACATTCAGTAGGTGTTCAGTAAAACTGGTGGCATGAGCAAAATACACGAGAACATTAGAAGAGCTTTGTAATGGTGGCCAATGTTGCCGGAGGCCCAGAAGATGAGCAGGGTTCGGGTGGGGTGGGAGTAGAGACAATCAGCCTCAATTAGCCTGGGAGTCCATACCTACAAGTGAGAAAGGGCAGGCCCTGTCCATGGGTCCGAGGAGAGTGAGCAGTCACTGGTGCCCTAGAGCAGTGGAGATGAAGCTGGAACTTGGAGGCTCCCCAAGGCCAAGCTGAATACTACAGTCTGAGGTCTAAAAAGTGTTTTCTTCTTCTTCTTTTTTTAATATTTATTTTTTGGTTAGACACAACACCTTTATTTTGTTTATTTATTTTTACATGGTGTTGAGGATCAAACCCAGGGCCTCGCGCACGCTAGGCGAGCGCTCTACTGCTGAACCACAACCCCAGCCCTAAAAAGTGTTTTCTTTGCAGTGACAGGGGTGGGCCCCAGGGCCTAACACATGCTAGGCAAGTGCTCTACCAGTGAGCAGCACCCCAGCCTAAATGACCTTATGTTTGTCAAAAGTAGCAACGATCACAGCCTTTGGAGTGGGCTCCAAAGGGGTGTGTGTGTGTGCGCGTAACAATCTATTGGGATATATGTGTAAATAATAAAATTCCTATTGACATTCTTCTTATGCCTTTAAGAGCTTGTTCTCTGGTGTATATGATACTACTGAGGCTCAGAGAGATTAAGTAACTCATCCAAGGTCCACAGCTAGTAAGGGTGCCTGACTCCAAAGCCCAGCCATGCTCTTCACATGCAGAGTCCTGTGCAGACAGGTTAGGGGTTGGATGGGGACAGAGGCAGGCCTAAGGAGGGGCCTTGGAGGAGTAGATACCTGGCGGCTCTGGAAGCCTCTTCTGTAGCCCATTGTGAGCAGAGGTCGAGAAGCCCGCCCCAGCCTGCTCCCTTGCACCTCGGGGCCTGTCATGAGGAGCCAAACAGACAGATTAGATCAGTCCTGGCCTGTGGCCAGCCACCCAAAGCCTCTTAGCTGGTCTTGGGCAATTCATCCTTACCTCTGTGAGCAGAAAGGGTAGGACAGGGGGCTGAGAGGTCAGAGTGGGGTGACAGAGTGGGAGAGGACAAGGTGTCACCCAGACTCTGGTGACAGGTGGCAGCTGGCAGGGGTAAACTGGCTTCTCTGCCATCTACACAACTCAGCTTCCAACCCCTGTGGCCTAGGGAACCCAGGTGTCTCACATTCCCGTGCTTCTTTGCGCTGTGTTCACAATTCATGCCTCTGATTCATACTACTAAAAGAACTTTATTTTTTAAATTTTATTTTTCAGAAATAAAATTGTAGCCAGGTACTGAGGCGCATGTGTGACATCCCAGAGACTAGAGAGATTGAGTTAGGAGGATCACAAGTTCAAGGCCAGTGTGGGCAACTTGGCCAGACCCTGTCTTAAACAAACTAAAAAAGGGCTTGGGCGGAGGTAGCTCAGTGGCAGAAGGCCCCTGGGTTTAAGATTGTAGGCAGGGGGTGTAGCTTCATGGTAGAGAGCTTGTCCGGCATGCACAAGGCCCTATTATTGTGTTTCTATCCCAAACATAATAATAATAATAATAATAACAACAACAACAAAAATTGTAATTAAAATATGCCTACAGAAAAATGCATCCCAGGGGCTGGGGATATGGCTCAAGTGGTAGCGCACTTGCCTGGCATGCGTGAGGCACTGGGTTCGATCCTCAGTACCACATAAAAATAAAGATATTGTGTCCACCTAAACCTAAAAAATAAATATTAAAAAAAAAAGAAAAATGCATCCATAAGTAGAGTTTGGTGACTTTTTACAAACCAACACATCCAAGTGTAACTAGAACTCAGAACAAGGAACAAAATATTTGCCAACCCCCTCCTGTCCTTTTCTAGTCACTACCCTTAATCAGCAGCAGGCACCTGACTTCCAGGTCATTAGAATTAGTCATTAGTCACTAATTAGTTTTGCCTGGTTGTTGGTGAGGCGTGAAGCCAGGGCCTTGCGCATGGTAGGCACGTGCTCTACCCTAAGGGGCACCCCCTGTCCCGGCTGGGTCTGGTTTTGAACTTCATGTAAGTGGAACCACCCAGCCTGTGCTCTTCTGTGTCAGGTTCACCTTGCTGCACACTAGGTTTGGGCCGTGTAGTACTCCGGGGCGTGCACACACTGTGTTTTATTTATCTGTTCTACTGACGGTGGACGTTTGAGTTGTTCCCAGTTTTTGCCTGTCCGGGGACAGCTGCTTTGAAACGGTTGTGTTTCTCTGCCTTTCTGTTTGAGTACATACCTCGGGTACGCTTGCGTCCACCTCCAAAAAAGCTCTCTCTGTTTTAAAAGAAAACCTTCCTTGCTGTTTGTTTTTGCTTAATCAGCTTTCTTGAGGTGTAGTTAGATATAATAAAATGCACCCATTTTAACTGTACCCCTGGCAACCACTGATGTGGTTTCTATCCTTGAGCATTCGTTTGGCCTATTCCTGAGCTTCCTATGAAGGGACTGTAGGGTAAGTGGGCTGTCTGTCTGGCATCTCTCCTTGGCACCTACCATGCCATCTGCATCCTGGCCTGTAGTTATTGCTCCTTTTTATGGTACACATTATGCAAATGCATCATGGCTCATTTATTCATTTCCCCGTGGACAGATGTTTAGAGTGTTTCCAGCTTGGCTATAATAAACAACGCCGTGACGGTCACTCCATCATTCCTGTACCAGACCTGGTGTTGGGCATGTGTATTCACTGCTCCTGGGCAAATACCTGGGAGTGATTGCTGGGTCGTAAGGTAGGTGTATAGTCAACTTTATAAGAAACGGTCAGACTGTTTTCCAAAGCCTTGGGCCACTTCAACCTCTCATCAGCAATGGATGAGAGGCCAGCTGCTTCCCAGCCACGCCAGCACTTAACTTTGCCATTTATTTCAGTTTAGCCATCCCAGTGGGTCTGAAGGGCTAGCTAGCTTATGGAAGCTTGTGTGTGTGTGTATGTGGCAGGGATTGAACCCAGGGGCGCTTAACCACTGAAGCACATCCCCAGCCCTTTTTTGTATTTTATTTTTTTTATATTTATATTTTAGGGGTAGATGGACACAACACAATGCCTTTATTTTTATGTGGTGCTGAGGATTGAACCCGGGTCCCGCCCGTGCTAGGCGAGTGCTCTACCACTGAGCCATAATCCCAGCCCCTTTTTTTGTATTTTATTTAGAGACAGGGTCTCACTGAGTTGCTTAGGGCCTCGCTGAGTTGCTGAGGCTGGCTCTGAACTCTCAATCCTCCTGCCTCAGCCTCCTGAGTCGCTGGGATTATAAGTGTGTGCCACTGTGCCCGGCCTTATTGGGACTTTAATTTGCATTTGCATGTTTTCCTGTGCTTCTTGGCCATCTGAGCCTTTTCTCTGGGGGATGGTCTGATCAAGCCTTCCTTATTTTATGTCCCCATCATACGTTTCATAGCCGCTGCCTCTGCCATCTACAACCTCAGCATTTTTTCGTTTGGAGTAACTAAAAAATTCTTCAAATTTGCCTTCCTCATTCCAGGGACTTCTCGGTTGTGCCAGACAAACCTTCTTAAACACCACAGTACACACCTCACTCCCTTGCTCTAAGACCTGCTACGGCTCCCCAAGTCTTCAGGGCCAGCCCCACTTCCTCATCTGCCATTCAAGGCAACTCCAGCCCCTGGCCTCAGCCTGTCTCTGCCGCCTTCCTTCCATTGCCTTTTCTACTGATCAGTAGAATATCTTGTCTGCTTCTTTCTCCCCCAGGGTTAAGTCTGCTCTAAATCAAGTCTGCTTCTCTGCAGGGAGGCTGCCTGTGAGCCCCACCCCACGGGGCTTCCTGGTTCCTCTGAGCATCTCTCCTGCTCTGCTGCTGGTTGGCACTCACTCTTTCTCCTTCTTCTTTTTCTTCAGTATTGGGCAAGTGCTCTATCACTAAGCTACAGCCCTGGCTCTTATTTTATTTTGCCACAGGGTTTTGCTAAGTTGTCCAGGCTGGCATCGAACCTAAGATCCTCCTGCCTCGGCCTCCCTGGTAGCTGGGATTACAGACCTGTGCCACTGTGCCCTTTCTTTATTTATTAAAAAAAATTGGGGTGGGGGGAAGGGATGGGGATGTGGCTCAAGCAGTAGCTCGCTCGCCTGGCATGCGTGCGGCCCGGGTTCGATCCTCAGCACCACATACAAACAAAGATGTTGTGTCCGCCGAAAACTAAAAAAATAAATATTAAAAGAAAATTCTCTCTCTCTCTCTCTCTCTCTCTCTCTCTCTCTTTAATAAAAAAAATTAGTTGGACAGCATGCCTTTATTTTGTTTATTTTTATGGGGTGCTAAGGATTGAACCCAGTCCCTCACATGTGCTACGCAAGCACTCTGCTACTGAGCTACAGCCCCAGCCCCTATTTATTTACTTTTTTTCTGGTGCAGGGATGGAAATTTTGCCCCCTCACAGTACAAGCTAGATGTCCAGGGAGAAGCGGGCCTGGAGAGGGGCCTGTTGGTACCAGGAAGTTCCTCATACACATGATAAAAGTGTGGGCTTCTCCTTATAAATGTGTGGTACCAATATTGTATGTGAATATGCTTATAAAATCACATATATCTCCTCAAAAATTCTAGCATGTTGTGGGGGGAGAAATTCAAAGGTGGGGTGGGATAGGGAAGGAGAAGGGGGGCTTTCCCCCCTGTCTAAGAACCTTTGATGTGCACCAAAGATTATTGGATTTGAAGGAGATGTCCTGGATTTGAGCTCTAGGTCTATCCTTTTGTAACTGGGTGTCAGGAGATCAGTTCGTTGACTAGGGAGGATGAATTAAGTTAAAAAATAAATGGGAAGAGGTCATCCTTCCAGAACTGTGGGGAACAGGCAAGATCTTCCCATGTGAAAGTCAAGGGCAAACCCTAAAGAGCCCATGTATGCATTCAGAATTGGTTTACTTAGGAGCCCTTGGCACACCGACCTGGTGAAGAAACCTTGTCTTTTAGGAGGAGCAAGCCAGGGAAGGAAGCAAAATCACCTCCCCTCCTCCCTCTCCCTCCCTCACAGTCCCCTCTTCCCAAGGGCCTCCTGCTGAACACGCTGCTGTCCTCTCCCGTCAGACTTTATTTTAAAAAAGGCTTCAATGTTAAACTGGGGGGAAAGTATAACAAAGAAGAAAAATGCAGAGGACTCGGTGATGTACAGAGGGAAGTCTGTAGAAGTCAGAGGCTTATCTGCTGAAGACCCAGGTCGGCTCCAGCTCTGCCAGGCGCTGGCTGGCCCTGGCCCGATGGGAAGGGCTAGGACAGGTGATTTCAAGTCTCAGGGGCATTGTGGAGGTCCTGGGTTCAGATCTGGGCACCTCGGGGTGAGTCTAACTGCCCCAGAATCCCAGCGAGTCTGTCCACTGACCCGGGAACTGACATTTGAATAGGTTTTCTTCATAGCTATTCATCCCCTCTCCCAACACATTACCAGCCTGGGCAGTCAACTTTCCATGGGTCACCTCTACCAAAGCCACATTCAGAGGGGACCCCACTCCCTATCCTGGGAGGAGGGAGTCCTTGTACTTTCTACTTCACAAATTCATAAATATTTATGGGCTAATCACTGTTTCAGCTTCTGGAGATGCCGCTGGAGCCAAAGCGTAGGCAAGGAAAGCCCTTTGGCATCCAGCGTCCCCTGTTGGCAGACTCAGGAAGGAAGACAAAGACCCCTGTCCTGTGGGAGTGGGGTGGGCTGTTCAGTGCGATTAAGAGAAATCTTCACTTTCTGGGCACCAAACACCAAGAAAGGGAGGGAGTTGAGATCGGTGGTCAGGGAAGTCATTCGGGAGTCTCCACTGAGGTCTCTGCCCTCCCCCAGCCCTGCCCCCTCTACCCCAGGCTGGTTCTCGCTGCAGGGTCGCCTCCCCAGCTGGAGCATCACCTGGGCTCCTCCCGAGGCGGTTCTAGTGCAGCGCGCGGGGAGGGCGCACCGGCCGGACCGGGTCTCCATTACGCGCGCCAGGAGGCGCTGGAGTGCCCACACTCCGACCCTGGGGGCTGTGGGTGTCCCCGGTTCTGCGGGTGACTCCGCCCCAGCCCGCCCCCGCCCGCGCTCCCGCCTCGCCTGTGCTGCAGCGCACACGCCCAAGTCCTCCTCCAGCGTGCGCCCAGGGAGCCCATGGAGCTGGCGCGCGGCGCGTCCAAGGGGGATGGTGGGGCCGAAGCGCTGCTGGGTGAGCTGGAGGGGCTGGTGCAGGACGTGGTGAGGGCAAGTTCCTGGTGGGAGCTCCACGGCGTGGACTGTGCCATCCTCGCACTCAGCCTCCTCGCCTTGCCAGCCGGTAAGGGACCTGGGGTCAGGGACAGAGGGACAGGGACGGGCTGCGGGTGGGGGTAGGTTGCGGCGGAGGGTGGTTGTGCTTGCAGGCGGTGCTGCAGCTGGCCTGCAGTGGAGAGGGGAAGTCGGACCTGTGCCGGGGACCCTAGGCTGAAGGGTCACACCTTAAGCCCCAAAGTTGGCTTAGAGTGTCCTGTCCTGTGACTCCAGAGGAACTGGACTCACACATGGGAGAAAGTCTGATAGCTTGAAGGTGGTGGAGGGGAAAGTGGAGAGGAGTCAGGGAGGGCTGGGGAGGGAAGAGGTGGCCATGCAAAAGGGAAGAATGTTCTACTGAGGACACCAGGGAATGGGTGAGAGGAGTGGGGAGAGGGCCTGAGGTTTCCCTGGAGCTCTCATGGTCTGGAACTCTGTGATACCTGACCTCCATCTCTGCTCTGTTTGAGGGCTCAGCAGGGAAACCTCAGCAGATTCAGGACCCCTGAAGTTTCCTTGGCAAGACCCTGGGGCTCTATTTCATTCCAAATCCTGTAGGGAGAGCCAATCCATCCCCCTCAGGTCATGGAAGGTCCTGCCTCACTCCTGCCTGTGGCAGCCCCAGGGCTGGGCCCCCTGTGGCCAGGGATTCTGGGGTGGAGTATTTAGGCCCAGCTCTTCAGGAACTGGAGAAAGACCCTGTTCCCTTGTCCCCTCCTCTGTGCAGGGTTCCTGTGCCTGTCCTCTGAGAATGTCCTGGTCTTTGCCATTGGCATCACCATCTTGGGCGTGTGCCACTCCACGCTCACTGTCAAGGGCAGCCACCTGGCCACTCATGGTGCCCTCACCAAGTCCAAACGCTGGAGCAAGATCTGGTTGCTCTTCTTTGTAGAGGTGAGCCTTGGACAGGGGAGGGCTGCTGTCATCAGGCAAGCAGTCTCACTTGGTGCAAGCATGCAGATGTGTACAGGCATGGATGTGTGTGTGTGTGTGTGTGCACAACCATGCACAGGTTTCCAAGCCCTCAAAAGGGAGTTTGCACCTGATGGGTAGAGAACTGTGTGATGCACATCTGAGTGTCTAGCTATGACAGTGAACTTGGCCTGGGCACCTTCTTTCTCCTGAGGATGTCCACTCACCTCTCTGCAGCACCAGGCCAAGTATGACCAGAGCTTCTTCCTCCTATGAGGACACCTGTGGCTGGCAAGTCCTGTTTTGTGACTGTCTTGGCCCATGGCTGCAATCACTAGAGCCTCTGGGTTTTGCAGTCAGAGTTTAAAATGTGACCCACACAGAAGGGGCAGGGGCAGGTCTGGTGTTTCAGAGTTCCAGTTTGTGGAACTAGATTGTGCCCTTCTGACTCCTGGCCAAGGCCAAGCCATCCTGAGAGGCTCCTCCAAGTCTCCGATGGACCCTCCTCTCTCCTGACTCTTGCTCCCCTGTTTTCCATCTCCCCACTGTTCTGCCTTCTTACCTGGGGGCCAGCCCAGGAAGGCAAAGGTGGGCAGACTGTCCTCTCACAACGGGGCTTCCAGCAGCCTCTCAGAGTCTCTCCCAAACTTGGTCTGTCTTTGCCTCCAGGGGGCCCCTCCCCTAACTACTCAGGTCCTTTATGAATAAATCAGGAAGCTCATAACAGAAGGAGTCCTTTTCTGGCAGGGACTGGTTGCCATGACCTTTAACTCAATCATTAACTCTTTATAAAGTCGTGTAATCTTATAAAACTTTATATGACACACACATAGATCTAATTTCACCCACTGAGTGGAGGGGACATTTCTCACCTGGCTTTCTCCATCCCTTGTTTTTTCCCCTCCTCTTCCCACCAGCACGTTTTCTGAAAGGCTGAGGTCAAGAGGAATCCACAGGTTCCCCATCCTCAAGGTCAATTTCAAAATGTTTCCCTTTCCACGGACCCCTGGATGTGGTCTCAGCCAGACTCAAGGCAAGACTGGACCCTGGGGTCTGGCGCAGAGCCTCACTGAGTTTGTAGCCTGCCAAAGGAGGCAGGGGCAATGTTGGCTGTGTTGCGACATGGCAGTGTCACAGTGCTGGGACCCAAGGGGTAGGATTGGCTATTTTGAGTTTTCAAAGCTGCACTGAGTGCTAGGAACCTGGAGGCGGTTGAGGGTGAGTAGTTTTTGTGGTCTGTGGACTGGCGCAGACAGCAAGGGACTTATTGTACAGATTTGGCCTCAGGGTTCTCACACTTGGGTGAATAGCTAGGTGACCGGGAGGTCCAGGCGAGTTGGAGAAGCCTCAGTGACCCCGATATGCACTAAAACATGAGAACTCCTGACCCTGACTTCCCAGGGCCTCAGGCTGTCATATAAGTAAAGCCAGGAGCCAAGGACACTGTCCCACTGGAGAGCTGTATGGGAGCCAGGCAGCCCCGGGGCTGGGTTCTACTTGCTGTCCACCGTCTTGTCCCCAGGAGCCCCAGACCAGTAGCATCATCTTTGCCTTTTGTCTGTTCAGGCCTGACTGAGCTGTTGGCAGGACTTCCATCAATATTTGTGGACCATGACCATGCAATTCACTTGGGGGCAAGGTCCCTGGAAAAGCTGATTGACAGAAGGTCATGCCCTGGAGGGTCACAGCCTGTGTCCCCTCAGTGCTGGAGAGGGAAGGCTTGGCTACCCACTCGGTGTGTGGCACTGGCTGATTTGCTGTGATGGACCACCAGGCAAGGCACAGTGACTTGCACTCAGGCTCTCAAGTCATGGGGATGAGGTGGAGTCAGTAATGGAGATTTTCGGACCCCAGAGTGTGGCTCTGGTTACCCTCTGGGGAAGGTCCAGTCCCTGTGCAGGAGAGGGGATGGATCAGACCCTCTAGCTGACATGGTGAGGCCACAGCAGTCCTCAGAAAGGTTGCTGGTCTTATGGCCAGGCAGGGGGCCAGGGTTAGGGGCACATCCTTCGCAGCCTCGAGCCTTGGTTGGAATCCCAGCCCCGCTGGGCTGCCCTGACCTTGGGCAAGTTAGCTTGGTCCAGCAGCCAGTGTTAGTTCCTCCTGGAATCAGCTGGAGGGAAGGCCTGGCCTCCTTCCTGAAGCAGGCAGGTGGCTGCAGAGAGCCCACCCAGCCCTCGACTAGGGCCGGGTCCTGACCTGTCTCTCCCCCTGGGGAGGAGAGGTGGTCAGCTGCAAGGGAGGGGGAGCGTTCGTGGAGGAGTTTGATCCACTCCTTGTTTTGATTTTGCTCACTGGCAGGTTGCAGGGCTCGCAGCCGTGTTGGGGACTGGGTTGCATAGCACAGAGGACAAGCCCTGGCGGTCTGGGACCTCAGAGGATACCCGGGACCTTTCCTGGATCCCTGACTGTCACTTCTCCTGCATATCCGTGTCTCTTCCCTGTCATCCTTTTACTGATGGGGCCTGTGTTCTTCCCGGACTTGGACCTTCGGGAGGCTCCATGACTGTAGGGAATCTTGGCCCAGGTTCCTTCCAGGGTCCTGCAAATTCTGCCACCTCAGGCATCCGCCAAGCACCATTGGCTTTGCTGAGCACCAGCTTTTGCTGTGGTTGCCTCAGGATTGACCACTCCTAACCCGGGCGGAACCAGGACCTCTATGACCCAGTGGATCGGGGGAGGGGGTGATCAGTGGAGGAATGGGGGCTTCTACTCCAATTCCCATGCCAGATGAGTTCCCCCAGAAGACCCCCCTCTGGCTCACCTGGGAAAATTCCTCTTCCCTCCTAGTAGCATAGCCCATTCTCTAGCCCTGGCCTCACCCAGCACAGCACCTGGCTCTCCATGCCCTGGGTTATGCCACTGGGACTGCCAGGCATATGCTCAGGGACTGCCAGAGAGGGTGCCACACTCAGTTGGCCGTCAGAGGGTGGGGGCAAGGTGGGGTGAGCAGGCTGCCAGGCTTCAGTCCAAAAGACTGGATTAACTCCTGAAACCAGAGGGTTTTAGGGACTCTCCTACAAGTTGTTCAATAATCCAGGATGCTCCCCTGAGTGGGAGGGAACAGGCTGTACCAGTTACTAAGCTCTTTGTTGTGTCTCAGCTTCAAATCCTCCTTGTAAAGTTGGCTTTGTGCTACGGGGCGGAGTCACAGCTGGTCCACAGGGAGCCCTGCACAGCAGACTGTGCCCTGCAGGGAGGAGTGTCACACAGGAGAATGCCTGTCACCCTCTGCAGGTCCCTTGTGATGGTGAGAACAGCTGAGAACTCCCAGCCTAGACATGGTCTCCATCCAAGCCCCAAGGACTCCTGTTTGAGAAGGAGCAACTGGGCTATTTTTTCCTGGTGCTGGAGATGGAACCTCAGTCTCACACATGCTGGGCACTCACTCTGCCACTGAGCCACACCCCAGCCTCCACTATGACTTCTTATTGTTTTATTTTTTAAAATTTACTTGGTGGGGGGCTGGGGCTATAGCTCAGTGGCAGAGCACTTGCCTAGCATGTGTGAGGCACTGGGTTCAATCCTTAGCACCACATAAAAATGAAATAAATAAATAAATAAAGGCATTCTGTCCATCTACAACTACAAAAAATTTTTAAAAATTAAAAATTAAAAAAATTTAGAGGGCCAACACGGATCTTCAGTACAAAATACAATTTTTATATAAACTTTTTGTTTTAAAAATTATTATAGAGTCGTTTCCCCCAGGGTTATATTTACATAAGTGTCATTTGATGGTGAAACCGAGGAAGCCGTCATTGGTACAGTGTGTGTGTGTGTGTGTGTGTGTGTGTGTGTGTGTTAGTTCTAGGCCATTTTATCACATGTAGCTTCTCAAAATGCACTCTTAACGACCTTGGCATGATTTCCTTAAGAAACCTGAGGCCCAGCCCGGTGATGCACACCTATGATCCCAGTAACTCAGGAGGCAGAGGCTGGAGGATCAAAAGTTGGAGGCCAACATCAGCACTTAGTGAGGCTCTGTCTCAAAATAAAAAGTAAAAAGGGTTGGAACTATCTCAGTGGTAAAGAGCCCCTGGGTTCAATTCCCAGTTACAAACAAAAAAAGAAGAAGAAGAAGAAGAAGTCTGAGACAGGAGGCTGGGGGAGACAGACAGCAGGGCTCTGGAGCAGCTGACATTCAAGCTGGAGCAACAGCAGAATGTGTTGAAGGTGCCAGGGGTGCTGTGAGGACCCTCTGCTCTGGGGGGAGCGTGGCAGGGACGCTGGGCAACATCTGGAGATGCCTCTAACAGTCATGACCGGGTGTGTGGACGTGTGTGAGCATAAGAGTGTGTGCCACTGAGATCCAGTGGGCCCAGGCCGGGGATGCTTGTAAACATCATACAAAGCAAGGACAGGCCCACAAGAAACATGGCCCAGCCCCAAGCGTCAGTGGCGCAGAAGCCCAGAACCCTAGGGAATTTCCCGAAGAGACACCGGCTGGTGATTTCAGACAAAGCCGATACAGGGACCAGGGGATGGGTATGAGAAATAGCACAGTGCTTGAGGGACCCACAGAAATCTGGGGTCACTAGAATCTAGTGGGGATCTTGGAGAAAAGAGGTCAAGGAGGCCCACGTGTCAGGCAGAGGATCTGGGAATTTGTCCTGTGACCAAAGCTAGTTGTCTCCATTAGTAGTTTAAAAACTGATTTAATTGATTTTGTGAATAGCTAACATGATTCTAGAATTCAGAATTTTAAAGGTGCAGGGATAAGTCTTCCTCTCACATTCCATGGCTTATCCCTGCACCTTTAAAATTCTGAATTCTAGAATATTTATTTATTTATTTATTTGTTTGTTTGTTTGTACTCGAGATTGAACCCACTGATGCTCTACCTCTGAGCTACATCCCAGCCCCCCCCACACACCTTTTGCAGTACTGAGGATTGAACCCAGGGGTACTCGACCATTGAGGCACATCCCAGCCCCTAAGTTGCTGAGGCTGGCCTTAAACTTGTGATCTTCTTTCCTCAGCCTCCCTAGTGACTGGGATTACAGGTATGTGCCACAGTGACTGACCTCTATGTTTTATTTGTTAAGTAAATAGTACCTTACAGAATTTACAAACATAATTATAAAATTTTGGCACAATCAAAGCTGGGTTGTGACTGTCACTGTACTGGGTTCGAGGCGGATGAAGCAGTGAGGGCTGGAGGGTGTTGTTACAGGCCAGCAGAGAGATCAGGAGGAATGGCAAGGTGAGGCTGGGGTGCAGGAGCAGGTGCAGGAGGAGGTGCAGGAGAGGGTGCAGGAGGAGGTGCAGGAGGAGGTGCAGGAGCAGGTGCAGGAGCAGGTGCAGGAGGAGGTGCAGGAGGGGGTGCAGGAGGAGGTGCAGGAGGGGGTGCAGGAGGGGGTGCAGGAGCAGGTGCAGGAGGAGGTGCAGGAGGGGGTGCAGGAGAGGATGCAGGAGAGGGTGCAGGAGGGGGTGCAGGAGGGGGTGCAGGAGGAGGTGCAGGAGCGGGTGCAGGAGGGGGTGCAGGAGAGGGTGCAGGAGGAGGTGCAGGAGGGGGTGCAGGAGAGGATGCAGGAGCGGGTGCAGGAGGGGGTGCAGGAGAGGGTGCAGGAGGAGGTGCAGGAGGGGGTGCAGGAGAGGATGCATGAGGAGGTGCAGGAGGGGGTGCAGGAGAGGGTGCAGGAGCAGGTGCAGGAGGAGGTGCAGGAGGGGGTTCAGAAGGGGGTTGCTTGGCTGGGATGGGGGAGGAGGAAGGTGGAGGAGGAGGAGGAGGAAGAGTCAAGGGTGAAGGCCAGGTTTCCAGCAGTGAGCCACTCCTGAGATGGACTCACACATGAAGGGCAGATGGTGGGCACTGTGGTCAGCATGAGTGTTTCAGACATAGGCAGGATGAGAGAGGGGTGGTGGGACGTTGCACGAGCAGCTTGCCTCAGACTGGAGGGGCTCTGGGCTGTGGTCTGTCCAGCTCCCATTCTTCCCTGCAGACCCTCTTGCTGATTCCCAGGGGAACAGCAGCTCCTTCTCAGGTGGTTTCAGAGGGGTAGGGGCCTCTGGGAGTCTGTGGGCCTCAGCAATGGGTTTATCAGATCAAACATAGGATGCTAGGATAAATTTGAATTTTGGGTAAGTAACCTATATTTTTTGTACATGTATATCCCAAATGTCACACACATGGGTGTTTATCCGAAGTTCAGATTCACATTTTCAATTGCTGCATGTGACAGCCCTATTTAGTGAAATACAGGTCCCCTAGCATGAGTCCTCAGGGTAGCTCCCCAGCAGGATTGACATGCATAGTCATGCCACTCCTGGAAGGACAGAGGATCAGTGGTGAGGGCCACGGAGGAGAGCCCCTTGAGTACTTGTCCTGACGGCCCTGGGCTTGCTATGGTTGGAACGAGCCCATCAGGGTTCTCTCCCCTTCCAGGTCCTGACCCTGGTGTTCCCAGGTCTAGCATGGTGCACAGCACTGGTCAGGGATGAGGATGCTTAAGGGAACAAACAACTGTATGAAAGGTAAATAAATGAGAGTTTTGGTGCCCCCTAAGTTTAGCTGAAGATGTCAAGAGGAATTAAACTGACATCAGCCCTCTGAACATTCTGGCCTTTCAGAGCCTGCATGCTTCAGAGGGGAGCTCTTAAATCTTCCTAGGGACAAAGAGGGTGGTGGTTGATATCAAGAAGCAGCACCAGTTGGGTGTGGTGACCACACCTGAAATTCTAGCAACTCAGAAGGCTGAGGCAGGAGGACCACAAATTTGAGGCCAGCCTCAGCAACTTGGTGAAACCCTGTCTCAAAATAAAAAAAAAAATAAAAAATAAAGAGGGCTGGGGATGTGGCTTAGTGGTACAGTGGACTTGGGTTCAATCCCCAAGACTTAAAAAAAAAAAAATTAGGGTTGGGGTTGTGGCTCAGTGGTAGCAAGGTGCTGGGCTGGATCCTCAGTACCACATAAAAATAAATAAATAAAATAAAGGTATTGTATCCAACTACAACTAATTTTTTTTAATTATTTAAAAAAAAAAGAAGTGGAAGCACCAAACTTGAGGCTTCTGGGACTTTCTTGGGTCTGGATGTGGAATCCTCTTGGGCAAGACATTTAAATGACCCTTTATAGCATGAAAACAGCTCATTTTCCAACTAACTCAGCAGGATGTAGTTGTTTGCCTGTGCCCCCAGTGAATGGCAGACAGATTGAGGTGCACCGTGTCCATCTTCCCCGGCTACCCCAGCTCACCCCTTTCTCTCCCTCTCAGGAGGAAGCATCTGAGTCGGAGAGAGAAGTCCACTGTTATAGAAATAGCCTCAAAGCTGTTTTTATTCACATCAAAAGGCAAAATCATTCACCAGCTCTGAAGTGTGTGCTGAGTCACAAATCACATGTCATGCACCTCGCTGTCACCTGTCTCCCCTGCATCTGCAGGCCTGGGCATGTGGCTGAGGGCCCTGAGGGTGGCATTCTCAAGATACTCAGTCTGGATCAGGCTCCGGGCCATTGTGGCAATGCCACTCAAAAGTGTGGTCAGCTACTGTTCTACCGGGAGACAGGGAGCTGGTGCCAGGAAGAAGATCAACTGTCATCAGGAAGACAGCTGAATGCAGCTGACCTTTCCTGACCAAGGAACTTAAACCAGCTGTGCGACCCCCATGGGTGAGGCCTAGGAGTAGGCAGGCCCCCCTGAGACCAGCGGGACTGAAAGACACTGTTACTTGAGTGACTGCCTGCCCTCTGCAGCCTCCTGCAGAATCTGTCCTTGGTGAGGTTACAGAAGCAGAGAGGCAAACCAGCCCCTGGTGCATTGTGTCACCTGAGAGCAAGGTGCCCAGCCTGTTGCTGTGGACTCCCTCACCCTTGGGGTCCTCTCCTTCACAGGGACCCAACAGGTATTGCTGGTTTGACCCTATCTGCCTGTGTCTTCTGTAAAACTGCATACGTGCCCCTCGGTGTCCTTTAGATAGGGCTTCTGGCTACGTTTCAGCTTCTGTTTCGTTCCAGATGAAAGGCTGCTAATTTTCCTTATCTTTCTCCGGCTTCTGCCTCTGCTGCCTGGACCCAGAGCCAGGCTTTGGGTTGATTGCGATGAGCACCTCATCTCCAGAGCAGCTTATCTTGGTTGAAATTGGACTTCAGGGTCCAAATCCCCTCTCTGCCACTTCAGCTGTATGACTTGGGGTTGTGTGGCCTCTCTCTATCTCGGTTTTTCTTGTGTGTGTTGTGGGGAAGAGCGCAGCTGACCCTAGGTTAGGAGTATGTGAAGTACAGAACACTGAGCAAGGTTCGATGTGTTCAGTTGTCTGTCTTTGACCAGCCCACACAGTGGTATTGGGAAACCCTTCAAACAGGCAGGCAGTGTCTTCAATAAAATTAGCAAAATCTTCTGGTCCGGATAAAATATTGGAAGAGGCGTATATCTGCATACTCATTTGCATATATCTACATAAGAAACACCACCACTAGCACCTCTTTTGCATTTAGAAAGACTGTTGGAGCTGGAGTTGGGGCTTGAGAGTTGCTCCCCGTGGTTGAATCCCATCCAGAACCCACGCCAGAAAAGTCACCTCTAGGGAGAAGCTAACTCAGCCTCCACTTGAGGCAACTCACCCGACATTGTGCTGCTCAGGAGGTGCCTCCTTTGACCCCAAGCCACTCCTACACCCCTATCCTTGCTGCTGTGGGCTCAGAATGCAAAGTGGTGTCACGAAGGAGCAGGTGGCTGTGAGTTAAACATAGGCAAGAGAATTGCCATGGCTGCCCACTTTGCCCACCTCTGAGACTCTGGAGGTTGTCTGGGTGGTGATCACAGCAGAGTGGCCATCTAGGAGCCTGACGTCTCTGTCCCCAGATTCTTTACAGAGCCACATCAAGAAGATGATGTCGTTTTGGGTCACCTGTACCTGAGAGTTGATGGTCCAGGCTGATCAGCTTGGGGTGCAGAGAGGAAGGCCCTGGAATTACAGGGTTTGAGGAAGGTAGGGGTGTTCTCGAGTTTCCCCCAGGTCTCACCCCACTCAGCCACGCCTAACACAAATTGGTGTGCTCTCTGGCTCCTCCTCTAGGTGTGCACGGCCTTCACTGCGGAGTTCGGGAAGTTCAGCCACGTCAACATGCACCATGGCTACACCAACGTGGTGGGTCTGGGGGACTCCAGCACGTGGAAGCTGCCTTGCCTCAACCGCTACGTCTACATGTTCCTCGCGCCCTTCCTCATCCCCATCATCACCCCGCTGGTGGCTCTTGGTGAGTACCTGATGGCCTGGGTCCAAGTGCCCTGCAGAGGCCTGTCCCACTTCCTTCCTTTCCCTCCTGGCTTGGTGGAAGCCAGAAGCCTTGGGTTCAGACCTTTTGGTCTCTGCTAGACTTTCTGATCCAGACAACCAGACAGCAGGACACAAGTCCAACTCTAGCTCTGCCACCTACTGGCTGGTGAACTTGCGCAGATAACCTGACTTCTCTGAGCCTCGGGTTCCTCAAAAGCATAATGAGGCCACAGCCAGAGCTTTGTAGATGCACACTGATCATCGTAATAGTTGGCATCACGGGAGCAACACCACGGGGTAGAAGGAGCTTGGGGATGGGTGGCCTTACGTTGGTCATGTTGCTTAGTGGCTCCCTTCCTCATCTAAACAATGGGTGAACACTCAGGCCACCCTCCGCCCTCACTCCCTTGGCCACCAGGAAGCCAGCTGGTGAGGACTCCAAACCTCGCCTGCCCTCATTCCCTGTCTTGCCCTCTGGCAGAGCGGCTGCGGAAGGTGGAGCTGCTGATAGCTCTGCGGACGCTGGGCCTGATTTCCCTGGGCCTTTACTCTCAGTACTGGCTGCTCCTGAACGTGTCCGGCTTCAGGAGCCCCAGCTCGGCCCTGGTCTGCATGCTGCTCATCAGGGCCTTGCTGGCCCATCCCTTCCTCCACGTCAACATCTTCCAGGTGAGGCCTCCCCACCCCTGGCACTGGGGAGTTATGGGGAGCACTCTCCAGGGAGGTGACTCAGGCTGGGAGAGGGAGGGCACAGGAGGAAGCAGCCCCCTTCTGGGGTCCCCTCTCGGTGGCTTGAGTTTTAGGTGAAGAGTTTGCTTGCCCTCAGCCGGCTGCCCTGCCTCATCCGCAGGTGGATTTCCATGTGAGGTGAAGCGAGGGTCCCTGTCAATGCCACGAGGCAGGCAGAGGAAGGAACTGGAGATGGGGGTCTTGGAGGGAGGCCGGGGGCTCCACATTCAGTTCTGGTGCATTCCCACCGGGGTGTCTCCCTGCGTCCCCATCAGTGGAGACCCCAGGTTGGAGTTCCCTGTACACTCACCTGGCACTCAGTACAACTGCCATCGATTACTTAATCCCATAACTGTGTCCCGTCTGCTTGTCCTTCTCAAATGGAAGTTTCTGCTCCCCTCCAAGTTCCCTAGACCCGGGACCGTGCCTGACAAGGAGGTACCTGCACATACTCAGTGAAGGAAAAAGCACAAGAGGATGCGCAAACTTGAACTTGAACAATGAGTGGGGTTTTGGCTGGTGAAGAGAACAGGGAAGGTCTCTCCAGGACGAGGCAAAGGCACGGTGCCATGTGGGCAGTCTCAGGCATTCAAGTACCAACGGTGCAGAGGTCCCCAAGCCAGGCCTCCCGTTGTCCAGATGGGAGGAGGCCCAGAGATGGGAGAGACTCAGCTCAGGGCCCAGACTGGGTTGGCATCAGAGCTGAGCCGGAGCCCCACCCCCTCCTGCCTCCACCAGGTCCTTCTAGGTTAGGACTTGGGGGGCAGAGCACACTGGGCCTCTGAGTGCTTGGTGAGGACACCTGAGGCAAGGGGGAGGCCCAGGCCCCACCCCAGGACATGACCACATGTCTGTCACAGCACATAGGGCTGCCCATGTTCTCCCGGGACAAGAAGCCCCAACGGATCCACATGATGACCCTGGGGGTTCTCAACCTGCCCGGCTGCCGGTGTTGGACTGGGCTTTTGGCCACTCGCTCATCAGTTGCCACGTAGAACACCACCTGTTCCCCAAGCTCTCTGACAATATGTGTCTGAAGGTAGACAAGGGCTGGTCGGGAGGGGCTGGGAGGACATGCCTGGCTGGTGGTGGGCAGTGGTAACCTCTAGGGTTCAGCTGAACCCTGGGTTCCCCAACTGGCCTGGTCAGAAGTCACCCAGGAGGGGCACCCCAACTGACAAGCAGCAACGTGGGTTGCAGATCAGAGACACCTGGGTTTCTTACCAGCAATGGGACTCTGGACAAGTTAATTGAGCCTCAGCTTCCCCATCTGTAAAATGGGATGAAACTGCTTACCTACAGGATTTGAGGATGGACTGAAGAAACAGACCTGAAATACTTGACACCAAGCAGGTGCTTGGCAAAGGAAGCCATGCTTTTCATTTCCCTGTGCCAAGAGGGGCTGTTGCATGGTTGGGACCTCGAGGGAAGATTTGGGGGAGAAATCCTCCTTCCCTTACCCACGAGTAAAGTTGAGGGAGGCAGGAGTTTTCCAACACCTCAGCCCTCAGCCAACGCCCCTGCCCTCCCTGCCCTGAGCATTCTGGACAAGGCAGATGGGAGCTGGGGCTAGGAAGAGGAGACAGCTCCTGGGATGGACAGGCTGCGGCAGTCCCTGCTCACAGCCCCTCCTCCTGCCATCTTCCAACAGGTAAAGCCTGTGGTGTCCCGGTTCCTCCACGAGAAGCAGCTGCCATACCAGGAGGACTCGTACTTGGCCCGATTCCGGCTGTTCCTCAACCGCTACGAGGAGCTCATGGTGCAGGCCCCGCTGATCACTGAGGTGGTGGGGCTGCAGTGAGGGCTGGGCTCCCCTCCCCGGCCCAGCCCTGGTGCTCCTGCTGCTGCTGGTTCTCAGTTGGTGTGCAGTGGTGGGTGGTGGGCGTGGAGCATGGAGGGAACATAAGGAAACTTGGGTGGGCAGTGAGACAGGGCAGCTGATGGGTGCCCTGTGTCCTGGGGGTTGCTTGCCCTGTTTGCTTTTTGGGGATTGGAGGGGTCTCTGGGTGAAAGGAATCTTGGTAACTGGGCCTCCTGGGCCTGGCTCCATCTCAGGATCTTCCCCTGCTCCATTTGAGCCTGGCAGGGCAGCAATGCCAAGGGTGAGGTGAAATCCTGTGCCCAAGGCCAACTGGGAGAGGGAAGGGGCAGAGAGCAAAGGTCAACCCCTTAGCTGGGGCCTCCTTGACACCGAGAGAGTGGCACACTTGCTTGACTGCTGCTTCTTCCTCTGCTTTTCAAGGCTCTGACCCAGGGCCCCCTCCCCAGGGAACATGGGGCAGGGTCACTTTTGGCAGACTCCCTAGTTTCTCAGCCAGAGAAGCCTGTTCAAGTCACAGTTCCCAAGGCCCACAGTGTCACTGAGATGAAAGTGAGTATATTTTGTAGGGAAAGCTCTCAGGATAACAGAGGGGAGAAAGTCCCTCAGGGACACAGCTGGGGAAAGAGTATAAATAGATTTGATCGTGACCTTGGCTAGTTCCATGATGTTTAGAAGCACGGGCCTGGGAGAGAGAATTACTGGGAGGTAGCTGAGTCTGGAGGGGGTTATGGGAACCAGTTTGAAGGACAGGTGGCCTTAGAGGAGACAGAAGGAAGAGAGTGGGGTGAGACAGAGGAGCTTGAGGTCAAGAGCTGGGCTTGCAGTGAAAGGCAGCCTAGGGGTGAGGTGGGAACATAAGGAAACTGCTGGTGCCAGACCTGGGAAGAGGCCGAATGTGGGGACCCAATGAGATTCAGCCCGAAGTAGGCAGAATTGAGGGAGGCTGGGAGCTGCCCCAGTTGGGGGCTGGACTGAGAAGGTCTAAGAAAGTGCCCACATGGAAGCTGAGGGAGAGCTAGAGGAGGCCAGATGTGCGATATGAGACCACAGCAGTTCATTTATGTAGAATTTGCCACTACTGACATTTTACCTGGATAATTCTTCTTGGCTGTCCTATGAATTGTAGAATATTTAGTGGTGCCCTTGGCTTCTATCTACGAGATGCTGGGATTCCAATCATGACAATCAAAAATGTTTCCAAGCTGGGCACAGTGGCACATGCCTGTAATCCCAGTGACTTGGGAGACTGAGGCAAGACTGCAGGTTCAAAGCCAGCCTCAGCAACTTGGTGAGGCCCTGATCAACTTAGATGCTATCTCTAAATAAAAAATTAAAAAGGGCTGGGGATGTGACTCAGTGGTTAAGTGCCCTGGGTTCAATCCCTGGTACGTACACACACATACACATTTCCAAATGTGGTCAAATGTCCCTGGCCTATCGGAGCGCACATCTATAGTCTCTGGTGTGGACTCTGGCACCTCTGCCTTGTAGCTGCTTGGTATCCCTCTAACTCCTGCAGGCCTTCTCCTCTAGCTGTGGCTCTTGGTGCCCCCATAGCTCCTTCGGGCACCCTCTCCTCCAGCTATGGCTCTCATGAGTTCCCAAGCTACTCCTTCCTGGGACTCTTTGGGGGCCTGGCCCAGCAGTCTTGGCTGATGCTCACCCCAGGGTGCTTCTCTGGTCCCTTAACCTTGCTCACACCTCTTTATTTCTTCATTAAACTCTCTTCAATCACTCCTTTTGAACGGGCCATCTGTTCCCTGCTGGGAGGCTCATTGACAGAGCAGAGTTTTGGATCCAAACAGCCCTCCTGGAACGAGGCAGGCTTGGCAGCTGCCCCAGCCTACTGCTTTGCTATATGATGTTGCTTCTCTTTTGAAATGCATTAGCCACACAGAAATGGTCTTAAGGTCTAGGACTGTGATTCATCAAACAGCCAATTCTCCATATGAAAAATGCACTGTCAGGAAAAAGGCCCCACTCTCAAACTCCAGGCTAATGATTAAAACCGTCCAAATACATAACCAATGACTCAGTGTTATTGATCTGGGCCTGAATGGGGTATGGGCAGCAAGCAGCTGGATGTATCATGGGCACCTTAGAAATAAGTCATTTGATTTCTTTGAAGCTTGATTTTCTGTTACTCTGAGGATGTGAGCTGGGAATGATTGTTACTTGAGAAGTGCAGAGAGGTGACAGGAGTGAAATGAAGTGCTTCTAGGGTTTTGCAAATACCTATGGTCTAGTTTACAGAGGTATGTGGGAAGCGACAATATTGATGATAATAACATTTATTTTACATGTAGCAGATGTTTTTAACTGATGTCATCTAATTTTAATCTTCAAAAATTGGTACAATTTCTTCCTCATATTACAGATGGTGGGGAAAAAAAGACAGGGAGAGTAAACTTCTTGATGTTATAAAGCTAATGAGTGACAAAAGAAAGATGTGAACTCTGTGTTCATGCTCTCAACCGCTAGACATACTGCCTCTGACGGGCAGGGAACCTTATAGAGCTTTCTGGGTGACTGATTCTGCGTTTCCACCTTGTTCTCCTGTGTGAATGGATAATCAATGGTTTTATCAGTAAGACAAATCTTTATGAATGTGCATTGGGTGGTAGGCCCTGTTTGAAACTCCAGGGATAGGAGTGAATGAGATTAGGCTGCCCACCCTCATGGAACTTATAGTCTAGTGAAGAGATTATCAAATTCTTTCCATAAAGGGCTAGATAATAAATATTTGGGGGTTTGTGGACTATGTGATCCCTGTCACAGCTACTCAAATGTTCCATTAAAACACAAAAACAGCTAGAGACAATATGTAAAGATATGAAAATGGCTTTATTCTAATAAACTTTATTTATAAACACTGAAACTTGAATTTGTGTAATTTTCCTATATCACAAAATATTTTAAAAGGTTTTTAAACCATTAAAAAGCAAAAACCCTACTTTGTGTACAACCAGAGGTATGAAAAATTGTGCTCTATATGTGTAATATGAATTGTAATGCATTCTGCTGTCATATATAACAAATTAAAATTTTGAAAAAATGAAAAAAAGCTTCAATTGTCATAAACAACAACAAAAAAGCAAAAACCAATGTCACGAATCATACAAAACAACCCTCTGGGCAGCACTCAGCTTGCAAGCCACAATATGCATACTCACCAACTAGTGGGATAGCCATAAAACACAATGACAGAGCATAATAGTATTTACTTCTCAGGAGGGAGGGGGAGTGACAAGTTGGGAAGAGGGGACTCCTAGGATACCTGCCATGCTCTATTTCTCAATCGGGGGAGTGGTTACATGTTTACACCTCAAGATTCAAGCTGTACATTCTGATTTGTGAACTTTTCTGTATGTTATACTTCAGTTAAAATGATTAAAAATGGCAAGCAGGGTAGTGTTAAAAAATTACAGGAGGCCATTGTTTTGGACTAAATATTAAAATATGTATTATTTATCCTGATTGCTGAATTTTTTGGTGCCCCCTTAAATTCTGCCCTGAGGCAGGTAGCTCACCCTGGTCCTTGGGCTAATGGACAAAAGCAGGAAGGAGGCAGAGTGACACAGCTGGGCCTTCAGGGAAACTGAGACAGCACAAAGGCCCCTCTTCAAACTGCCATAAAGTCAGAAAGATTTTAAATATGTCACTCAGAGTAAGAGGCATGAGTTTATCAGAAGGGATGGGAAAAGGTAAAAGGGGACACCCTCAAGGGAGAGAATGGGTCCTTTCCGAAAGGAGAGGAATTAAGCTTCTCCGGCCTTCCAGTTTTATTGGGATCCCAGGGGAGTTTCCAGAAAGTTCTGCCCAGGTCCACCTCTTGCCTTTTGACTGACAGCAGGATGACATCAGGCTTTCAAGTCCCCACGCCTTAACAACTCTAGGTCCCTTTGGCCCACACTGACCAGTTTTAATTGGAACCTGTTCTTAACAGTCTGTAAGAGTCACAAAAGTCCCTTCAGTGTTACTTGTGCTCTTCTTATCAGCATTTCAGGCCTGCGTTCATCCTGTCAACTTAATCCAGGCAGAGCTGCAAGTGAATTGCTGTTTAGAAAACAAAGCTTACGGAGTCAGCAGATGGGCCCAGTTTACATTCTTTTGGGGAGTGGGATGGAGCCCCTAACCTCCTGTTCTCCGCTCGCATCCCTGGGGCAAACAACTCCCCCTGCCTCCCCCGACCCCCGTTCCCTCACCTATAATGGGGAAGGAAGAGGGGCGGGACAAGCTCTCAGGGTCTAACATTCTTCCTCGCCCCACCTGGACAGCACCCGGAGTTGAAGCGAAAGTCGCGGAGATTCAGGGCGGGAGCCCGCTTCCCCGCACTTCCCGACTCTGCGTCCCTCCAATGGGCGGGGAGGAGAGCTTAGAGCTGGAGTCCTGATTGGCTGAGGCTGACTACACAGGAGGACGCGCTTCAGTAAGGCAAACGCGCGTTGCGTCATCAGTGAGCGACGAGGACCTTTAAGTGAAATAAACTCCTTTCTAATTGGCTCCCTCCTTCCAGAGAGACTGGAACAGCGGTGGGGGATTCGCTGTCCTCCAACTCTAGGCTTCCGGTATTTGGAGAGAGGATGAAGATTGAAGAGAAACATCTGAAGTCTCTAACGGTCCTGAAGTCCTGAGGGGCGGGACTTTGGCCGTAGTGGGTGGACCCTGGGGCGGGTCTCTCGTGGGGGCGGGAATTCTTTGGGGGAGTGGGTGAAGCCCCAACGCTGTGCTTTCCCTGAGTGTGAGGCGGGGCCAGTCGTGTGGGCGGGATCAGAAGTCGGACAGGGCGGGGTCAGGGGCGGAGTCAAGGAGGGCGGGGCCGAGCCGACGCCGAGCGCGGGGCAGTCACAGGGACCAGGTCCCAGCTATGGCTCCGCGCTGCTGGCTCTGGTGGCACTGGTTGGGGTGGCCACGAATCCGACCACCTTCAGCTAGTAACTCCACGAGTAGGTGCAGGGCACTTTGGGCTGGACGGGAACCTGGGAGGCCTGGGAGCGCGAAGTGTAGGGATCACCGCGGAGCAGGGCTGAGCTGGAGAGGGGAGAGACTTGAGGAGTCCATTCATAGAGAAGTGAGGGGTGGTGTCGGGCAAATGGGGGCCTGCATGGTGAGATGTGAAGCCTCACGGATGTGATGGAGGTTAGCAAAGATTGAAAGGAGAGACCATGAGGTACACATGTGTGAGACGGGGTTGACACAGAGGTCTGTGTGGAGACAGGGAAATTTGAGGTGAAACAGGGTCGGTCTGTAGGAGCAATATCGAGTTCTAAGGAGAGAGGGGAGTTAAAAGAAGAAAGAGACAGGGCTTGTGGGGAGATCCCCACGGGTGGGCGGGGTTGGGATGATATGGAGTCAGTGGGAAGATGTAGGATAATAGCTGATTGGGTAGGGAATTCTATAAGAAAAATGAAAAAGTGCTGGGCAGGGAAGCTTCAGGGGCCATAAGGGTTGTGGACAGGACATAGGTTCATGGGCAAGGTGTGGGTATCTGGATAAAGACACAGCCTTTGGGGGTTCAGATGAAGTGAGGAACCCTATAAATGCCAAAGCTTTGAGAAAAATGAGAAGGAAGGTTCAGGGGAGGGTGAAGCTCTGCAAGATGCATCTCCTGACAGACTCATCTGAAGTTGGTTTGGGATTAGAGTGTTGATTTGACCTTGCTCCCCTTCTCTGCCCAGACTCAGGCTTCTACCGGCATTTCTCTGCACAGAAGAATCCCCAGATCTGTGTGGTGGGCAGTGGCCCAGCTGGCTTCTACACGACCCAACACCTGCTAAAGGTAAGCCACTTCTTCAGGCTTCATCCCCGTAATTCATTCACCTGTCGCTCCATCCCAAGGGCAAGCTCTACCCCTTTTTGGGGTTGCCTGATGAGGAAGAGGCTCCCAGCCCACCTAGGCTGTATATTTTTACCTGTTTTCTTACCTAGAGCTGGGGAGTCCCACCTTAGGTCTTCAACTATGAGAGAAGTGTGTTTTCCCCATGGTTGGTTGTTAGTGGCTGATGGGCAGCTGTGTTTCCTTGGCCAAGCACTCTGAGGAGCTTATGCAGCCCTCCAGATTGGCTGTCTTCTCCTCATCTTTTCTCTTCCTTGTCTCCAGTCTGTCTCTGACAGCCTGCATTTCGAGGCACCATCTTCTCCCAGCTTTCTGTAATTTTGTCCAATTTGCTGTGCCCTCCTCACCCACAGCTCCAGTCCTCCTGCTGCCTGGCTCCTCCCCCCACTACAGGCCAAGGTCTCAAGGCTTTCAGTATTGGCCAAGGCTACCAGATACACTAGGGCACGGGGAGACCTAGGTTAACTGAGATGAGTCAGTGGCCTAGGTTTGGAGGAACTTGGAGTGTCTGTGGAGAGAGAGAAGAAAGGATGAATATATTAGTTATATACAATGCAGATTAAGAAAGATAGGGTGGCCCACTGTCCTGATTTGCCTGGGACAAGGGATTTTCAGTGCTGAAACTAGGAAAGGTCTCATGGAGACCAGGATGAACTGGTCACTGTTGAAGTGGCCTACACATGCTTCCCAAGCAACATGGGTGACAGAGCTAGTTAAGTGATACAAGCAGAGTGAGCCAGGCCAGGTGGGTCAACAAGAAGCTCTTTCCTACCAGGTGTGGTGGCACATGCCCATAGTTCCAGCAACTTAGGCTGAGGCAGGAGGATCCAAGTTTGAGGCCAATGTGGACAACTTAGTGGGTTCCTGTTTCAAAATAAAATTGGAGAAAAAAGTGAGGGGCTGGGGATATAGCTCAATGATAGGTGTATGGTGCATTTGAGTTGCACTGAAGGCCACTGGCTATGGGAAGGGCCTCTGGTGTGTGAGGAGTCAGCCTGGAATGCAAGGCCATGGGTGCAGGAGGACAGCCTGGGCTCTGGGATGGAGGCCAGGGAGCTCATACCATCTGGGGGACCACAGAGCCCCTCCCATTTTTTGTGGTACTGGGTATCAAACCCGGGCCTCTGCAGGCTGGGCAAACACTCCTACTAACTATACCCCCCCAGCCCAGAACCTCATTTTAAATTTCAGTTGTACTTGCTGTTTGCAGGGTAGACATAGGCAGGACTGGGATAAGGATAAGGGATCAGAAAGAGATGAGCAAGGAGACCCAGGGGCTAGCTCTGGGTGGAAGGGGTGAAAGGAAGCATAGGAGCAGAAGGGGAGACATTTGGGGGACAACAGTATGGTTTTATCTCAATGGCTTCAGGATGTGTGCAGTGGGTAAGACAGCCTAGGGTCTCAGGTTTAGAGCTTGGAGAGAGGTCTGGACAGAAGAGGGAGAGGGAGAAGGAAAAAGATCCATAATTTGAAATCAGGAAGGAGTCAGTAAAACCTCCCCAAAACTTGGGGAAAGAAGGGTCTCAGACCAGAAGCACCTCCAAAAGTGTCCTTGTTAGAGGGAGAACAGAGGGAAGGGGAACCAAGAAGGAGCAGCCAGAGGAATGGGTAAGGGAGGGGGTTTCCTGGAGGATGGGGTTGGCCATGTGAGATAAGGGGTGTTATGATGGTGACCTTGGAGAGAGCCTTCTTACTCAAATGAAGAAAAGCACAGAAGATAAAGACAGCTGGGTTGTGTCATGTCAGGACTTGACTGCCAGGCTGAGCAGTGTGAACTGTTCCAAGGCAACAGGCAGCAAAGGAAGGTTTTGGAGCAAAAGAAAGGTAACAACAGTGGTAGTGATAGTAATGATAGTTTACATTGATTGAATGCCCTTGTCAGGCCAGGCCTTGGCCAAGAGCTTCAGGACTTACTCATTTTACCTTGAGCCTGACACAGAAGGGATGTTCTATTGTACAGAGAAACTAGAAAACTTTCTCTGTGGCACAGAGCCAGTTAGTGGTGGCAATGGCTGTGGACAGGCAGTGGAGTGGAGCAAAGAGGGGATTTCGCAAAGCTGAGGCACTAAGGGCAGGAGCTCCTAGGCCTTGCATTCCGTTGAATCAGGAGGTTCTACAGGAAGTGTCTATGTGGGAGTGCAAGCCAGGGTGTCTTCCATAGGAGCCCCATTGCTGTACCCCAGATGGTTTGTGGCCAAGAAGTCTCACCATCTTGACCTCCTGGTGTTCTCAGTTTAGAGGAAGAACCTGAGACCTAGGAGGTCCTGGGACTTGCCAGGCTCATGCTGCTGGTTGGTGGCAGAGCCAGACCAGGCTTATCTGCCCAGTCCCAGCTCTGTGCCATCCCTACAGCCCCTCAGGGTGCCGCAGGAGGACAGGCAATGTGGAACTTCTGTTAGAGTGAAACTGTTTTCTAAGACTGGGAATAAATTCATTTCTACCTCCTTCTCCCCTGCCCATGCCCCTGCTATGTCCCCATTTCCTATCTTGTTGGTCCCTGTTCCAGTGGGATGACATTGGAGACTAGAGCTAAGGGTAGGTATGAACTTAAAAGGGTGGTTAGGTAGTGTGGCACATACCTCTAATCTCAGCTTCTTGGGGAGCTAAAGCAGAAGGATCACAGATTTGAGGGCCTGTCTCAAAATATAAAAAGGGCTGAGGATGTAGCTCAGTGGTGAAGCTGCCCCTGGGTTCAACCCCTAAAACCATTAAAAAAAAAAAAAAGATTTTCAAAAGGTGATTCTGAGGTCATGAGACCTGCTGAGTATTTCTAGAAGTGTCAGAGGGTCAGAGGGCAAGGCTGATCTGACTTGAGTAGATGATGCTCCCCTGATACTAAACTCCATGGAGGGGAAGCTTCAGCTCTCCTGATTTTGCCACATTTCTCACAATCTCGTGGCTGGCTATCCTTCCTGAGGTCTGACCTCAGCCTGTCTTGCTGCTCGTTCTGCCCCTTGTTGGGCTCTCTGGGCAGAAGAGGAGACAAGGGGCGCTCTTTCTTCTCGTAGATAGTCAAAGCCTCTTTGTGTTTTCTGCTCTCTGAGCTGAGCTCTCCTGCTCTCTCTGGGGAAGGGAGGACCCAAGGGGGCCCTGCTTTTCCCTCCACCCTCCCAAATGTGCCTTCTCTCCCAGCACCACACCCAGGCCCATGTGGACATCTATGAGAAGCAGCTTGTGCCCTTCGGCCTAGTGCGGTTTGGTGTGGCACCTGACCATCCCGAGGTGAAGGTGGGTCTCTCTGAGTATTGAGGGTGGTGTTTGGAGACACTGGACCAGACAAGGAGGTCAAGGAGGCCCCCTGTGATGGTTCAACCCAGGCAAGCGTGAGGGTGACACTGGGTCCCTGGAGCTACCTCAACCTCTAATCCCTCCCTCTTGGGGGGTTACTGGCAGAATGTCATCAACACCTTCACCCAGACTGCCCGATCGGACCGCTGTGCCTTCAGGGGAAATGTGGTGGTGGGCAAAGATGTGACAGTGCCTGAGCTGCAGGGTGCCTACCATGCGGTGGTGCTGGTGAGTGTGAGGGCCCTGGCTGGGAGACTGTGGCTGGAGGATGGTAGCTGAGGCACGGATGGGGCAGGGCTGAGGCCAGGATGGAAGCTCCTGAAAGGATCCCTGGGGACCAGGTGGGGCTTCCTGGCCCTGTGGTGCTGGTGCTGAGGGCTCTGGGCCTTGGGCCTGTGATCTTTCCTCAGAGTTATGGGGCAGAGGACCACCAGAGCCTGGAGATTCCCGGGGAGGAGCTGCCTGGTGTATGCTCGGCCAGGGCCTTTGTGGGCTGGTACAATGGGCTTCCTGAGAACCGGGAGGTGAGTTTGGGGAGTACTCCTGCTGCGCTTCCTCCCCAGCCCTTGCAGGGCCAGGGAAGCCCTCAGAGGCCAGAGCTGGGGGAAGAGGCAGTGAGGAGTGAGATGAGGAGGTGGGAGAGATGGACTGACAGGCGTGGCAGGTCAGCCATGTGCCGCAGTCTGTCTGGCTGCAGCAAAATAACCGGGGGGGTGACGAACAACTTCTGCACGTTGATACAGCAGGAGAGGGAGCCGTTTATTGCAGGACAGGAGCAGTATTTATACATTCCACACAGCTTATCTAATTAGCATAAACTAGATACATCAGTCAACCAATAAGGAATCTCCACACTTAATGGCTCGCTTTTGTTACTTCTCAAACCACTCCCTCTGGCATTTTGCCAGGCACCATCCAGACTTGTTTACGAACTCTAACATTCCCCTGGCAAAAATGCCAGGTGTTATTTTGACTTGTTTACAGACTCTAACATTTCCCCCTTTTGTTTAATTTAAATAAGGACCATAGTGGTTTTTACAGAAACACCATAAATAACCTGCCACAAACAGAAAGGGAGGATACAAAATGCCACAATACCAAGCCAATTGATGGCTCCATGCAAGAAGCCCTTGGAAAAATTATACCAGCAATGACACTGTTAGCAAAGATACCGAGTTACAATTTGTTACAGATTACAGTTTGTTGTCTCAGTCCAGGTAAAGCAGTGTCTCAATAGATTAACTCACAGTCCAAGTAAATCACAGTCCAGGTAAGTTCTGCAGGCAGCTAGCTTAAATCACAGTCCAGGTAAGTTCTGCAGGCAGCTAGCTTAAATCACAGTCCAGGTAAGTTCTGCAGGCAGCTAGCTTAATCTGAAGTCTCGTCCGGTTCTCAGCTAAAATCTCCCAGCAACACTGGGAATTCTTCCACCCTCGTTTTTCACCGGCACTGGGACGAAGGCAGGAACTCCGGATGGCTAAAGAAAATCCTGTAGTATTCTACTAAGAAAACAACCTTCTGAACAATTTAGTACATTATCTCAAGGTTTTTTTTGCATTTGAAATAAGCATTAATAGTGCTCATTACTCATCAGCTTCCAGGTGTGGGAGAACCATTGTAGCTTAGTTATTGGCATTGAAAATGACCAAACATCAGGGACACCAGTAGCATCTTCTGCTGGCTGTAGTGCCTGGGCAACCCCAGATGGCCCTGGGGAGTGTCCCTGACTCAAACTGCTACTGGGCACAGGGAACAAGAGCCTGCGAGACTGTGCCTCCAGGTCAGGTCTAGATTTGGGCTCGCGGCAGTGGAAGAGCCAGCTCCCCGGCCAGGAGGCGGGGAAGGGCCAGTCGCCGCCACCTCTTGGAAAATCCTTGCTGCGCTGTGAGAGGCTTGCACACTCGGCAGCCGCCTCTCCGCTTCACGCACCCTCCGGTAACGAAAAGTATTTAGTAATAGCCTTTTGCTGCAACTTTTTTCCTGATAATCCTTCTTCTTCTGAACTTTCTGTTTCTTTCTGACTAGAGTTCCTGGGCTTCTATCAACACATGCCCTAACTATTCTTGGTTCCACTGGGGTGCCTTCTTCCCTTAGTAATTTACTTAACACCCCTTCCATATTTTCGTCATAAAGACAATACAATACACTGAGACAAAACAAGACACAAACATACTGTATCAATCTTTTCCATTTTCTTGAAATGGTCATTTTTCCTCTCGCCCTATCTGTCTAGGGACGAGCAGATTTGCTCCCGTCCTATCTATGGATGGGCAGCTTTTTTTCGTCACTTACCCCCGAGTGTCCCGGGGCTCCCCGTAACGGGCCACCATCTGCCGCAGTCTGTCTGGCTGCAGCAAAATAACCGGGGGGTGACGAACAACTTCTGCACGTTGATACAGCAGGAGAGGGAGCCGTTTATTGCAGGACAGGAGCAGTATTTATACATTCCACACAGCTTATCTAATTAGCATAAACTAGATACATCAGTCAACCAATAAGGAATCTCCACACTTAATGGCTCGCTTTTGTTACTTCTCAAACCACTCCCTCTGGCATTTTGCCAGGCACCATCCAGACTTGTTTACGAACTCTAACATTCCCCTGGCAAAAATGCCAGGTGTTATTTTGACTTGTTTACAGACTCTAACAGCCATGGAGGGACTCTGGGCAGAGGTGGGGACAGCTGGGGGAGAAGGGCCCCACCTGATGCTCAAGTAGGATGGACTTTCAGAGCTGGGACTGGGCATGAGGTGTCTGCAAATGAGATTAGCCTGACTAGAGCTAAGGCTAGGGGCACACTATAAGACCTTTTCCCTGCAGCTGGCACCAGACCTGAGCTGTGACACAGCCGTGATCCTGGGGCAGGGGAATGTGGCTCTGGATGTAGCCCGGATCCTGCTGACCCCACATGAGCTCCTGGAGGTGAGTGGTAGGTCAGCTGCTGCAGGTGAAGGCACACTGAGGGGAGGGTACCCTGCTTGCAGGGATGAGGCCTCCTCCCTGAAGCCCAGCTCAGCACCTGTTTCCTCAGGTGCTCAGCCAGGCAGAGGCCTTCTGGAAGGCAGCCCTGTGAGCTTCATCCTGTTCACCTTCAGCATCTCTGGTACATGGACTTTTTTTCTTTTTTAAGCTTAAGTGTGCAATAGGACCTTTGCACACACTGTCCCTCTTGCTTGGAAGATTCTGGCTCACTTCCTGTCAGTTGTGAAAGTTCACTGGCTTAGTTATTCCTGCCACCAGGAAGCGTTCCAGGATCTCCATAAATAGGTCCACTTTCTCTGTAATATCTTTTTCTCACAAATCAGTCTACCTTTTTTTGGTACTAGGGATTGAATCTAGGGGCACTTAACCACTGAGCCATATCCCCAGCCCTTTTTATTTTAAGACAGGGCCTTGCTAAGTGGCTTAGGGCCTTGCTAAGTTGCTGAGGCTGGCTTTGAACTCGTAATCCTCCTGCCTCATCCTCCCAAGCCACTGGGACTACAGGTGTGTACCACTGCGCCTGGCAGATCAGTCTACTTCTGTTTCACGTATAGCATATTGTCAGCACTGCAGTTTCACACTCATTGATGAGATTTGATGAATATTTCTCTCTTCACCAAATAAGAAGCTCTGTGAGGGCCAGAACCATGTCTGTTTTGCTCACATAGACTGACCTTGCCTAGTGCTGGGCACATGGTAAACTCTCAGTACTTGTTCATTGAGAGTCAGGGTTTGCTGCTAGTTGGAGCCATCTGCAGAGTTTGCAGTAGTGCTTCATCTGACCACCAGGGGGAGCAGTGGTTCAGTTTTGGGCTGCCAGCTTTCTGCTCAGAGTTTGGGACATGACCAAATGGAGAGTCCCCTTCTCCAGGTTGGTATCCAGTGATTTCAAGGACCTTCTTTTGTGCTAGAAAACAGACATCACAGAAGCTGCCCTGGGAGTGCTGAGGCAGAGTCGGGTGAAGACTGTGTGGATAGTGGGCCGGCGTGGACCCCTGCAAGTGGCCTTTACCATTAAGGTACAGGGGTCAGATGAGGAGGGGCCAGGATCCCAGATAGAGGATCTTCCCTTGGGGGATGGGGTGGCTCAGCCCCTGGGAGTGCTGCTTCCTGGGATAGAACAGGGCCCCCAGGGCCATGTGCTTTCCCCACTCCTGGACTGGACTTGGGTGGGCTCAGGAGTGGACATGCTCAGGGCCTGACCTCCTCCCCACTCCCCACTCCCTATCTTCAAGGAGCTTCGAGAGATGATTCATTTGCCAGGAACCCGGTCCATTTTGGATCCTGCAGATTTCTTGGGCCTCCAGGACAGAATCAAGGGTGAGGGGCCCTGGCCTGGCCCCCAGCTCACAAGGGAGGGATGGCTTAGGTCAAAGAAGGCTTGCGGGAGGACTCAGTGGGTGGGGCAACCCTAAATGTTCTGCATTGCTGACAGAGGTTCCCCGTCCAAGGAAGCGGCTGATGGAACTGCTGCTTCAAACTGCCACAGAGAAGCCAGGGGCGGGGACTGCCGGCCAGGCATTGGCCACCCGTGCCTGGGGCCTCCGCTTTTTCCGAAGCCCCCAGCAGGTGCTGCCCTCTCCAGATGGGCGACAGGCAGCAGGCATCCGCCTAGCGGTAACCAGACTGGAGGTGAGTCTCATGCTACCAAGGACACCTCCGTTGTAGGCCTGCCCATCCAGCCTGCTGTTGCTTGCACTCTCCCCAACAGGGTGTCGGTGAGGCCACCCAGGCAGTGCCCACAGGAGACACGGAGGACCTCCCTTGCGGGCTGGTACTGAGCAGCGTTGGGTATAAGAGCCACCCCATTGACCCCAGTGTGCCTTTTGACTCCAAACTTGGGATCATCCCCAATGTAGAGGGCCGGGTTGTGGGTGTGCCAGGTGAGAGGGTATGGGAAGACTGGGTACCTAATTATGGTGGGGAGCTGGAAGGCCGATGTCCCCAGGGCCACTCATTCATCTAGTGACACACTATGAGAACCTGCTCTGAGGCAGACCCTGTCCCAGGACCCAGCCCACCCTGGCCCTAGAAGGAGTTCCCAAGCACTAGGACATGTTGTCATTATGTCCTTCAGTAAGCCTTCTCCAAGGCCTGGGCTGGGCTGGGCCCGTGCTCAGTGCTAGGGTTAGAGATGAGCGCCCTCATCCTCAGCTTCCAGTCTAAGTACCCACGTGCGTTCATCCAATAACATTTACTAAAGGCCTCTGGACTGGGGGTGGACAGGCCCTAGGGATGAGGGGGTAGCATGGCAAAAACAGGTTGAGAAGAATTCAAGTTGGTAGACTAGTGGCCATAATGGGCCCAGCTGGTGGGTCTTCTGGGGGACTTGTCGTATATCTGCGTGTGCACATGCGTATAGGTTAGGACACAGGCTTGTCCAGCAGTGTCCAGCCATGTCCCCTTCCTTTGTTGCCCCATTCAGGCCTCTACTGCAGTGGCTGGGTGAAGAGGGGACCCACAGGTGTCATTACCACTACCATGACGGACAGCTTCCTCACTAGCCAGATGCTGCTGCAGGACCTGAAGGCTGGGCTGCTGCCCTCAGGCCCCAGGCCGGGCTTCGCAGCCATCCAGGCCCTGCTGAGCAGCCGAGGTCTGGGCCCTGATGCTGAGATTTGGGGAGTGGGAGGATGGCTTCTCTTTGGGCTTCTCTCTCTGGGAGGAGGGTCCTCTGGAGGGGATAAAGGAGGAGGGAGCAATATTGACTTCTCTTTCCTCTACTTCAGGTGTCCGACCAGTCTCTTTCTCAGACTGGGAAAAGCTGGATGCTGAGGAGGTTTCCCGGGGACAGGGTGCTGGGAAACCCCGGGAGAAGCTGGTGGATCCTCATGAGATGCTGAGGCTGCTGGGGCACTGAGCCTGGATCCCAGTCCCTATCAGGAAAAGGAAGAGCACTGTGCAGGGAGGAGGGGCATGAGTCAGTCTGAGCCAGACTCTTCCCCAGCTACAGCACCACCTGCCCGGGCTTGGGGGCTTGGCTGGCCCTTTTCCAGGGGTCTCTGAGTACTGCCTCCTATGAAGTTGTCCTTGCCAGTGTGGGTTTTGGAGGTAACCTAATGTTAGGTGGGGTGCAGGCCCATCCCACCTCCTCCCACCTCTCTGCTGCTGGATTTTGGGGGGCTACTTGATCGGGAACATGATGGAAATAAAGCAGTTACAACCAAGGGCCATGGTTGATGGGACTATTTCTTTAAGAGACTGGGGTACCGTTCTGGCTGCAGCTTGCCTGTGGTCACCAGGTGACACTTGGGAAGCAGCTCCCTGGTCAGGGACCTCTTGGGCTGGGTTTGGTGGTCAGGCCTGGCATGCCTGCGTGCTCCCTCTCTGCTCTTGGTTCCACTCCTGTGGTCTTCCCTATTCTTCCCACGTTTTGGTCATCCCTGGCCAGGGCCAAGTCTACCCTGCCCTGCTGGCCCTGCTCCCTGGTGCCTTCCCTGGTTACCCCAGGACAACTGAGATACTGAGATGAGGAAAAGGGTGGGAGTGGGAATTGGGCAGCGACTTGCTCCAGGTCCCTCCCACTGGCCCAGCAGGTCTGGCCTGGATCCCTAGTCTCTCTGCAGGCTCTCTGTGCCTTCCGGCCTCTGTCGGTTTCCAGCCAGATCCACGATTCTTTTTAAAAATAGTTCCTGGATTATTTCAATTTACAGTGTTTTATGGCAGCTCCAAGATGTTGGCCTCACTTTATAAACTGAGGGACCCTCGAAATTAACTGGCCCAAGGTCACACAGCTAGAGAACTGAGGGCTAAACCCAGGGCTCAGGGCAAGCTGGTGTTTTCTCCATAGCCGCACTTGCCTCTGGATATCGGGTCTGGGGACACAGTCCCAGAGAGGGGAGAGAGGACCTGGGCACCCGCCGGCAGGGAGGGGCCCGGAGGGGCGCGGGCGGCGGGCCGGGGCGGGGCGGAGGCGGCAGGCGGCGGCGAGCGCTCCGCCACAGTCGGCTGGCGAGCCCTGGGAGCCGGAGGCGCAGCCCAGCCCGGGACGGACCCCGGCGCCCAGCGGGTCTTGGGCTGGGCGCGGGGGCCGGCGGGACTCACCTGCCAGGCCGCGCTGCGGGCACTGGTCCCGCCGCGCCGGGCTCAGGCGCCCGCCGAGCTAGCAGCGAGCGCGCCAACGCGCCGGGGCCGTGGCGCCAGGACAGGCACCGCGCGGGAGGCGGCCGGCGAGGGCTCTGGGCGCGGGCGCAGCGCCCCTTCCCCCGGTGAGTGGCTGCCAGGGACGCGGCGAGCCGGGGGCGCCAACTTCGCCGCCAACTTGGGGCTGGACTCCGGCGCCGCGCGGGCAAGGACGGCGGAGACAGACGCGGGACACCCAGGGAGAGTCCGACAGCGCAGGGAGCCAGGGAGGGGCGACCGGGGGACAGGGACCCTCGGGAACGGGGCCTGGGGTTTGGACCCTGGCGGGCGGGCGGCGAAAAGGCGAGGAAGACAGGCGGAGGAGACAGCGGACGTCAGGGAAGGACGCGGGCCAAGCTCCCAAGACGTTCGTCCCCGGGGTCTCGGAGCCCTCCTCCCCTTCTCCTAGCGTCGCGGTACCTGCGGGCAGTGAGTGGTGCGGGGATATGTCAGTCTGGGCTGCAGAGTCCCCCAACTGTTGCTGCTGGAAGCCTCTGGGGCAAGGAGTCGGGTGGGGGCCGGGACCTGGGGCTGAGACTGGGTTCGACTCGAGTGAGGGGGCTGGAGAGGGTGAGGACCCCAGAGGGTGAAAGGGGCTGTGGCGGCTTCAGGAGCCCATTCCTCTGGTTTCCCCATGTCTATGGGGCACCTGCTGTGGTGGCATCTACCTTCCACTGTGTTACCCTTAACCCCCTGTGATCCCCCTAGGCCCTCCCCTCTCAGCTCTCCCTCTTCTCTGCCCTCAGAGAATCAGAGTGGGCTTCTGATGTGGTGGCATCTTCCAAAAACCAACCCTGATCCCTGGAGGACACAGGCTAGGAGGACTCAAAAAAAAAAAGCGGTGGCATAAGAGGGGTCTGGAGAGCCTGAGCCCCGCTGGCTGAGCCCTGGCCGCAGCACCAGGGCACTTTGTTCCCCTGGGGATTGCTCTCAACCAGGATCCCCCGACGCCTGGGAGGGGAAGTCTGAGCTTCCTGATGCCAAAGGCAGTGGGTACCTAAGCCTAGGATGGCAAGGCCAGGACCTGTGAAGGCACGGGCGGGCACCTTGCATCCTGAAAATTCCCAGAGGTGTGTTTGGCTACCCTTCAAAGGTCCTGCTGGGTGAGTGGGCCAGAGGACCCCTGGGCCTGATGCTCAATCCATTTGTCCATCCCGGTTCCCTGCCCTGCTAGCCCAAGGAGACTTAGCACTCAGTCCCCCGGCCCTTGGATGGAGGCCTCATCCTCCATCCTGATCCTGGCCATGGAAAAATCAAGGAAAGGACCTTATTTGAAGAGGGTGCCATCGTACTGGCTCTATTTCGGAACCAGTCCAGTTCCTAAAGGAACCAGTGGCTCTGAACCTGTTTCTAAATTGGGAAGAGTAAGAATGTGAAAGGGACAGGTAGGCAGGAAATCGGACTCCTGAGTTCGCTCCGGCCCCAGGGCGCCTTGGCTGGGACCTGTCTCACAGCGCCGTCTCCAGGTCTGCTCGCCACCCCCACGGTGGGGCTTGAGATGGAGACCCAGCCCGGGGCACTGGGCTGGGGACCTTAAGGGCCAGGGACACCCACAAGGGGTAGGGGAGAGGCAGGGGGCGCCGAGTGCGTGGTGCCCAGTTTGGCCGCCAGGAGGCGTGGCGCGGGTCCCCGCGCCGGGAGTCACCGCCGGCGCCGCCGCATCGCGAGTGTCCTTGAGCCGCGGGTGACAGTGGCTCTCGCCGCTTGCGCCCCCTCCTCCCGCAGGGGCAGCCTGATGCCACGTTTCCTATGAATTATTTATCGCCGGCCTAAAAATACCCCGAACTTCACAGCCCGAGTGTAAGATTCCTGCCGAGGGGAGGGGGCGGGGTGCCCCCGGGGGCAGAGCGGGATCAGCCGGGAGGGGGCAGTTAGTCTTGGAGCAGCCAGAACTAGGTGCCCCAACAGTGGGGGCAAGATGGAAGGCCAGGCTCTCTCCTGGCTCCTGGGTTCAGATTTTAGCCAGGCAGAAGCGAGCCAGGGAGGGAGGGAGGGAAACCCGACGGCAACGGAGGGGCTTCCCCGCAAGGGCATTGGGTCCAGTGGGCAGGGCCTCTCTAGTGGGAGGAATGAGCACCGCGGATGGGTGGGGCCACCTCCTGGGGCCAGAGCTCCAGGCCTGCGAGAGGGGGAAGCCTTCAGTGTCCGCTGTGTGAGTGTGAGTACGTGAGGGTGTGTGGTGTGTGGGTGTGTGGGCGTGCGTGTGCACATCCTTTTCGGAGAGCCTGTCCGAGGTATGGGGAGCCAGGAGAAGGGCAGGGATCTAGCATGTGGAAGCCTCAGGTAGGTCCCAGAGGACTACCTTTGCCACCCTCTGCCCAGGGTTTTTAGGATACAGTGTTCAGCAAACATTAGTGGCCCTTAAGGAAAGGGGTGAGACCCAGAGTGGGTGGGCAGAGAGTCCCTGAGACAAGCCTCTGCCCTCCAGGAGCCCTCAGTCTACCTGCCGCAGGGCAGGATGGAAGGGCCATTGCAGAGGCCAAGCTCAGAGCTCCCAATCTGGAGAGGACCCAAAGGTTGTGTCTTCTCCCTCCAGGTCCAGAGTCTGATGGATCAAGGAAGGCAGGCACTGGCAGGAGCAAGATTTGGATTGGGCTCTGAAAGACAGTGGAATTTTGTCAGGAAGAGGACACTCCAGCCCAGGGAAGAGCAGGAACCAGGGCCTGGAGATGAGAACAGTGTGGGCTGTGGCCACTGGGCTGGCAGAGTTGGGGGCTCCATGAGGGGGAAGACAGTAGGTTGGGGTCAGGGTGTGGGGGACACTGTGCCTGAGACTAAGCTGTTTGGACTTCATTTGTGGGCACCGGGAGGCAGTTGTCCTACTTGAGGAGGCACACAGGGGCCAGAGGAGAGTTTTGGCAGCCCAGTGGCACAGGCAGGTGGGTGGGAGGGAGGTGGAGAGGGGAGGTGGGAGGCTGGGGGAGGAGTGGCTGGGTTAGTGATGGCATGCCACTGGGCATGGCGGCCACCTGGTGAGGAGACTGGAGCCCAAGTCTGCTTGAATCTGTCTGCCCGTTGCTTTGTGGGGCGCGGAGAGTTGCCTGATACCAGCGGTCCCTCATTTGAGACCCTCTGGCTAGAGGCACAACCTCCTTCCACTTCTCCTCTTCTCTGTTCCCCCCAGGAGGACATCTTGGAGAGAGGTTCTGGGGGCAGTGCCCCTTTAGGGTTAGGAGAGGACCTGAACCCTTTCTATAGATCACACTGTCTGAAAGAAATAAATAGGAGCACAGGTGTCATTTTAAAGTTTCTTATAGCCACATTTTTAAAAGTAAAAAAAAGACAGGTGAAATTAATTTTAATAGTGTATTTTGTTTAATTCAATATATCCAAATGTTATTTCAACATGTAATCAATATAAGACCATCAATGAGGTGGCTTTCATTTTTTCCATGTTCTCTTCATATGCAGTGTGTATTTCTCACTGGCAACATGCTGGGTTTGGATGAGAAACATTTCAGTACTCTACAGTTGCCTGGGGCTGGGGATACCGTATTGGCCAACACAAATTGAGGACTGAGAGCTCATTGTTGGGAGGTGGAAGTGGCAGGAGGGTTGAGGCTTCCTGAAAGCAGGCAACCTGTAGGGACTAGAGGCGTGGGCAGAGATGAGCACACTGGCCTTGTTAAGAAACAGAGAGCATGACAGCACGTGTGTGTGTGTGTGTGTGTGTGTGTGTTGCTGGGGATGGAACCCAGGACCTTACCCATGCTAGGCAAGTGCTCCACCACTGAGGGCTGACAGTGCCCTTTGCTGTCAGGATTTTGCAATCCCAGATTGGTGTTAGCTTCAGCTACTACTAAGAATGTAAGATCGCGTCCCAGACTCAAACAGGTTTCCAGACTGACATTTTCGTTAGTGCACCAGGAAACTGTACACATGGGAGATTTCAAGGGCACCAACATGAACCCGGTTTCCCTCCCGTGTCCCAAGTCATATCTTCTCAGCCTGAAATTCTGCCACGTGGTGTTTTAGCTTAAAGCTCTGACTGTCGTTAAACTACATCTCCCTGGGGAATGATAATGCTTTGAGCTATTATCAGTCCCTTTTACCTTCGTGTGCATGAGCTAGGGATCCTCAGCTAAGAGAAGGTCTTGCTGGGGAGGCAGAGCTTGAGGAGAGTAGGGAGGGCAGGGTATGGTGGGAAGGAAGGAAGTTTAGAAAAAAAGAGGCTGGAGGGGCTAACAGCAGACCTGCTTGCTGATTCTCCAGATTGGACTCTGAGTTCCTGGAGGGCAGGGTCCACGTCTTACCCATATTGAAATTCTACCACTCAGTGTGGAGCACTGTGCCCATGTCACATTTTTGAACTAAAGAGTCCCTTTGTGGTCTCCATTGGAGTGATCTGGTTGGCAACCCTGGAGAAAAAGAACATTTTCCAGAATGTTCCTCCGTGGGCCTTGCACTTCTCCTCCTATCTCCTTTAGAGAGAGCTGGAGGCCCAGGTCAGCCCTTGTGTCGATGCTGGGTGAGAAACTAGACCCTGGACAAAAGGAAGAGAGAAACTTGGTGGTGGGCAGGCAGCAGGTGGCCCTGGAGGACAGCTGGCGCCTGTGCCGCCGTGTCCTCAAGCCCCGTCCTGAAGGAAATCTGACTTTCAAACGTGGTTTCTGGGGTGTTTGTAGCAGCTTTTTTTTTTTTTAAAGCTGCATTTTTTGTTACAAAGATGTGCAAATTCTGTAGGGGGCACCTACCCCTGGGCACCCTCGGTTCAGAAGTTGTTAGTGAAGGAGAGGAGGAGTGGTCACAGCGGGGCCTGACGGGCAGGGGAAGGGGGAGCTCTGTCACAGGCCCCCTGGGATTCACATTACTCTCCACAGCTTGGCTCTTGGTCCTGATCCCAATGACCGTGGGCAGCAGGCGAGTGTGCCAGGCCCTTGGGCTAGGTGAAGAAGGCCCTGCATGCACACCCGTGATGCACTGGAAAGCAATTTGTGTGTAAGATGTCTTGGGGGTCTCAGGTGCCCCTGCCATGAACACTCAGTGCCACCACACTCATTCTGGGGAGAGCTGCTCCCAACTGAACCCACGGTGGGAAGGGTAGTGATGATGTCCAATGTCCAGGAGGAGGGCTCCAGGCAGAGCCACACAGGGGAGGGCCCTAGGGCTGGCTTCAAGGAAGCAGAACTCTGAGCAGTTGCAGCATCGTGGTAAGGGACAGATGGAAGATCCAGTTTGGGCTTCAGGGAGGATGGGAGTGGGACATGGGGGTGTCACAGAGCTGCCTGCCTTCACCCAGTTGAGGGGCTGTCATCTATAGGATATGATTGCTAATGATAGCCAATAGTGTATTATCACATGTAAGCCCTGACTGCTGTGATTAGCTCAGGTAAGAAAACATGGCTCAGAGAGGCTAAGTGACTCTATCAAGATCACACAGCTAGTAAAGGGCAGAAGTGGGACTTGAACGCTGGTCTGTCTGATTCAGATCCATGCTCTGAACACCAGACTAGCATTTTCAGTGCACCTTGCTAGGGCAGAGCCCCAATGGCTGGGCTTTAGAAGGCCTATAGGGGGCTGGAACGCCAGGCCCACCCTCATCGCCCCTGGGCTGTCCCTGATCAGAGGTTGTCAGGGAAGTGGTGGAGGCGAAGGAGCTGGCAGAGCCAAGCCCCGGGCAGCTGGAAGGGGGAGCTCCGTCAGAGGCCTCTGGGGACTCATATTACTCTCTGCAGCTTGGCTCTTGGTCCCACTCCAAAATGACCATGAGTAGCAGGGACTCCTTTCTTACCAGGGGTGTTGTTCAATGGTAGGATAGAGGGTGACAAGCCCCTGTCCTGGCTCCTGTCCCAGCCCTGTCCCTCTGGGGATGCTCAGCTAACTGCTGTCTCTTTCTCTGTGTCTGTCTTTGTCTGTCTGTCTGTACCTCTCTTTATGGAGGGAGGTGTGCCCCTCTTCTCTTTCCTTTTTTGGATGCGTCCCTCTGACCCTCACATCGTGTCTGTCTGTCCATCTGCCTCTCTCTGTGCATGTCCTGGTCTCTCCACAGGACCCTCTGGTGGACATGGGTGGGGCCCTGGGGCCAGCCCTGCTGCTCACCTCGCTCCTTGGTGCCTGGGCAGGGTCCGGCTTGGGGCAGGGCCAGCAGGCTATGACAGTGGCCGTGGTGTTTGGCAGCTCAGAGCCGCTGCAGGCCCAGGCCCGTATCCGCCTCACCCCCCAGAACTTCTTGGACCTGCCTCTGGAGATACAGCCGCTCACCGTGGGAGTCAACAGCACCAACCCCAGCAGCCTTCTCACCCAGATCTGTGGGCTCCTGGGTGCTGCCCGGGTCCACGGCATTGTCTTTGAGGACAATGTGGGCACCGAGGCAGTGGCCCAGCTCCTGGACTTCATATCCTCCCAGACTCACGCGCCCATCCTCAGCATCAGCGGGGGCTCCACTGTGGTCCTCACCCCCAAGGTGCTGTCTGATCTCTTGTGCCTTCCTCCCTTCCAGCATGGGACTGGGGACCAGGGCTGAATCTGGAGTGGGAAGGGGAAAGTCCTGGAGGCTGGGACTGGATGGGGTTGGCAAGGAGGTGACTTGAGGGAGTCGGGAGACTCTGGAAGGGTAGTCCACATTCCAGAGGATCAACTTTCTGGGCTGCTGTCCCATTTGTGTCTGGATGAGGGTGGGCAGTGGCTGCCCTGTCTGGTTGGCTGCCTGCCTCTCAGCCCTCCCCTGTCTGGCTCCAGATGGGGGGGGGGTGGGGGGCAGGGACCAACCGGGGATGGGATCTGAGGAAGTGCCCCACTGGGCAATTGAAGTTACCCTCAGGAGATAGCATTCCAGGGACAGGTCACTGTCCAGGCATGGGGGAAGGAGAACCAATGCTGCCCTCACAAATGCGCTGTCCTCGCAGTTTCCTGGGGAGAACATGTAAGCACACATGCATCTGCAGTCCCTACCAGGGCCAGCGTTCTGGAGAAAAAACATGGGATACTGTAAGGGAAGGGATGCTCAGGAGGTCCCTGTTTGAACAGTATTGGCCAGGGAAGGTCCCTTAAAGAGTGATGTCCACACTGAGACCTGGAGGCTGAGAGGGAGTTGGTCGCAGGAGCGGAGGTCAAGCTCGGAGCTTTGGAGGAGCCGAGAGAAGCCTGGAGGAAGAGGGGTCCAGGTCACAGGGGCTGGCATTTGGCCCACTGTATTGGGCCTCCAAAGGTGCTGAGGGAAGAGGCTGATCTGATTTGCCTTCGTTTTATATTATGGAGAATTCTGAGTATACACATGAGTCTAATGAATCCTCATTTACCTCTCACCCACCTTGGCCAACCCACCCCAGACTCTCTCCCAACCACTCTCTCTCTTCTGGGTTAAAGTGAAGCAACACCCAGACATCTTATGATTCCATCTATAAGCATTTTGGTTTGTATCTCTAGCAGATAACGGCTCTAAAAAAAATAAAACTGCCATACATCATCATGTCTAAAAATTAATAAAAGTTCCTTAACATCACCAAATATCCAGCCAGTGTTCACACCTCCCCATTGTCTCACAAATGTCATAAATGTTTATTTTTAAGTCAGTCTGCTTGAATCAGAAGCCAAATTGGGTTCACACATGGGGATTGGTGGATATGGCTTCTGAATCTCAACCTCTAGGCTCCTCCTTCATCTCTCCCTCTCCCTTTTAATTGCAAGTCTGGGGGAAAAACTGGGTTGCTTGGCCTGTAGTTTCCCGTTTGTTTTTTAAAAATATTGGCACTGTGGCAGTGTGCTGAAATCTCCGAGGGCCTACAGTGCCCAAGAGAGAGACTACCTGTTAGGAGGGTGCTGCACTAGCCCAGGCGGCCAGCCTCCAGGGCCTTGGGCTTTCCTGATGGCAGAGGTAGGGGGAGTAGGAACGTTTTGGCCTCCGGCGCTCCCGGGAGGACGGTGCTGTCCCAGTTATCTCTGGTCCCCGGCAGCAGCTCTCAGGATGGTGGTTCTCAGCCCTCGCAGTGCTTGCAAAAAACCACAGATGCCCAGCGTCGCACCTTTGAGATTCGGATTCAGTTGTTCTGGGGCAGCGCTTCTCACAAGAGCGGGCTCGAGAAAAACCGGAAGAGCGTGTTAAACATACAGATTCCAGGCGGCGTCCCCAGAGATTCTGATCCAGTCGGAGTGGGGTACGGCCCGAGAATCTGCATTTCTAACAAGCTCCCAGGTGGTGCAGATGCTGCTGGTGTGTGGTCCAGCGTGGTCAGGTGGGGGCCCTAGGCCTGCGTGTTTCACAAAGCTCCCCAGTTGACCCAGGGGACAGAGGGGTTAGGAGCCACTTGGAGCTTGAGGGAGGGAGGGAGGGAGGGAGGGAGCCGCTGTGCGCAGGAGCCGCTGGAGGGGCCAGAGTGGGTGGGGAAAGAGGCGCGAGGCGGGGCTCAGCCCGCCCCGCCCCGGCTCAGGCCCCGCCCCCCGCCCCCCAGGAGCCGGGCTCCGCCTTCCTGCAGCTGGGCGTGTCGCTGGAGCAGCAGCTCCAGGTGCTCTTCAAGGTGCTGGAGGAGTACGACTGGAGCGCGTTCGCTGTCATCACCAGCCTGCACCCCGGCCACGCGCTCTTCCTCGAGGGCGTGCGCGCCGTCGCCGACGCCAGCTACCTGAGCTGGCGGCTGCTCGAGGTGCTCACGCTGGAGCTGGGCCCCGGAGGGCCACGCGCACGCACCCAGCGCCTGCTGCGCCAGCTCGACGCGCCGGTGCTGGTGGCATACTGTTCGCGCGAGGAGGCAGAGGTGCTCTTTGCCGAGGCGGCGCAGGCCGGCCTGGTGGGGCCCGGCCACGTGTGGCTGGTGCCCAACCTGGCACTGGGCAGCACCGACGCGCCCCCTGCTGCCTTCCCTGTGGGCCTCATCAGCGTGGTCACCGAGAGCTGGCGCCTCAGCCTGCGCCAGAAGGTCCGCGACGGCGTTGCCATCCTGGCCCTGGGTGCCCACAACTACTTGCGCCATCACGGCGCCCTGCCCGCACCTGCTGGGGACTGTCGCAGCCACCCTGGACCTGTCAGCCCTGCCCGGGAAGCCTTCTACAGGTGGGCACCTGCCCAGGCATGGGGGTGAGGGGTGGGGCACTTCAGGGAACCTGGGTGGCAGTGAGCTTGGGCCCACTGGTTCTATCTCCCATAACTGTGTGCCCTAGGGCCAAGTTACCTCGCTTCTCTGGGTCCTCATCTGAGAAAACAGCAGGTGTCAGGGCGTGGCGAGGTGTTACAGGAAAATGGAACAGTTCAGAGCAAGCAGAGCAGTGTGGCACACGTCTGCCATCTCCTCTGCTGGGGAGGCCCACACACAAGACTCAGGGGAGGCTGGCAAGTTTGAGGTCAGCCTGGGCAACCTAGCGAGACCCTGACTTCAAAATTAAAAAAAAAAAAAAAAATTAAAAAAGGACTGGGGATGCAGTTCAGTAGTAAAACACCCTTTGGTTTGTTCAACCCCAAATACTAAAGAAAACAACCCTCCAAAACAAACAAGCAACCCCCCCAAACCACACACAAAACAATCACACAACAAGTCTAAATGTCTTCTATTGGGTGGTGAAACAGGAATGGGACGGTGGATGGGTTGGGCAGAGCCATAGGCTTGGGGGATGGGGACAGCCTGACACCTCTCCCCTGTTACAGGCACTTACTGAATGTCACCTGGGAGGGCCGAGACTTCTCCTTCAGCCCTGGTGGGTACCTGGTCCAGCCCACCATGGTTGTGATTGCCCTGAACCGGCACCGCCTCTGGGAGATGGTGAGAAGGGGGTGAGCCCAGGGATCCTTGGTCTTTTCTCATCTTGAGAGCCCAGCCCCGGTCAAGCCCACAGCTGAGCAAAGTCTCTTCTGTCCTTCCATAGCCCCTCATCCTTCTGGTCTCAGCTGGGACCTCCTACCCTAGGAAACCTTCCAGGTCCCCCAGACCCTGCTCTGGGCTCCATGACATGCTGGCTTCCCTCCACTACAAAGTGTATCAAGCAATTTTATCACACAGTCCTGCCCCAGGGGATTAACCTACGTGTGTGCCCGCCAGACAGATGTGGAAACAAATAGAATACAGAGTCGTCCATGCTGAGTAGAGCCATGTGCAAACCAGGATGGCAGTGACAGGAGGAGCAGGACTAGTTCTGCCTTCGAAGGAGGAAACTAGGGAATACAGGACTGGGAGGTGGGCCGCAGAGGGTTGGGCAGAAGCCCACCAGGAGGGGTCTAGCCTGGTACAGGCAGAAGGGCGTTTTAAAGTGATATGACTGAGGAAGTAGGATGGGGTGGTAGGATATGTGTGAAAGTCCTGGAGTGTCAGCTGAGGAGGAGAAGGGGACTGAGCATTGTGAGGCAGGGGCACAGGGCCTGAGGAGGGTGCCTGGGTGGCAGCAGCACAGGGACCAGGGCTGGGGGAGGCTGGGGAGCCAGCCTCTGGCCCATGCTTGGCCCCTGGTTCTGTGTCTCCTGTTCTCCAAATGCCTCTGCCCCAGCCCTGCCTCTGTCTGCCCCAAATGCCCCTAGAAAAGGGGCATTCTTGGCCCTGGGAGGCTGCACCTAGAGGGTGAGGGTAGGGGGCTGAAGGTCCTGGACTGAGGCTGGTGGTCCTCCGCAGGTGGGGCGCTGGGATCATGGAGTCCTCTACATGAAGTACCCCGTATGGCCTCGCTATAGTGCCTCCCTGCAGCCTGTGGTGGACAGCCGGCACCTGACAGTGGCCACCCTGGAAGAGCGGCCCTTTGTCATTGTGGAGAGCCCTGACCCTGGCACCGGGGGATGTGTACCCAACACTGTGCCCTGCCGCAGGCAAAGCAACCACACCTTCAGGTCTGGTGTGAGCTGGGGGCCAACACTGGAGGGTCAGTGGTTGCATGCCTTATGCCTGGGTGTGGGGAGGGTCTGCAGCCCAGGTGGGTGCTGACTCTGGTGGTTTCTTGCGGTGGCGGCTGCAGCAGCGGTGACGCAGCCCCATACACCAAGCTCTGCTGCAAGGGCTTCTGCATCGATATCCTCAAGAAGCTAGCCAAGGTGGTCAAGTTCTCCTATGACCTGTACCTGGTGACCAATGGCAAGCACGGCAAGAGGGTGCGCGGAGTGTGGAACGGCATGATTGGGGAGGTAGGCTGGCCCCCGCCCCACCCTGGGCCCACCCACCTACATACGGCCAGGCTCCGTGCAGCTCTCAGCCACCTCCGGTTGTCACAATAATGTGTGTGGCCATCACTGAAGGTTGAGCCCTGGGGACCCCCGGTGGGAACACAGGAGTCCACTGGTGGGGGCCCTAAGGGGTACCAGGCGGGGACTGGGGAGCATGCTCCAGCTCTCGGGAGCCCCTTCTTCAGTCCCCTCGTGGCCCCAGGTGTACTACAAGCGAGCAGACATGGCCATCGGCTCCCTCACCATCAATGAGGAGCGCTCGGAGATCGTGGACTTCTCTGTGCCCTTCGTGGAGACGGGCATCAGTGTGATGGTGGCTCGCAGCAATGGCACCGTCTCCCCCTCGGCCTTCCTGGGTGAGGCTCGGGCGGGCAGGGGTGGCTCTGGGGTGGAAGGGCCCATGGGGTGAGTGTCATGGGTGAGATGAGACATTTGGGCAGCTGGAAGGGACATCAATGCTGAGGGTGGGGGTAGGGAGAAGGGGTAGATGATGTGCCACTGTGAGGGACAGGGAACCATGGCCTCGGGGGAGTGGGAAGAGATGCTAACTTCTCACTGGGAGGCACCCCTTTGTGCCAGGTCCCACTAGGTGCCCAGGATACAGCCTGGTTCTTGCCTTCCTGAGTGTCCAGTTAGGAGTCAGATGGGACTGGCAGTGCTAAGTGGCACAGAGAACTGTGAGGACAGGCAGGATGCTGAGGAGGGGCTGAGAGCTGTCCCAAGGAGGAGGAGTGAGGTCCCAGCTCACTCCTAAGCAGGAGTGAAGTCCCAGCTCTGTCCTTCCTGCTGGGTGGTCTTAGGCAGGTCACTGAACCCCTCTGAGTGGGTTCCTTAGCCACAGGGAGAAAAAATCTGACTTCCTAGAGGTGTCTTCATGGCAAAAGAGCAGGACCTCTTGGTGGTAACGATTGCTTTTCAAGGAGGCGTAGACCTGGGTCCTTCCTTCCAGTACCCTGAGCCTTGGTTTCCATGTCAGTAGAATGAGGATTGGGAATTGGCCTTGGAGACTCTGATTCCAGGTAGAAAGACCAGGTCATTCCTGCCGGGCCAGGCAGGGGACGTGAGGCCAAAGGAAGGCTCCTGAGGGTGGGTGATATGTGCTTGTAGGGACAGAGGGAAGGGAGAGACTGACCTCCCTTGGGGGTCTCTCCTGGGACTCTGCTGCTCAGAGGGTTAGAGGTCACCTTGGCTCCATCCACAGGGATGGTGGGCCCCTGCTTTGACCAGATGGACCCACCAATCTCCACCAGGTGGGGGCTGAGGGAGGCAGTTCTGAGGTCTGAGTCACCTCCCTCTGTCTCCAGAGCCCTACAGCCCCGCAGTGTGGGTGATGATGTTTGTCATGTGTCTCACCGTGGTGGCCATCACTGTCTTCATGTTCGAGTACTTCAGCCCCGTCAGCTACAACCAGAACCTCACCAAGGGCAAGAGTAAGCTGTCTGTTGCCTGGGCCTGGGGGCAGGGGGTGGGCAGTGATGGGGTCCAGGCTGGGGCTGAGACAGAAGCCCTTTGGTGGTGGGCAAGAAGAGTCCCAGCATCCACCCTCCTCCCCAGAGCCCGGGGGCCCATCCTTCACCATCGGCAAGTCTGTGTGGCTGCTGTGGGCCCTGGTGTTCAACAACTCGGTGCCCATCGAGAACCCCCGGGGCACCACCAGCAAGATCATGGTCCTGGTGTGGGCCTTCTTCGCCGTCATCTTCCTCGCCAGCTACACTGCAAACCTGGCCGCCTTCATGATCCAGGAGCAGTACATCGACACTGTGTCAGGCCTCAGTGACAAAAAGGTTCTGGGGCCACGGCCAGTGGAGGTGGTGGTGGGGACAGGCCTTGGAAGGGCGAATATAGGATGATCAGAGAGCGGGGAATTTGAACTGGAGGCCAGAGAAGGACGATGTGGGGTAGTGAGGGGGTGGAAATGGGCAGTGACCACTCAAGTCCAGCGGTTGAGTGGCTTTGGGTAAGTCTCACCCCATCTTGGGCCTCAGATTCTCCATTTGTAAAATATACACGCAGCCTGGACTGTGTCTCAGGTCCTTCTGCTCTGACTATGCAAGTCCAGCTATGCAGCTGGGCTCTGGGGCTGGCATTTGGGGCTCTGGTGCCTGGGACGTTGGATGAAGTGGTAGAGATGGCTGCTGTCCTCCACCTGCAGTTTCAGAGGCCTCAGGATCAGTACCCACCCTTCCGCTTTGGCACAGTGCCCAATGGCAGCACAGAGCGGAACATCCGCAGCAACTACCGGGACATGCACACCCACATGGTCAAGTTCAACCAGCGATCAGTGGAGGATGCGCTCACCAGCCTCAAGATGGGGTGGGTCCCCATGGGTCCCCAGCCCTGCACTCAGCCTCTGTCGCCAGCCATATGTCTCCCCAGTGACCAGTCTTAGCTCCATCCCTTCCTGAGAGACCCAAGGTGGGAACAGTGGGGCTGGGTTATCCCGCAGGGCTTCTGGGAAAGGGGGAAAGGGTATAGGGCAGAGCAGAGCTGGAATGGAAATGGATGCCCACCATGTTCCAGACACACAGCTGTGTTGCTGAGCAGAGTTCAGCCTTGGCCTGACACGGTGGTGGTTGTCTTTCGCTGGGTCTTAGAGACATGTAGAGGTTGGGCAGGGGAAGGGGAATGTCCTCTGGGGACACAGTTCCCGGGCTTCTCTGAGGAGGAAGGTGGGAGTGGTCCTTGCAAAGGCAACAGAGAAGACTCTGCCCACCTGTCCTCACTGGTGGTACCCAACAATCTCAGGTGTTCAGACCCCCGCCAGGCCCCAGGTCAATGCCCTGTCCCACCTGTATGGTCCCTGGCCCTGAGGGCTCAGCTTATCCCCAGGAAGTTGGACGCCTTCATCTATGATGCCGCTGTCCTCAACTACATGGCGGGCAAGGATGAAGGCTGCAAGCTGGTCACCATTGGATCTGGCAAAGTCTTTGCTACCACTGGCTACGGTATCGCCATGCAGAAGGACTCCCACTGGAAGCGGGCCATAGACCTGGCACTCCTGCAGTTCCTGGGGGATGGTGGGTGCTGCCATTGCTGGGGGCTGGGGTGGTCCCAGGGTATCTCTACTACCACTTTGTGTGCCCACAGCCTATGGGAAGGAAGAGGCTCTGGGGGTGAGGTTGGGGCAGTAGGGGAGCAGGTATTAGGAGCGCTGCATGAAGACCTGGAGAAGGGATGGGCTTGTAGGAAGGAGCAAGAACCAGAACTGGGGAGTCCCCCAAAGGGCAGGGATGATAAGGAAGGCGTTGGGCCACACAGGGGGTTGCGGGTGGCTGAACTTTCTCTTTCTCCAGGACCCCTCCCATGATTTTTCCCAGATGAGCACCTCCTTTGCAGTTTGGCCTCCCCATTTCCATCTTGAGATTACCGGGGGTAGTCCAGAACCAGGGCTAGGCTGGCTCTGGGAACAGGGGTTCACATGTGCCCGCCCTAACCCCAGGGAGTATTGAGAGGAGCCCCATCCTGATTAAGTAATGCTCTCGTTATTATGTGGTGCTTGTGGTCTCCAAGGGGCCCAGCTCCATGCTCAGTGTGCAGAGGGTAAAGTGTACAATGACGAGTGAACAACAAATGAAGGGGTGCTAAACTTGACCCAATTAACAAGCCTTTCCTGGGCACGTGGGTGGTCTTTGCTGGGGGTGAGCAGGTGGCCCACAGCTTCTGCTTTGCTTTCCTTTGTTTTGGCTGACACTGCCCCCATCTCACTTGAGTGGTCCCACTTGAGAAATAAGGGGTGGTACCCTGTCCCCAGACCCCTCCTCCATCCAGGCACGGGTTGAGTGTTGTTAGTGGGTCCATTATGATTGGCTCCTGAGTCAGGTACACCCTCTTCCCTAGGAGAGACCCAGAAACTGGAGACAGTATGGCTCTCGGGGATCTGCCACAATGAGAAGAATGAAGTGATGAGCAGCAAGCTGGACATTGACAATATGGCTGGGGTCTTCTACATGCTGCTGGTGGCCATGGGGCTGGCCCTCCTGGTCTTCGCCTGGGAGCACCTGGTCTACTGGAAGCTGCGTCACTCAGTGCCCAACACATCCCAGCTGGACTTCCTGCTGGCTTTCAGCAGGGTAGGTGCCTGGGGTACTAACTAACCAGTTAAGTCAGAGCTGGCCATGGCCCCATTTACAGATGTGCAAACCAAGGTCCTGGGAGGTGGCTGGCTTGCCAGCACCACTGGGGTTGGAACCCTCCAGCGCCATTTACGAGATAGTGTGATTGATTAGAATTGGCTTCTGGAGGTTCAGAAGTCAAATTCATCTGAAAAGCAGCACAGAGCCTGGCACATAGGGGACGCCTAACAAACGGTTGCTTCCGGGGATTTGAAGGCCATCATGCTTGGAGCAGGGCAAGGACAGTGGAGGCTCTTCACGGAGGGGAGGACGCCGTTCACAGCCTGCCTTTCCTCCTATCCAGGGCATCTACAGCTGCTTCAGTGGGGTGCAGAGCCTGGCCAGCCCCGCACGGCCGCCCAGCCCAGACCTCACGGCCGGCTCGGCCCAGGCCAGTGTGCTCAAGATGCTGCAGGCGGCGCGCGACATGGTGACCACGGCGGGCGTGAGCAGCTCCCTGGACCGCGCCACGCGCACCATCGAGAGCTGGGGCAGCAGCCGCCACGCGCCCCCGCCGGCCTGCCCCGGGCCCGGCCCGCGACCGCAGACCCCCGGCCCGCCCCCCGAGCCCAACCCCAGGGGCTGGGGGCCGCCGGGCGGGGGCCGTGCCGCGCTGGTCCGCAGGGCCCCGCAGCCCTCCGGCCGGCCGCCGACGCCCCGGCCTCCTCTGCTCGACGTCTCCCGGGCCTCGAACCCGCCTGCCTGGGAGGCGCGGTGGCGGCTCTGCGCCGGGCCCCACGGGCGGCACCTCTCGGCTTCCGAGCGGTGCGCGCTCTCAGAGCGCCCCCTGTCCCCTGCGCACTGTCACTACAGCTCCTTCCCCAGAGCCGACAGGTCCGGACGCCCCTTCCTCCCTCTCTTCCCGGAGCCCCCGGAGCCGGACGACCTGCCGCTGCTGGGGCCAGAGCATCTGGCCCAGCGGGAAGCCCTGCTGCGTGCGGCCTGGGCCCGGAACCCACGCCCGCGCCACGCTTCTCTGCCCAGCTCGGTGGCCGAGGCCTTCACTCGGCCTGGCTTGCTGCCTGCCAGGTACGCCGGCCACACTTGCTCCTGCCCCAACAGCTGGCCGGCCTGCAGGCACTTGGCGCAGGCACAGTCGATGCGGCTGCCCTCCTACCCGGAGGCCTGCAGGCAGGGCGTGCCAGCAGGGGTCCTCGCCTGGCAGCCCAGACAGCACGTCTGCCTGCACGCCCATGCCCACCTGCCATTTTGCTGGGGGGCTGTCTGCCCTCATTTTCCACCCTGCGCCAGTCATGGCCCTTGGCTTCCTGGGTCCTGGGGGCCTCCAGTGCACAGGGGCAGGACCTTGGGACTGAGCACGGGTTACAGGGACAGTGGGGTGCTGGAAGAGGTCAGCAGGGGAGCCTGTGGGACCAAAGGCTCCCGAAGACCCTGCACCTGGAGGCGGATCTCAAGCCTGGAGTCAGAGGTGTGAGGTGCGGTAGTTCTGGTTCCTGTTGGGCTGGATTCTCTGCCTGGCACTGTCAGGGATAGGGACAGGCAGCCTTGGGCTTTCCTGGCTTCTGCAACCATATGCTGGCCAGGGGTCCCAGTGGCAGATGATTCTTCCATGGCCAGCTCAGTGACCTCGACAGGCTTTGGCTGTGTCCTCATCACGCAAAGCCCCATCCATCCAGCATGTGTCACAGGGAGCAGGGCCATTGAGGGTGTCTCTGCCCTGGTGTTAGTCTGGCCCTGGTCGTGGCTGCTGTGGCCTTGGCGTGAGAGCACGGAGGCTAGACCTGGGGGTGGGGCAGGACCATCCTGCTCCTTGCTCCACCTGACTGGAGTTTCTAAGTACGGAGACATTAAACCAACCTCTTACAACTCACTGCGCCTGGCTGCTCATTCTGCATCCTGAAAGGGGCATCACAACCTGTCGGCAACAGGAGCACCATGGGAATATCCAGATATTCAGTCTTGACAGGGCATCTTCTGGGAGCAAGTGGGTGGCTTACCCTGGGGGAGTCTTAGGGGTGTCTGGGGAGGATGTGGGGAGAAGGTGAGGCTGAGGGATGGGCTCCAGGTCACAGAAGCCACTTGGTATTCAGTGCCAACTCAATCTACCCTGGTGCCAGATGTGATCAGCATGGGGGGCGCTGGTGGTGATGAATGGAATTCAGTCTTCAGTCTCCTTGAGAAGGGAGGCCCAGACCAGGGACTGCAGGTGTCTCGCCAAGACAGGGACCACCTGGGAGCCTGACAGTGTCAGGGTGGGAAGACAGCGGAAGGTCTGTTGGGAGCCTGCCAGGCTTGCCTGGCCCTTGGCTGGCTGCATGGGCTCTGTGGGCTCTGAAGCCTGGCCTGGCTGGCATCCAGGGCCAGGTGAGGCTCAGTCTTCCAGGTGCCAGGACTTCTCAGGTGGGAGAATTTGCCCACTGTTCCATCCGCTCATCCTCCCCCTGGGGTTCTCAGCTGACCTCCTTTCTCTGTCACACCATTTGCCCTGGGCCATGTGAAAAGATGGCTCTTGTTATAGTCTTTGGTGTTTTCACATCTGCAACTACATTTATCCCCCTCAATGACTGAAGCGAGCAAGGAATCCTCCTTCCATTTGTTCCACAAACATGGTAGGCACTATCAATTCTGTCAAACCCTTTCCTGATTGTCCTTAACAGGTTGGGTGGAGGCCAAGCAGATTTGTCCACATGAAAAGAGGCACAGCCTTGCCTGGCTCCCTTTCTCTCCGCCCAGTGCCCTTCCTGGGGAGCCAGGTAGGGTGGGGGACAAAGTTCTCAAAAGGTTTGGCGTGATGTCCCAGCTGGTGCCAAGGAAGCAGGGTTCCCTCTTCAGTCTCCAAAGAGAGGCCTGGGTAGAGGCCATGAGAATTGACCTTTTGGTTTGGTTTTAGAGGTGGGAGCAGTTGAGATATAGTAGGGTGGGATACATCTCCATTTGTGGCTAGAGTCTGACCACCCCAAGAATAGGTGGCCCTCCTACATTACGGCCAAGTTCACCTTCTCTGCCCTATGGATGGTCTTGGGCTGGAGCCAGAATCAGACAGGTAGGGGGTGCGAGTCTAGGTGAGTGCTCTGGAAGGAGCTTGACCTTGGCCACAGCCACGGTAGTGAGAGGGTTAACAGTAGGCTACCAATCCCTGAGTGGGACCCTACATTCTCCCTGAGTCAGGATTTGGTGCAGCCCTGGGGGAGACTGTGGCAGTGGGGCCAGGGACAGGGCGAGGCCGGGCTGCTCTGCTCATTGCCCAAGATCATTAATAATCAAGGACTGGAAAGATAATTAAGAGCCAACTGTGGAGCCGAGCCTGCTGTTGGCTGGGAGGAGGGGCCGCTCCTGCTCGCCAGGCCAGCACTGGCTGCCATCTAGGAACATGAGTGGGGGACACAGTCCCTGGGAAGGGGATGTGGTTCAGGGCTGGTGTCCTTCCTCTCCAAGTGGAGGCAGAAAGGCTGGGGGTGGGAAAGGGAGGAAGCAAGGCCTTGGATGGGAAAGCATCCTAAACCAGGGCCCCATGAGCCACACACCAAAGCTGCTTTTCTGTTTGGTGGGACCCAGGAAGAGAGAGGCCCAGCCACAGTCACAGGGAATTCTGTCTGACCTGCTTTCCTCCTGCAGTTGTCCTGGCTGTATTTCCCTTGTCTTTAGCCCAGTGCTCACATCTACCCCCAGGGTGGGGGACAAAGTTCACAAAAGGGTGGGCATGATATCCCAGACCAGGCCCCTCCAGCCTTGCCTGCCTGGCTCTTGGAAAGGGGAGGTGTGCAGGTCTCCCAGAGGACTGGGGAACCAGAGCCAATCCTTTCCTCCCCTCAAGTCCTCCAGACCCTGAAGAATCGTTTCCTGACTGTGTACTGCAGGCAACGGCCATCACACGCCACCATCTCTTTAGAAGGCTATGAAACCAATTAGATACCTGAAGTCTTAAATTTGAGTCCCAGGTCTTGGGCTGTGAGTGCAGTTACGGCTGGTGAGTGACAAGGGAGGTAACTGGGCATCAGTAAACAGCAGCTTTATTGAGCACTTCTGTGGCAGGTTCTGGGCTCAGTCCTTAATTTTCCATGACCCATCAGTCATATAGGTAGTTACCCCACTTCGCAGAGGAGGCTCGAAGAAGTACTTAGCACTGTGACAGACACATGGCAGGCCCTCTATACAGGTCACTTCTCCCTTTCTCCAGTATGAGGTTGACACTGCCAGCCCCAGCCCCCAGGGAAGAGGGGTGGCAGGGTTCTCCTGTAGCTCTGGATCTTGGTCTAAGGGCCAGATTTTCAGTGGCCCTTGGCATGAGTCAGCCTTGCTAGGGCCTCTGACCCCTGAGCGGGCTGAAATCTCAGCTTTCTACTCCCCAGGGCCTGGCACAGCTGCCACTTCCCCTCTGCTGGCTGCCTGGTGGCTCCTCACCACTCTGGTGTCAGCCTGTTGCCAGGGCTGCTCCTGGCCCCATGTGGTGAGCACAGATGTGTGGCCTGGGGCCTGGACTGGGGCCCACTGCTACCTTCCACAACTCAGCAGTGCCTCAGCCTGTCACCTGCCATCTGCCCCATCTACAAGCCCACAGCCGCCTCTCTGGCCTCAGGTGAGGAACAGCCAGAGGGCTGGCAGCAGGCGCCAGTGCTCAGGTGGGCCTGGCGCCTTGGCAGGGAACAAGCAAAGATTGTCTTCTCCCACCTTGACCTGACTTGCCCTTGGGGCTGCTCTGGGTGGATGAGACAGGTAGAGGCTGCTGTGTTTAAAACTGCCACAACGACACTTGTATCTTGTGCCAGGCTGACATCCAGCTGGCATCCCTGTTCTCCTCACCAATGACCCCTAGAGCCCCTCTGCAAACGGAAACTATGACCCAACTTGCTTCAAACATTGATATAAAAACTCACAATTGTGCTTGATGCACGTGGTGAGCAGCATCACTTCGGGATGTCTAGCTGCTAGGGTCTTTCATCCCTTGTCCTGAATCCACCCAGCCATAAGTGGAGAGAAAGGTGACCTCATCTGACTTCTCCCAAGGCAAGTGGCAGGTGGAGATGAAGGTGCAGAGCAACCAGTTAGTGGGGAGGGTCCCTGCGCGGCATCTGTGACTCCCAGTCACTTCAGGTCAATTCCCTCCAGGGCTGGGGCAGCTGGGGCTCAGAGGAGGAGGGGAATGCAGCCACCAGACTCCACTGCTGTGTGTGGCTCCAGATTGTCACATAAATCAACCTGGGCTTTATGATGCTAATAAATTTGCTTCCAAAATTTGGTTTGGAGCCCGGGGGCAGCAGGATGATTTAATTTGCTTTGTCCTTAAGCAAGAGGGAGTGTAATTGGAGAAGGTAAGTACAGATGTTTTAATTGAGTTCTCAGCAAACAGCAGGCAGCTTCAGGGAGGGCCTAGCACAGGGCATGGGCAGCTCTTCCTTATACGTGGCCTTACCACCCTGGCGCCAGCTGGCTTGGCCCCCCAGGGCAGGGTCTCCTGGGAAGATACCACCATAGCAGGTGGGGAGGAGCAGATGTTTTTCACATGGATGGAAGATGATGGCTTATGGGGGCAGGTGCAAGAACTGCCCACATGTGACATTAGCGAGAAAGCAGAGTGAGTGAGGCCAATTTATGACTCAGGGGTTCTCAGGGGCAGGGGTGCCAGGGCCAGAAGCAGAGCGGTGCTGCCTGCAGACCCACATTCCCTGGGCCCCAGAGTGTACCGTCAAACGTCAGAGAGCGACACACACACAGAGGAGGAGGTGGTGAAGGTTCCTTCACAAGGGCTAAGCAAGGCACTGAGATCAAGAGGGCGGGGTAGGGGCCTGAGTTCCCCATTCCCCAGAGAGGCAGCTCCCTGGCAGGCTGCTCTGCGCTCTAGGACAATGGGACCAGGCCCAGGGCTGGGGACAAGCCAGGGTCAGGAAGGATCCCCAGGGCCTGAAGCAGAAGGCACATTGAAAATGCAGAGTTCAACAGAGTCATCTGTTTCCAAGGTGGCCTGCCCAGCAGGTGCAGGCATGATTAGGTGGAGGTGGCTGGGAGCCTGGCCTCCTTCCACAAGAACGGGCAGGTATCTCTTCCTACCCCACGGAACTCAGGGGCAGGAGGAGCGCCACGCTGAACACCCGTGGCCAGACTCTGGAGGGAGCACCCTTGTGTGGACTGGAGCAAGGCAGCTGCTGCCTGCTGGCCTGGCCGTCCGCTGTGGGAACCACGAAGTCCTCTCCGCGCCTCATGCCCAGGGCGGTAAGCCCTTGGGGGTGGTGGTGGGCAGCACCCTCCAGCAGCCCCCTATACTGCAGGAGGCCCAGAGGGCTCCAGGGGGTAGTCAGGGGCCAAAGAGCCCCTACCAGGAAGCACAAGCGAAAGACTTTAAACCCAGCTTCTAGGCTGCCGCGTGCCCTGGGAAGGGATGTGCCATTGGCGCAGTGCCCCAGAGATGGTGGCCACAGCAAGGGCCCTCACAGCTCTGTTCTCAGGGACCCTGGTGCCAGTTAGCACTTCCCATTCTTGTCACTAGGAGCGGCACTTAGCGACTCTCAGGCCTGGCAGAGAGTTGGGTGCTGCCTGCCATAGGCAGGCCAGGTTAGAGGACCAGGGCCTAGGACTTGTCTCTGAAGGGACAGCAGCTGCTGGTAGACAGGCAAGGACACAGGAAGGGGCTGGGGAGGGCAGAGGAGGGGACACGGAGTCTGGTATAAATAGCAGCAGTGCCAGCACTGCATGTGCTACTACATGGAGGGAGGAGCCTGCCTCCAACAGCTGGAGGGGGCAGCAGTGTGACTGGGACCAGCTGCGTGCTGCCCTAGGCAGGAGGGCACGGCAGGGAGCTGCTCCAGGGGACCAGGCCCTCCAGGGGACCAGGCCAGCACAGACTAGATAGGGCCCTGGGTAGGGAGGAGACCCCCAGTTGGAGATGCAGAGGTCCCCTCTGAGCGCCCCTGTCTTCCTGCCCATGAAGCCCTGGGTGGCAACAAAAATCTTGCTCTGCAGCGGCAAGGCCGTGGTGGGGTCCCTGGCCGTCTTGTCACCAGGCACACCCTGCCATCAGAGCTTGGTCTCACTGAGAACAATGTTGGCTGTGACGAAGAAGAAGCAGGAGAAAGCCCAGAGCAACACGAAGCCCACCCAGAAGGTGTGGTGGAACGGGGACCTGTGCTTGTTGACGGTCCCGTAGCCGAAAGTCACCTGGGTGTCCTTGCGGCAGTGGTACACCAGGAAGGCAGGGATGACGAACTGGATGCCAGTGCCTGCATAGGCCCCCGTGATGCCCACCAGGGACTCCAGGTCATGTGTGCAGAAGGCCACCAGCACGGGTGGCACCAGGGTGATGGTGGGGAAGACCACGCGGTCTACCACCCAGGGGTACGTGCCGCCCTCGCGGTGGAAGAGCGTCTTCCAGTTGTTGCGCAGAGTCACGGCGATGATGGGGAAGTTGGTGCTGATGGTGAAGACGGGGAAGAGGCCCAGGAAGAGGCGCACGGCCGCCAGACCCACGACGTCGCAGCGCGCAAAGTTGAGGGTGTACATGTCCATGAGGCTGTCGCCACGGAAGCAGAAGATGGCGGTGAAGGAGAGGAGGCCATAGAAGGCCAGGATCAGCACGTAGTCCAGGAACACCAGTCGTGTGAGGTAGCGCTTGGAGGAGACGGGGGTGACGAGGGACGGCAGGGAGTGCTGGCACATGAAGGAGTAGACGCACACCCCCAACAGGTTCCGGAGCCCTGAGGGGTCGGCCAGGGGCGGGTGCCCCTCTCCTTGGCCCTTTCCGATGCGGACCAAGGCCAGCACAATCATGATGGCGAAAGCTGGAAGACAAGATGGGAGTGAGCCACGGCATGGGACAGTCCCCTACCTGGGACTCTGTAGCCTGGGGACCTGTGGGGGGGCTAGAAAGAACCCACAAGAAAGAACCTTTAAATTCAGATTCATGCGACCCAAAGCCACATTGTGGAGCAGGTCAACATGGCTACTAGAGCTTATGAATGCCCCACCTGCCCCTCTCTACACCCTGTCCCCTCTGCCCAGTGTGGGGGTGTCTGGTTATGATTCAGAGCAGTGCTATGCTAGGGTATCAGCAGGGTGGCCCTGTCCCCTTCCTGGCAGGTAGCAGGCTGGCAGCACACCTGTTCCTTTGCCCTCTCTGGTTTAAAGGGTGCGCCTAGGGAGCCGACGGCAAGTGCAGGGCAGAAGGGACAGAGCATTTGGAAGGAAGTGTCCTCCCAGGCTTGGGGCAAAAAGGCAGGAATGCCGGGTGCAGACGTGGAGCCAGCACCTACGGCAGGCGGGAAGTGGCCAGCTGTCACACTAGGGAAGAAATGGCACCAGGGGGCAACTCTGGGACTACTGAGTCCTGAGCTGCTGGCACCGAGGCTGGCGGCAAATGACTTGTGGTTCTGTCCTCCTGGCCTGGTGGCCCAGCTAGTGGACAGAAGATTTGCTGCAGAAGTAGGAAGACCTGTGACCCTGCCTGACTAGAGCAATCAGGCCTCTATCACTGCCCAAGACCGGGCTGCCTCATACAGAGGCACTGCAGACCAGCTCACCAGCCTGTCCTCTGCCACCTGAATGCCTTGGAGGTGGCACAGCAGAGCCACCTGCACACAGCAGAGTTCAGGAAGAACTGAGCCATCAACAGAGAGTGTTCCTGGCACTCTGAAAAGATGAGACTTCTAGATCTTTCTGCAACCCTCTGGCTTCTGTACCTGCTCTATGGATCATTTAGAACTGGCCCTGTTAGCTACTTAACAACACGGAGACGACCAGTGTCCCCGTCTCCAGTCTGAAGTTTATAACCCCTGCTGTCCCTGTTCAGAGCAGACCTGACAGCCCCTCTAGCCTCACCCAGGTCCCTCAGATAACCATGGGGACATAGGTGAATGTGAAGCGAGACTGAGAGAGAAGAGGCCAGTGTGGCGATTGGCCACTCCTGACAGCCAGTCCCATCAGAGGCTCAGGCTCCTCCCGGGGACAGGCTGTTCTGCTGGGACCCAGAGGAGGCCAGGCCAGTGTCTTCCCACACAATGCACTGGGGAGTGGGGTGGGGTCATCTATTACTTTAATCAGAACTGCCTGACACTGTTGGGGCCAAGAGGGGTGGCAGAGGGAAGGGGAGTGCAGGAATAGGCCTGAGAAGATTGCCAATAAAGAAGATGATTTGTTTCCGCCTCTCACAGCCCGATCCTTCCCACCACGCCTGCCGCTCCAGGGTGTCACAAATCTTCCCGGCCCTGGCCAGTCAAGGGGAAGCAGTGACCTAGTTCTTCCCTCAAGTCTTGGCCCAGGCAGTCTGGCTCATCCCAGAAACTCCTGGGGTGGGCGCAGGAGGGGTGTGAATGGCAGAGGTCTGCGAGGAAGACCTGCTCCCAGGTACGCTGGGGCAGGAATGGGGGGCCTTCAGAAAGCCAGCAGGGCCAGCCCTGTGCCTCAGGAAGGTCACCAGCTGCAGAGCAGGGTGGGGTACAGCTGGGGCCAAGGCTGCGTGGTGGCGGGGCTGGTGGTTCAGGAGGCTGCAGCTGACAGCTGTGCCGCTGTGGGCAGGGTGTTGAGCGGGGCCAAGGGGCGGCGAGATCTCAATCCTGCCCTGTCACTGCCATTCAGTGTGCCACCTGTGACGGGGACCTGCTCCAGGCCCTGGCCCTGACATGAATTTGGAAAGAAGTCAAAAGAAATCCCGTCTGTTCCTTGACCTGGGCCTTGGCCCCCAGGTCCTGGCAGCAGGCAGGAAGGCAGAGATGTAGCTGCCCAGTGTGAGCCCCATTAGTGCTCTCTGGCGGGATGCCAGCTGGGGCTTCTCTGCGCACCTTCTTACCCAGCACCAGGTCTCCACGAAGCTGTAGGAAACGCAGGCGGAAAGTGGCTTGCTTATTCGGGATGCTGACTAGAGAGCCCAGCGGGGGGCTTTCCCTCTCTTGAACAAACCAAGTTATTGAGGTTTCCAAAAGGGCAGGACTGGCCTGAGCTCGCTCGCACCTGTGCACCCCGCCACCCCCGCCGAGGCGCGCCCGCCAACAGCGGTCCCCAGAGCAGACATCTGGGAAGGGGGGGTTGTACCTTTAGGTCAGTGATGATGGAGGACTTTTAATTTTTTAGTTGTAGATGGACAAAACCTTTACTTCGTTTTCTTATTTTTATGTGGTGCTGAGCACCGAACTCAGGGCCACATGTGGGAGGCAAGCGCTCTACCGCTGAGCCACAGGCCCCGGCCCATGATGTAGGACTTCTCTAGAACTTCTAGGACATCTCCGAAGCTGTGGCTCTAGGTGGCAAGAAGACATGTCTCGCGGTCTTCTGATAAGGCGCCTGCCTAGACCAGCCACCCTCCCGGTTCTCCTGATCTTCTTCATCCAAAGCCCAGATCTACCATCGAGGGCCTGCTGCTGTCTGCTGTCCAGGAGTGAGGAGCCGCCTGAGGTCTCGTGAGCTGGAGTGTTAGGAAGAGTCTGCTCATGGAGTGGCGGCTCCCTGACGAGCACCTGGGGGACAGTGGGCCATCCTCCTCTCCTCTTAGTCATGCCCAGCACAGTTCTTTCTGTCCAAAGTCCCCTTGCTCTGCCAGGCCGTGCGGAAGTGCTGCTGGTGCTGGGAGGGCAGACCCGGCGCCAGCTCCAGGAAGAGGCGGCTCCCTCTGCCCCGTGCTGGGCAGCACCTGGGCCCTGGAGCAGGGCAAGGAGGCCCACCTACCTATCAGCCCAGCGAGCCACAGGAAGGGCACACACTGCCGCACCAGGACAAGGACAGGTTTGGACCTGCCTTCCTGAGGAAGTGGCCATCGAGGCCTGAGGGTGAGCCCCCGCCAACCCCAGGACAGGACAGGCAGGCCCCCGGCTCCCACCACCATGGGACACATGGCAGTGCTGGCTGTCTCCTGGGAGTGGGAGAGAAGGGACACTTTCTGGCCTGGCTTCCAGACAGGCAAGTGTACAAGAAACCTGTGTGACCCCAACACACAGAAGAGGGGAGGGAAGGGAAGGAAGTGGAGGGCCGGGGGCTCAGAGACCAGGGGCACAGGCCCAACTGCTGCCCTGGGACCACACCCCTTAGTCCCCCACCCCCTGCAGCTGCTGGAGGAGCAGAGTTCAACAGCTCCCTCCCAGATAGATGGCCAGTCCCCGGAGATAGCCGCTCCCCAAACTCATTAGGTCTGCTCATAAATCAAAGTGAACGAGATTGACAGCCGTGAGCGACAGGCCGTCAGGATACAGTGGGGAGCACGGCTCTGAGTGCCCAGCATCCAGGGCTTGGCCATCCAAGACACACCAGCTTACACCCACCTCTGGGACTGTGTGGGGGCCATGGAACGATGTGGAGGTGAGAGAGCAGTGAAGGATACCTGGACGTGCAGGACTTCCCCAGCAAACGAGCAGGGGATTTTCCCCAGTGGGCTTGCTGTGCCCCAGGGTTAGGGCCAGTCCCACTGGTTGTCTGCCCTCTCACAGGCCAGCTACAGAGCATTCCACAGCAGAAATCACACTCCAGGGAGGACTCTGAGGGAGAAGGCAGTGAGGACTGACACCATGTTGCATGAGGACTGTCGGGCAGTGATGAGGGGCCAGGAGACCCTGGCATCTGAGGAGCAGCAGCCCATGAAGAAACAGTTGTGTGGGTTGTGCAGCCCCAGGCTCAGGCAGGACGGCGCCTCCCTCCCTCACCATCAAAGACACACTCAGTGTCCACCGAGTGTCAGCACTATTCTGGTCACCTGAGGGTAGCACAGGACACTGACAGGTGGACGATACAGAAGACCATTACAACAAAAGAGGGAACTGGCCCTGGCCACAGGGGCTGGGGCACGAGGATGACACCCTATGTTGGGAAGTGTCCACCGTGGGAAGCCACCTGGTGGGCCTAACAGAGGAGAGCCAGGCCATCAGAAGGGACTGCAAGGACCTTCCAGGGCGTGGCTGCCACAGTCCACTCTGGCTCTCGGTTAGGAGAGGAGGAGCTCTTTGCAGGACGGTGACAGGGACTCAGCTTCCCAGGCTCCCAGCCCGACTCTGCCTGGAGGGGTGTACACGCGGACTTCTCACGGCCCCTCTGCGTCCTACAAGCAGGCTCGCCTATTGATTCACCTTGAGGCGCAGCTGTCCCCCCAGCTCCCTGGGAGGGAGGAAGACAGCGCAGCAGGCCGGTCATGATCTCGGGAACTGAGTCAAAAACAGGCACAGATCCTGAGCCCGAGAGCCAGCGAGCAGCCAGCGTGGAGAGGGCATCTCCTTTCCCTTCCTGGGGAGGTGAGGGTGAAGGCCACATTTACACAAGCCTGACCTGCCCTGCCTATAGGCCCGGGCGGCCTCTGACCCCCCAGCAGAAGTGCATCAGTTACGGGCATGGGGAGGAGCCGAGGAGAGGCTGGCGGGTCACGCTGACATCAGCTTGCACCACGGCAGGCTGGACACTTGCGTGTGTGGTCAGTTTCCTATCAACATCCATTCTCACAGCGTTCAACACGCTGTCAGTCAAAGCTGTCCAGAGAGAGGTGCTGCAGTTGTGCTGGTAATCCCAGGGCTCGGGAGGCTGAGGCAGGAGGATTGCAAATCTGGCAACTTAGCAAGTCCCTGTCTCAAAATAATAAAAAGGGCTGGGGGTGTAGAGCACCTCTGGGTTCAGTGTAACCCTCACGCCCAAAAGAAAGAAGTTTCTGTGGAAGATGCCTGGCCCGTGGGGTGTTCTCAGAGCCACTCTCCTTGGCAGAGAGGACAGGACAGCCAACATCCTTCTGAACAGCTGCCAAGGGGCAAAGGGGATGCTGACTTGTAAGAGGCTGAGAATAAACAAACACCACGTCTCTCTGGAACCCCTCCTTTCTGAACAGTCCCCGACCTCCTGGACTCACCCTGGGGCTGGGGAAGGAGAACACAATCTTGCTGACCAGGTGAAGCACCAGTAAGTCGAGGCCTCATAGTGGACTTGCTGGGACCAAATGGGGGATGAGCAGGTGTCTGAAGTTGGGGGGCCCAGGGCATAGATGCTCACTTTTGGGGGATCCAACAAGCTCACTTGAGCTCAGGAGTTCCAGAACAGCCTAAGCAACAGTGAGACCCCGCTGCAAACCAACAAAACAGAAAACAAAACTCACTAGTGATTGTTTTATATTGATTACATGCCGACAGAGTTTTGGTTAAGTAAATACATTATCAAAATTGATTCTATATATGTATATTTTAAATTCACTTTTTGACACAGGGTCTCACTCAGTTGCCTTGATCCTCCTGCTTCAGCCTCTTGAGTTCCTGGGATTACCGTGGCACCACGGAGCCTGGCTCTGATTATGTTTTTAAAGTGGTTACCGAAAAATTAAAAATTTCCCAAGTGGCCAATGATGTATTTCCGCTGGGCAGTGGGTCTTCTGTGCTGTGTGTGGCCGTGCAGCCGTATCTTTTGGGAATTTGTGACATCTGCCTTCAGCCCCCATTTTCAGCCCAAGTTTCCCAGCTCTAACTCTGTCACCCGCCTTGATTCTCATGGGGACACTGAAGATCTGGGGTGGGGTTATGACACTGCACTGATCCTTCTTGAAAAGCCAAAGGACAAGTAAGCTCTGAGTCCCTTCAAGTGTCAGTGGGTGGCTTGCCCTGTGGAAGGGAGGTGCTGGCTGGGCCTGGATGTGAGCTGGAACAGAACCTCTCGGGAACCTGGGGCTCTGCCTAACCACCCTGACCCCAGCCACCTGGCTCCCCTCCTCCAGTGGCCCGAAAGGGATAAGGAACACACCTGTGGTGGGCCCGAGGGACCTATGTCCACATGCTGTAGCCCTCTGCCTTTATCCCCAGGGTGCACAACTTTGCATAAATACTTGGAGTCATGACCCTAAGGGCCAGGGGTGAACCCAACCAACTTCCTCCCAGTGTCCGTGGCCATAAGCCCCCTAAAGCCGGTGACAGCTGGGCCTTTTCTGGGCAGGGATATTTTCTGGACAGCAGCCCCCTCAACCCTCCGATCTCTGATTCCAACCCCAGATGCTTCTGAGGCTGGGGTGGAGTGCCCCAGACACTGGGCTATTCTCCAAGTCCCATTCGGGCTCCCACTCCAACTCTGACCATGCAAGGAGGAGGCCATCCATCAAGGTGTCTGTCAGAGGGATAGCCCTTTCTTCTCCAAGCAGAGAATCAACATGCCAGGGATAATGATAACAAATGGCCAGTGTGTGCCCGTCACCAGCTCTGGCCCTGGTGCCCCAGGTAGAGGCTGGGTCTGGGGAGACTTGACACTGGTTTTGTCCTTCATGGCCACAAAACCCTCGCTGAGACCCACTCAGGAGCCCTAAAGGGAAGCAGGTGGCTGTGCATTTGCTCTCCAGATAATCATACTAACCAACTTCAAAAAGAGAGCCACATTAGAGGGGACAGGAAGAGACAGGGGCCGGCAGGGGGAGGTGTGAGTGATGCCCCAGGAGGCTGCACATCTTGGAAGGGCCAGAGGGAAGGAGGCTGTTTTCTCCAAACAAATGCGTTTTCAGGTTATGCTGGGTTCAGCTCTTGCTTTTGCCACTGACCGCATCCTGAGGTGGTCTGTTTCCTTGCCTTTAAAAGCGGAGATGACGTGGGGGTGGGTGCCAAGGAGAGGAGGGGAGCCGGCATGGGCAGAGTGAGGCCCGCAGCAACCGCTCCAATGTGGGGTCCCTCCTACTACGGCAGAGCCTTACTTCCCGGCCCAGTCCCAGCAGGTAGGGACATCCTGTCAGTGCCGAGTCCTCGCCCACTTCTCCTTGTCCAAGGAGAGGACTGGGATTATACTGATGACCCCACCTGCAGGGTCAGGTCGAGCTACTGTCAGAATAGTCCCCAGGAACATATGTCACTGGCACCAGGGTCAGCTAATCCTTTGGGGTCTGGGGGTCAGGGATGGGGTGGTGGCGAGCAGGGCCCCAGACAGGCTGTGCAGATTTGCTGAATGAACCCCGGTGATCCTGGTTCCTTCTCGTCCTACCCAGCACTCCTGAGGCCACACAAAGCCAAGCATCCCTCACTATCATCTGGATGGGTGCTCTCGCTGGTGCCCAAGTGGGTACATCCTTTGGGCCATTGCCATTCTCCCTAGGCACAGGCCACGGCGCTCCTGTATGAGCCCTGAGAGGACAGGCCATTCTTGGTCCCCTTGGAAGTTCTCTCTGGCCCCACACAGATGTGAGTCTGGCCCCTATGTCAGATTGCTCCCTTGGGCCTGTGTGACATTCTCTGGGGGCCTTGCCTGTAACGACTCACCCCAAGCTCAGTTTGGTTTCTGCTCAAAGGACGCGATTTAAAGCTACCCTGACTCCTGCCTATGCCAGGCCAGCTCCTGTGCTCTCTCCTCATTCCGGGGGCAGGAGAGAGAGCCCTGACATAGTCGGCTATGGGACTAGGTGGATAGTGCTTGCTGTCCTCCCTGAGGGACTGGGAGCAGTCCTTCTCTCTCCTGTGGCAGGAGGGGTGGCAGTGAGGCAGGGGGGCAGTGAGTCTCTGGAGCAACCAAGTAAGTCCTGGCTGTATCGTCCCCAGCCCTGCCCACCGTGGGGCACACAGGGAGTACCCAGTGACAGAGTCCCCGCTTTCCATTCCTAAGCGGCCTGCGAAGCCCAGTGTGGAACCGCGGGGAAGGCAGAGCAGGGCCGGCTGGCTCACCTCCTTCCTGGACATGGCTAACAACGCAGGCACCGTCATCCTCCCCTGAAGGCCACTCGGCCCTTCCCTCCTGAGCAGCCAGCAAGATGCAGAGAAAGCAGGAAGGAGAGAGAGGGGAGCAAGGAAGAGGAGGAGGCCACGTCGGGACAAGGACGCTGGGCTCCCCTAGCCTGACACAGTCCCAGAGCACCGGGCTGCGGTGGCTCCCACTCGCGCTGCAGGTGCAGACGGCTGCCAGATTGCAGCAGGGCAGAAACAGCTGTGGGTGAGGTGCCCCTGCCCCCACAGAGGCCACACCTGCACCACTGCCAGGTCAGCCACAGGAATCCTCGTCCAGTGGCTGGACTCACAGATACCCGGGCCACATGCAGATCAAAGCTGCTGACAATGAGAGCTGCTCAGACCAGATGTAGCCGGAAGCAGAGGCCTTCACGGGCACCTCCCGACTAAGGGTGGAGGACATGGCTGGCTGCTCCCCAGCAAAGGCTAATGACATGTCCACTCTGCCCTGACAGCCAGAGGACAGAAACCGTGGGTGCTTCTCCTATAAAGGGACGGTCTCCTATAAATGGACCTCTGGGTTTGCAGAGAATTTCTAGAAAACTAACAATAAAATTAAGACCAAATGAAACACATATAAAAGGTTTTTCTGGAATGAGGGAAGGCTGGACCTGAACAGCTCCAGAGAGCCCCAAAGAGGGGCCGAAAGTGGGTGGGCAGGCAGGGCTGCAGACGACAGGGTAGGCGGGCACGGACACAGGAGGGCTGGTGGGAGGGAAGGAGACAGGGGACAGAAATGTGCCACCTTGATTTTGGAAGGCAGGGTCTTTCCCAGACCCTTGAGAAGGACCAGTTGAATGGCCGTAAAAGAACTCAAATGCCAGTTGGCAGCTGTGGGCAGCAGATGGCCCTGGCTCACGAGACCCCTGGCTGCCGATGCCGACAGATAACAGCAGTCCCACGGGAAGATGCCTCCCGCCCCTCAGGGTCCAGGTGTGAACAAGGGGACAGGTAAAAACCAGAAAACCCCTGTTGCAGGGTGGTGGTCTCCTCCTGGGGGTCTCCTGCCTTGCCTGCCACCACCACAGAGTCCCACCGCTCCCTCTGACTTGGAAAACAAATCTGGGGCACTTGCTGGGGGTGGTGGGGGGCAGGCCGACTCCAGCTCCTCCGCGGCTGCCTGGCGAGGACGGCGTCTGACCCACTTTGAGGGGAACACAAAGCAGAAGACTGTGAGCATCTGCTCTGAATCCACAAGCAGAGGGGAGGGAGGCCCGGGTCCTCGACAGCCCAGGCCTGAGCAGGGCGGCGGCATTCCAGGGCAAGAGCCTTTATTAGAAAGAATCTGACTTTTAATAACGCCAAGTGGGACGCCCTGAGCTGAGCCAGCTGCTTGTGTCCCCCTGTGGGAGGCGTCTGCCTGGGGAAGCAGGCAGGGGACTGAAATAATCATGCCACAGTGGCCCCTTCCAGCCCCAGAACTCCCTGCTGGGCAGCACTGGGCATGCAGGGCGGGGCCACCACAGGTGTGAGTCGAGCTGCTGGAGGCTCCGGCCCTAAGGTCATGGTCCCTGGGCCTGTGGGGACAAAGCATGGTGCTGTGGCTCCCTCTCCAGGGTCCCTGTCCACCTGCTGCTGACGGTGAGCTGGATGCTGGAGAGAAACCCTCGCCCAGCAGGGGAAGGGCCTGCTTCTCCCTGCCCTCAGGCTGCGCTTCCCTGAGGGTGCTGGCGTGGAGGTTTGGGGTGTAGGGAAGGCCTCCTCTCCACTGCACAGGGGACCACAGCTGGGGTGCAGGGAGGAGAAGCCTTACACTGTGGACACCCAGCTCGGTCACTAAGCACTACAGCTCTCTCTGGACCAGGCTGAGGTCTCGTCCCTGTACCCATGACTGGCCCCTGAGGGGATTAACTCTGAGGCTACTCTCAGGTGTGAAAGCTGGCTGAGATGACAAGGGTGACGCTAGTCACTGTGGCTTGCATCTGTGTGTTGACCAGGTGCCAGCCACGGGGCTAATGAGTACCTGCTACACAATCCCACTTGTCTTCACAGCTGCTGATTGGGAGAGTCCTCACCCCCACGGCCCCGACGTGGAGCCTGGCGGAGGGCGCTTGGTCTGCTGTGCGTGGTGGGAGAGACACTGTCTGACCCACGCCAAGGGAAGCAGGTGAGGCCTGCAGTGTGACAACTGTAGGTGCAGCACTCACAGCAAACCAGCCCCCGGAGCTGGGCCCCGCGCTCAGGAACCCTGGCCGACCTGAAGTGGCTGCCTGTGGGGCGCAGACTGCAGGACCAAGGGGGCTGGTCACCTAAGGCCTGAACAAGTCTCACTTCTGGGACTGCACAGAGAAACCCTCCTTGCACATGAGAACTGAGAGGTATTTGCAGTCCAGGGATCCCACAGTGACCAATCTGGTGTCCCCAGAACTTAATTTTGGCACATTAAGAATGAACCGACCTTGGCACTTGTCATCCATATTCTTTCACTTCCCCTAGACAAGCAGCTGTTTCAAAAGGCCATTTAACTCTTTAAGTCCTACTTTGGCAGAGCGAGAGGACTTCTGGGAAGGGCAGGGCAAAGGCCTCGGAGGAATTGGCCGGCGGCTCCTCGGCAGAGCTCTAGGGCCTGTGATCTCCCCTGGCCTCATTTCAACAGATGGCAGAACAAATTCCTAATTAAGCATGAGAAAGCTTCCGGCTCAGCACATTCACTCATGGCTTTCTGGTCCCTCTGGTACCCATTCTCCCCTTGGTCTCCTGGAAGCCAAGCCAGCTTATTGCCACCCCAAGCTCCCCACGGCTCTTGGAAAGGCCTGTCCCTAATCTAGGGAGAGGGGAGAGGCGGGGAGTGTGCAACGGGGGTGGGGGTGAGCATGGGGGGGGGGTCGTGTCCGGGGATGGGCCATGCAGCTGCTTTTCAGAGGCAAACAGAAAGGGAGCTCCTCGGCAGACAGCTTGGCAGAGACTTGAGAAGACAAGTGGGGCTTCAGAGACCACTGCCTGCAGGGTCTTCTAGAAAGACTGCCAGGGTGAGCTTAGCCCAGAGGACAGACACCCTCCGCAGGGTCCAGCCCCTGTTCCTAGCAGACCTGTGAAGGTCTAGCAGGCAGGGTCTTCCCCCTGACAGGACTGCCCACGTGGTGTTGCTTGGTGGCTGCAGGGGATTCCGTGGCCTCTGTTCCCTTGCTCCTCCCCTGCATACTGCAGCTGGGGTCAGGAGGAGAAAATCACCTGCTCCCAGGCCAAGAGGAAAAATGTCCAGGTGCACTGCCACCCCACAGGGACAAAAGTCTGGCTCACCAGGGTTCAGTTTACTTCACTGGGCACCTGCCTCTTCCTGGACATGCTCTGTGTCAGTGACAGGTCTGCTTCTCAAGCCCAGGGGTCTGAGTCTCTCATGGAGAAAACTGGCTGCCTGCGCTGTCCCCCACAGCGGCTTGCCCACGAGACTCCTGACACTTGATTATCTCTCAGATCAAAGGGAGAAAAGAGGCAATTGGCTGCAAAGACAACGTGTCAAGACAGCTGTGTCACCACCAGAAGACAAGTGCCCGTGACCTTCACAAGCTGGTCCCTGCTCATACTCGGATGCTGGTCTCAGGGCTGCTGTCTGCCGCTGGCTCTGCAGCATGGCAGGGGCTGCCTCCAGGGCTTCAGGAGACCCAGGACTGGTGAGCGGGGCCTCTTCACAGAAGAGCCTTGGAGTGAGGGCCCAGGGTGACACTGCAGTCAGTGCCTGGTGGACACCATGAGAGGACAGGGCAGCCCGCCACTGGGGTAACAGCAGTTGGTTTTCTCAAGCCCGAGCTGATTCCACTCCTGAGCTAGATCCTGGGGGAGGGGAGAATGGGAAGGGAGCAGGGGAGAATGGTGGGCCTGCAGGCAACAGGAGATTGGTGGCTCCTCTGACACAATCTGGTATGAGTTGGGCCTCTTGTTTATTTACTTGGGTACTGGGGATAGAATCCCTTGGCACTGAGCCACACCCAAATCATTTTTACTTTGAGATAGGGTCTCACTAAATTGCGGAGGCTGGCCTCAAACTTGCAATTCTCCGACCCCAGTCTCCCAGTGGCTGGGATTACAGGGGTGCGCCACCATGCCCACCACAAGCTCCTCTCTTTAGATGAATGTATTGCTACCCAGACGCAGAGAGGAATTTGTTGCACTCGATAGATGCAGGGGTGCTGCAGAAGCTGTTAGCTATCATCATCCGGGTGGCTGTCCCCTGTGGGCTGACAGGGGGATCCATCACACCAGGGGAAGCATGTGCATCCCCTGTACCTCTGCCCCTTGCTCGTGCCCAGGACAGGGAAAGAAACAAAACAAAGCTCAGCTTTTGGGCCAGCACCCAGGCTGAGGACAGTCAAGCACACTGGGCAGGAGTCACTTCAGGGCTGCAGAACTGGCTGCAGGAGTTAATGAGCTGGGACACAGAATAGGCCGGGGAGGCGAGGAGGGAGAGTCCTTCTCCAGATCCTGCTCACTGGGGAGGCAGAGCAATAGGAGGAGGGTGGGTGGCCTGCGTTTCTGCTCCCTGCTGACCCTGACCTCTGGTTACAAGTCCCACAGGGGCTGTGTCCCCACGTGGTCTATCCAGGAGCTCCCGTGACCCTGGTGATTCAAGTTCTTGTCTCCTGTCATGACTCAGGTGGTCATGTTAACCCTGGGGACAAAACTGGAGACAGCAGCCCCAGGGTGAGAGGATGAACCAGATCTCACAGGGGAAGACCAGGAATCCCTCCCCTCATTCCTTGCTGGATGATGAAAGGCGCCAGAGGCTGAAGGCTCACACCTGAACAGCCGGCTCCTGCAGGGCTCAGAATTGATCCTGGCCTTGCTCTCACGTCCTCACAAGGACAGACCAAGAGTGGAAAGAAGGTGCAGGCTGGAGCAGAGTCAAGGAAGAACTTCCAGCACTGCCATGGGTCCCTCCTAGCAGAGCGGGTGCCTTCTGCTGTCACACTCCTGGCCTGGGAGGCTGCCTGCTCCCGATGGGCTCCCTCCAGGGGCGGGCACGACTGCCTGACCAGAAGAGGGCATGAGGGCTCCTGTGCGCTTGCTGCTCACACTGAGTTGGGGGGACGAGGGAAGCACAGAGGCCAGAATTTCTGGAAGTCGTTTGGGTATACCCTTCCTCAGAGCACCACTGCCCATCCACCTGGGTCCTGGCATGGAACAAGGGACCTGTACCTGAGTCCTGATGCGGGGAAGGGCAAATGTGGAGGCAAAGGGGCTGGGAAAGACAGTGGGGAAGGAGGACAGGCAGAGGGACCCTCTGGAACCCCCCATGCCAGGGGCAGGGCAGCCCTTGGGGACCAGGCAGACCCACGGGCCCGAGACCTCTCTAACAGAACAGCAATGGCCTTCTTTGCTTTTGTTTTTCATTTTTTAATGCCTTTATCCTTTTTCTTTTTTCTTTCTTCTTCAAGACGGGGTTTTGTCGTCTAAGCTGGTCTCAAACCATCTTCCCTTAACCTCCCGAGTGCTGGGTTGTACGTAAGCCACCGTGCCTGGCTTATCTTTGCTTTTATATAAAGCAAAACAAGTGTCCAGCGGATGCCCAGAGCACAGGCTGGGGGTGGGCAGCCGGAGCCCCACAGCTGCTCTCAGCCCAGCTGCATTAGCAGCGGCATCTGCTGAGGGGGTGGGAGGCCTGTTGGAAGTGAACAAGCTCCCGACTGCCCGCTGGTGAGGGGAAGAGACCCTGGGCTCCAGCTTTTACTCAAAGGCGTCAGCTGGTTAGAACCCATGGTGGACGGGGTGCCATTTCATGCTCTGAGATCCAGGACTCTGAGCCACACAGTGCTGCTGCCTTGGCCCCCTGGGTTTATGGCTGCCTCATGCGGTACCCACCAGAAGGCAGGGTGGTGCTGCTCTGACCTCTGCAATGGGCACAGCCTGAGCCAGGCCTTCGGCAGCCCCCTGCCGCCAGCCTGTGGGTCAGCAGGGACCCGACATGATTCTGGGAAGGAGGCTGGCCATGTGTCCGCAGTCCAGGTCCTAGCCCAGATCCAGCCACACAATGTGACCTCAAAAAAAATCACTTTTTTTTTTGGTACCAAATTTCCCCACCAGTGAAAGGCGGGTAGGGCACCAGCCTCCTCCTCGCCCTCTGGAAAGGTCAGAGGACCAGGCAGGCTGAGTCAATGGAGGCCACCTTCATGTTCCAGTCACGGCTGGGAGCTTTCCCAGCTTCTCCGGAGAGGCGGAGGAAGGGACAAGGGGAGGAGGGCAGAGAACGGAGAGGTTCCTCGGACTCACCGATCCATCTCATGAGCGAGGTCAGGATCTGCAGGTACTTGGTCTTCTGGACGTCAAAGAAGGTGAAAGGTCCCAGGAGGAGAGTGAAGACGGCCTGGGTGGGGGAAGAGCAGTGAGGGACAGCAGAAGTGGAGGACGGGATGGCTCCCACCCACCCCAGGGCACCCGGCACTGGTGGAGGCTCCCAGGGTTCAAATGTGTCACTGTGGGCAAGTGCCAAGTGCCAGCGGTGGGACAGGAGGCCCAGAGCCCTGCCTCCCTGCCACCGCTCACTCATAATGTTCAGACACTACTGCACTTGCTGAGCAAGGCCCAGGTGACATTATAGCACTGCCCTGGCCACAAGCGCAGATCCGCTAGGAGATGGCAGCAAGATCAGGATCAAAAGGAACACCAGACATGCCCTGTTACTGGGAAGAAAGGACGCAGGCTCCAGCAGACAGCACGGTAGAGAGGACAGCCCTTCTGAAGGGCTGGGAGAAGAGGATTAATCAGGACGCTGTCCATCAGCCACGTTTTCATGGCAAATGGAAGGGGAAGCTGGGGGACGAGAGCTGGCGGCCGCCGGGGCTTCTTGCTCAGGAGCATGTCCTGCATTAGGGAGGGAGTCTGGGGGAGGGGAGGGGAGGGGCCTGGAGCACCAGTCCTCTTGGTCATCTTCTCTTTGGACATCAGGGTAAGTGTTTTTACTTAAAGCAAAATAAAATAAACCCTGTGTTAGAAAACTCTGTGGGAAGTTTGGACCCTCTTTGCAAAAGCCACCGGGGTAGTGTGGCTATGGCATGGCAGACTGGGAGGGCCGCGGCACTTTAGGCTTTCCTTGCCAAAGTGGATGCTCAGGGAGCAGAAGAATTAGAAGCTGCTCCTCGGAGTTAAGATGATGGTGCCATTTCCAATCTGCCACTCGGAAGCCGGCGAGGCATCAGACCTGATTAACATTTACACTGTGCCATTTGATCACGTTAGCGCTGATGACACTCACTGGAGATGCGGCAGATGACTCTGAAGCCAGCGAAGGTGGGAAGGGGGCCCTGTGGGGAGCCGGCTCGTGGTCTTGTGATTGGGGTGCATCTGTGGCAGCTGCCCAGCCTGGGGTCAGTCCCCGTGCCAGACAGGCAGGAGCCCCACAGAAGGGGGGTGAGCCCACCCCGCCCCCACCATGAGGAGAGCAGGATGTGGGAGAAGCTGTGACCTCTTATCCAAGTCCATTATCGCTGTGAGAACAACGGCTGAAGGACTCAAGTGCCCCTTAAAGGAAAAGGCTCTAATTAGTTGGGTGGGTGAAGGCACCCTGGCAGCCACCAGGGCTGGGAGAACTGGAGAAGGCTTTATGCTGGGAGCCTCAGAACCGCGCTGCTTCCGTTCAGGAGAGGGGAAGGAGACGTGTTTCCACGAGGCTGCGGTGACGGGGAAGGCAGAGAAGGGACTCCCTTGGCAAAGGCAAGGGCTCTCAGGCCCAGGGACAGGAGCTGGGACACGGAAACTAATGCCCACACAGCCACCACCTCTGGCCTGCGAGTCTGTATGCAGCACCATCAGCCAGTCATTTAGGAAAATTACCACTTCAGGGGAACTTTCCACTGATGAACTTCTCTCTTGAAGGATGAGAAGGGGACATCAGGTGGAAGAATAAATACAGAGCCACTTGCCACAATGTTTCCACGTAACTGTGATCTGCAGGAAACTGGAGTCCTGGTGTGCCCAGGGCTTGGTGGCTCACCTTTGACCTGGGATGCCTCCCACTGAAAACACAGTTCTCCAGATGTGGGGTCAGAATTCTAAGGGTGGTTGACAGGGGAGGTCAGATCTCATCTTAGAGCCTTAGGATTATTTTTCAGAAGGTTCCACCACATAAGGGTAGAGGAAAACAGAACCATCCCCAAGGGTGCCTCCGTCCTACCCTTGGGGACCCTCATTCTGAGGCCTTGTCCAACTTCATCCTCCTCCTCAGTGCACCTCAGGACACAGTAGCCCCATTTTGTAAAACCCTGCGACGCAATCCTAGCCACTGAGGGCGTCCCCATGTAGAAACCAGGCACACGCCCCTACAAAAGGTAGAAGAGGACCTGTGTGTGAGGAGCAGATCAAGTGGTGGGGAGTAAGAACCTAGCGGAGTGTGAACGACAGTCGACCCCCATCTATGTTCTCATGCCGGGTCCTGGGGACGCAGATCTGTCCTCAGAAGGGGAACTCGCAGCGAAAGGGTCTTTTGGAAAATGTGACCAACAGCTATGGAATCCATGGACAGGGGCTGGGATGTGGCTGCTTTTCCTTTTAAAGCTCAGTAGCACAGATTGGCGGCACCACTGGGGAAGCTCAGGGCCCACTGAGTGGCAGCCGACACGCGCAGACCGCCCAACAGCAGCCCTGCCATGGGCCGCAAGCTCACGCATCAGAGGGAGCCAGATGAAGACGCAGACCTTGAGCTGGGGCTAATTAAGAAACAGGTGTCCTCTGCAAATTAGCTAGAGCCACAAGGCAGCAACTGCGGGAGCAGGCATCCAGAGTGACAAAGGACGGGACGGGAATGGTGGTGGAGCCAAGGTCTTTGGGAAGAAAGAGGTTTGGGCAGAAGGACCAGCCCCAGTCCCCTGATGGTCTAGTGGGGCAGAGTCCATCTCTGAATGCTCAGATGTGGCACTTGATGTTTTCTTTTTCCTTTTAAAAAAAGATGAAATAAAAAGCCAAGAGACAGCCTATCCTCTTGGGTCTTCCAGTCTAGCCCAGATGACATTATAAATTAGCTGGCTCCAGAGCAAATTTCCAACCCCCAAATGCCATTGATCAGTTCAAACTCAGCCTCTGTTCAAGGACTCTTGTCGCCCGAATCATTCCAGGAGGCAGGGACGCCAGTCACTGCAGACAAATGTTTTTCTTAAGAAACAAATAAAAACCCAACTCTGATTTCCAATGAAATCCTCAAACTGATCTCTGGGAATGAAGTTCATGACAGACCCGGGAGGGTGCAAATGGGGCCACTCAAAAATCTCTCTTTCCGGGTCAGTGAGCTTAGCTGCACACCAAAGTCCCCATGGCAGCCTTGCCAGAGTCTTGATGGACACAAGGCAGCTCATGTTCCCAAGACGCTGCAGGCAGAACTTGGCCTCGACTCTTTTATCATGTTCTGAAGTCTCCAACCCGACAGGGCGACCTGCCCTTCTATGTCCCCTGTGCAGCTGAAATGCACTGCCTACTCCTGTTGCTCAGGCCCCAATGTCCAGCCATCTCTAACGCCTTCCCTACTTTTTGCATTAGGTCCTGTGGCTGCTGTAACAAGTTATCACTACCATGGGTGGCTTCAAACCACACACATTTATTTTCTCCCAAGCCTGGCAGGGCAAGGCTCTGGATAGCACAGCATGGCGCCCCCTGCAGGAGACAGCCTCGTCCTGCACATGCTCTAAGGACAGGGCTGGCCAGAGCCACCATGCTCTAGCCTCTGTCAGGTGAGACGCAAGGACAGAATAGGGAACAGACACTCCTGATCTGTATCCCAGGCCTCTGTCTCCTGGAGCCAGGAGGGCTACCTGCTCTCCAGAGCCAGGGACTGAAAGATGTGGGAAGACTGGGCTGGGCCTGGAGAATCCCTGGACAGTGTGTGATTTTGCTGAGACCAGGAGTACCACCTGCTCCAGAGGCTGGCAGCTGAGCTCTGAAGGCTCGGCCACCAACCGGAGCCCCACTTTAGATCCTCCTGAAGTGCGTGGACCCAGCTGTCCTGCTCTGGCATGGGAGAGATACACTCTGTGCTACTTATCAAAGGGGAACCTCAAGTCAAAAGCTCTTGACTTGGACCTGCTGAGGCTGAGCTGTTACCACCTGCCCAAGTCTTCTCTGGTCTGACCCCACAGCACTCAGCACTCACAGGAGAAAGGCCGTAAGTCAACATAACCTTACTTCACATACAAAACGAACCTAAGGTTGGCAGTGTACCATGTCCTTTGGTCAGCTGCCCCAAGTGGGAAGGCATGAGTATTCACATTACAAAACAAAAGCAGAGCAATTTGTCAGTGACACATGTCTGTAATCCCAGTGGCCTGGGAGGCTGAGGCAGGAGGATTGGGAATTCAAGGCCAGCCTCAGCAACTTACTGAAGCCCTGTCCCAAAATAAAATATAAAAAGGACTGGGGATGTGGCTCAGTGACTGAGTGTTCATGGGCTCAATTCCCAGCACAAAAAAAAAAAAAAAAAAAAAAAAAAAGAGAGAGAGAGAGAGTAAAGCAACTGGATACCTAGCCCCCTCCCCATCCCTAAATTTCTCTGCATGTTTAGCTGGTCAGAAAGACAAAATGAAGAGTTAAATTCGGCTCTAACCCACAATTAAATCCCCTAGTTTAAGAGGTTGCAAAGTCTCTGGGTCCTGCCATTTGACTAATATCTGTCACAGCCACCGTCAACCCTGCTGTCCTCCTGGCTATCAACCCTCTCCCCAAGCCCCGGCCAGGTGCTCTGTGATGATGTCACTGCCCAGTGGTGCCGCAGGCCCCTTCCTATCTAAAAGGCGCTCACTTCTGCAGTTTTGTTCCATCCTTATGCCCATCTGCAAAGTCACTAGAGCGGGAAATGACACCCTCATGTCACTGAAGAGGAGGCAGAGGAACCAGAGAGCTTGGACCACGGTGCAAAGGGGCAGTGGGGAGATGCACAGTACTGGACCCTGGGCCTTTTTTCTCCCCAATATTTTTTAGTTGTAGGTGGATACAGTATTTTTTTTTTAAATTTTATTTTATGTGGCGCTGAGGATGGAACCCAGTGCCTCTCATGGGCTGGGCGCGCGCTCTACCACTGAGCCCCAGCCCAGCCCGCGGGGCCTCTCCACTGCAAGTGTGGCACACTGCATCCTCCTGGGCTCCACCGCCCCTCCTCCCACCTCCCCTCCTCACATCAGGTTAATTCTCCCCTATGCCCTTACCCTTTTGAATTATCCTCCCAGCAAAGAAGTCCCCATTTTACCCTCTTTCGTCCCCACCTTCAAAATCCTGTGTAAGTGCCAACCCACGCTGCGGCTACGCTGTTCCTCCCCGGGGACTCTGGACCAAATTCCCAAGCACACAGTCAGCACCGCATGCCTGACTCTTGCAGGCACACACAACTGCTCCTTTTGCATGGGTTGACCCTGCACCCCCAGCAGAGTACAGGCACTTTGAGGGCAAGGACTGTGTCCTCGTTTGTCCCAGCACCCAGGAAGGGCTCTGCACACACGAGATGCAGAACCAAAAGCCAGTGTGTGTAAAAAGCACTCAATTTGGAGGGGCCAGTGCCAGGGAGCAGGGGCGGTGGGTGTCATCCTGAAGTGGGGAGGGGCCAAGCCCAGTCCTGCAGGCTCGCCGTGGAGCCCACCATCCCTCCTGACACGGGGGCACACCTGCACTAGCAAAGCAAACAGCACGTGGACAGGGGCACACCATCTGCCCACCACAGTCCACTCTGCGGGGAAACCTCTTCCCACAGCAGCTGAGAGGCCGGCCTCGCACTCTCGAGGCCCTGCGTTCCAGCTGCAGCACGCAACAGAGAGAAATCCACACGCTCTGGTTTCGGAAGAGCAAATAAATCAAAGCGGCACTGCTCTGCCTGCTACTGTCCTCGGGGAGTGTCACGTTCTCTTGGGAAGGACACACACATCCAAGAGGGCCCCGGGGCACCTGGCCTCTGCCATCAGCACTGCCCAGGACCCCATGAAGGAGGGGACCCGTGGATTGTGACCATGCTGAAACTCTGCCTGGCCCCCAGAAGAGGTGAGCGCTAAGAAGAGCTGAAATGTCCTCAAAGGAAGACCCAAAGGAGAGTCACGGTGTGGAGACGACGGAGTCACAGCCATGGGCCAGCCCCGCTCTCCCCTCACAAGACCGAGGAAAACCCCAAAGCCTGCTTGCCGGCTCTCCTCTTGATGGGCCGAGGTGGCGTGGCTGCAGTTTCTGACTGTAACTTACACTGGTGAACTTCCCACCACTACCGGTCCTCCTCATAAAGGGGGAGGAAGCAGGGCTCCACTCCTGGAAGAAAGGAAGGACAGGCGAGAATGCAGGGCAAACCTGCCAAGACCCTTCTCCCTGTGTCCCAACCAACCCATGGGACAGAGTGACACACCAACCACCCTCTGCTACAGGCCACCCTAGGAAACTTCTGGGTGGGAGGCGGACAGTGAGCTGCCTCCTGGCCCGGCGGAAAGGGTCCCGCCTGGCCTCCACAGGGGTGAGTGCCCCAGGGTGGAGGGAGCGCAAAGGCCTCCTCATGTGGTGCTCCCTCCTCCCCCAGCTGAAGGCGGGTACACCTGGCCCTGCTGGCCACTCGGGGCACTCCCTGGGCAGTGGGCTGCTTCCTCACCAGGTGGGCGGTTCCCAAGCGTCCACTTACTGGTCTCCCTCTAACAGGGACAGCCGGTGTGTGTGGTGGCCGAAGTGCAGTGGGAAGGAGCTCCCAAGAGCCCGGAATCCAGGCACAGCAGCCTCCGCTTCATGCCACCGCCAGTCAGCTCCTGGCATCGCCATGCCAGAGGCCAGCAGCCCACCGGAGCTTACCTGCTCCAGGGCCCAGGTGTGTGTGTGTGTGGACTGGGTTTTTCTGTTCATTTAGCAGGGGTGAAGAAGGCACCTCTCATAAGGAGAGAGTTGGGGAAGATGGAGTGGCTACCTTAGACACACAGGGACCTTAGGGGGCAGATGACAAAACCCTCAGGCTAGGAGTGGCCCAGGGGAGCGGGTTCAGGTGGAGCTGGCCCATGCCAACCACACGGCTGAGCTTGCTGGATTGATCCTGGAAGGCATTTCAGGTGATAAAGGGGATGCTCTTGTTGGGAACGAGGGGCCGAGAGCTAACTGGGGCTAAGGGAGGCTCAGCGCCAGCCCCTTCCTAACTGGAAACTGAACTTGCAACACGCCCTTGATGTACAGAGGAGAAATCTTCAAGGACTCTATTTTTGCTTCTCAAGTGGCTGTGAGCATTCTGGTTTGGGAGTTTTAATTTTTCTCACTTGAATTAAGGCTTCTGGGGATTCATCCACCAAAGGGAGGTAAGTGCGGAAGGCAGTGTGGGACGGTGAAGAGCTGCAGGCTCTGAGCCACAGGGACAGGGTGGGGACTGCATCCTGATGTCCCTGCTAACTGAGCCCTGGGGAGCTACTGCCTTCTCAATGCACATTATGTGTACACAGGTTGCAGATATCCAACAGCCCTGGCACCTGGCCCAACGGTACACATCAAATTACCAGGTCCCAGCCCATTCACCCTCCAGACCTCCCAGGTGCAGGAATACGGCCACGCAAGACCTCCATGCAAAGAATGGGAAGTCAATACTATCTTTTTTTTTTCAGATGGAATCTCCCTATAGGAGATTCCAGCCCTACAGGCTGGCTGGCCTTGAACTCCTGGGCTCAAGTGATCTTCTTCCTCAGCCTCCTGAGTAGCTGGGACCACTGGAGCATGCATCTGGCTATGATACTATTCTTACCTGATATGTGTTACCTCCAAACAAGTTCAACAATGGTTCAAGTGCACTTTAGGAGTATTTGAGTTCTTCCCAAACACAAAGATGCAGTCACCCTGCAGATGACTGCAGAGAAACAGACAGGCTCTGTGGGGGACCATTAGCAGTATATGTGCACCCAACCCAGGGAACCCTTGTCACAGCCTATCTGCCCAAACTGTAGGATGAGAGGCATTGTACAATGTAGAAGAGGGCTTCTGAGCTCTGCAGAAGATCACGCTTCCACAGGAAACTGCGGAAGGAACTTTCAAAAACAATCTCCCTGGGCCGGGCATAGTGGTGCACGCCTGTAATCCCAGCAGCTCAGGAGGCTGTGAGGCAGGAGGATTGCAAGTTTGAGAGCAGCTTCAGCAACGTAGCAAGACCCTGTCTCAAAATAAAATATAAAAAGGGCTGGGATGCGGCTCAGTGGTTAAGTACTCCTTCTGTGTTCAATCATTCCTGGTACCAAAAAAAAAGGAGAGAGAATTGACCCTCCCTGAGGCAGTGACCCTCGTGAAGACTAGCTCAGTGAGAGGCTGACCTAGAGAACAGAAGAGTCTTGTGGCAGGAGTGGGAACTTGTACCAGAACAGGCTGTTGGGCCAGAGGCACCAACCCAACCCTGATGCAGGTGCTGCTAAGCTTTCTCCTGCCAGTCCTCACACTGTGTTTGCTTGGTGCAGGAGTAATGAGGCCAGCCGGAGCTGGGCCGACTCTTTCATCTCACTGACCCATTCCACAGCAGCAGCTAGTGTCTGCCCAACACCTGCCAGAAGGCACAGCTTGGAGGTTTCCACATCTCAAGTGTCCCTGGCTCCACCCCACCCTCCCACACCCCACAACCAGGAGGTACCTGGAGATGCCTGCTAACAGGATTGAAAGACTTAAAGATTCAGGGGATGACTGAAGAGAAAAATGGACAATTAGCCAGGTATGGTGGCACACATTTGTAATCCCAAAGACTTGGGAGGCAGGATGGCAAATTCAAAGCCAGCCTCAGCAACTTAGTGAGAGCTCATCTCAAAATAAAAAATAAAGCAAAGGGCTGAGGACCTAGCTCAGTGTTTAAGTAACCCTGGGTTCAAAACAAACTAAGACAGTCGATGTTTAAGTTACCCTAAAGTGGTATGTGCTTCTTGAACATGAGAAGTCAAGACTATACAGCTTGATCTTATCTCACCACATCTGCTGCTCAGCTGCATACTGCAGGGTGGGTGGAGAGGCAAAACATCTGCAGCTCAAGTCAAAGGCTAGTCTGGACTCGCTGGAGGATTCTGGGGCCCATGCAGAGGCAATAATAGGCCAGAAGGTAAAGATTTCAGCAGGGTTTTTTTCGGAGAAGATATGCTAGGAATAGAACCCAGGTCCTTGCTCAGACTAGGCAAATACTCTGCCTCTGAGCTACATCCCTGGGCCCAGCAGGACGCTCTAAAACAGCTGCTAAGCTGCCAGAGGAAAGAAACCAAAGCCACCCAGCTGGAGTCCAACAACCAGGCGGGGACCTGGCCTCTCCCTGGGTGATTGAGACATGGAGAAATGCTGTGCACCTGTTGGGTGCACTTGGTGCAAATCAGGTTGGCCATGTGGGGATGCTGGAGCAACTTCTGCTAGTGAAAACTGGCACTTATTTCCACTTTAGGATACCGTGGTTGAGAAGGGTTAAATACTTTGTCCAAAATCTCTCAACTAGCTACTTAGAAACAGCAGGGGTTTGAGCTCAGTCATCTGCATCCAAAGCCCTCTCTCCTTGAGAGTGAGTAACCACCTCCCTTGAAAGGGCTGCCACCTCCCCACAGCCCCTTGGGTTGGCTCCCCTGGGGGAGGAGGGCAGGGCTGGGTTGGTCCCATGGCCTTAGCCTGGCACAGTCACTGTTCCTCTTGCTCTGTCATTGAGGACATGCCTGTATGGGCTCTTTCTTAGCTGAAGAGCCAGATGGCACCCGGTGGTGGCAGAGTTCCAAGTATTTGATGCTAGAGCGCAACCCCGGTGGTTTGGGGGAAAAGACAGATACTGAGGAAAACCCGCAGTCATTCACTTAATGATCATAAGCCATCAGGGCTTACAAAGGATGGCCTGGCTCATCGCAAGCATGGTGGAGAGGTGGAACCCAGCACCAGCAGGTTCAGGTGGCAAGATAGGGAGGCTCGACCCTGAGCCAGGAGGGGGCCTTACCTGGGAGCTGCGGTGGGCCGGGGTGGGGGTGTGTGCTCAAGGTTGTGGAAGGCGGGGAGCTGGCACCTGCTCTAATAACTCCCTGTTCACACATCAGGTGCAAAGAGAAGTCGGTGGAGGGAGAGTTGGGTGGTGAGCTGCGGTGATTCACAGCGCATGGACGGTTCTGTTTCTGTTCACATCAGCCCCACAAAGATGGAGCTTCCCTAACCTTTGTTGAGGGGGAGTGTCTGCTCTGAGGGTGAGGACCAGGGCAATGACCTGACCCCCCTGGGGAAAGGTGGGACCAGCAGGGCTTGGAACTGGTCCAGTTGAGACAGTGGCCATCAGCTGTCTGTGGGCCTAAGGGCTGAGGAGGGAGGCCAAGGCTCACCAAGAGCCCAGAGCCATGTAGGTGCCAGTGTCCTTGGGGGACACAGGCCAGGGCAGGTGGGCAATGGTGGGAGGGAAGGCTGTAGGAACCTAGGCTGCCTCACAGAGAAGCACTTCTGAGTAATTCAAGCAGGGAGAGGGCAACTGGAGGTCCCTAAAACCAGGCTTGAAAGACTTGAGTAACAGAAACAATCTCCATGACCTTGGGGCAATGCTCATGCTCTGAAGGGGCAGCTTGGACCCAAGGAAGAGCTGGACTCCTCTCTGTTCTAATGAGGTTTAAAAGGGACCTTGATCACATGGACGATGGGCATGGGAAGCGAGTGAGGGGAGAATGCAGGGATGCTCGTTCCCATCCTGTGGGGACAGAGGAGTGAGAATGTCCATCCTGGTCCTCCCAGGGCCTCCTGGGAAGCAGAGTGAGGGACACCCCACCTGCAACTACGCTCTCTTCCTGACTCTCCTGGCCAAAGTAACAGGTGCAAAGACCGAAACTTCTTGGACTTGGGTCACTGTCACTGTTTAGCTCTTGGTCTTGTTTATTCACACCAGATATAAAGGAAGTGGGGAGGGCAGGCACCTTGATCTCATCCATGAGAGAAGGTGGCCATGTCTGCTTTGCCCCGAATCACCGTGGGCCAAGGAGCTACTGCAGGGCCAGGTGAGAGGTCTCCTTGATCCTGACAGGTCCTAAGTATAAGAGGCCTCCAGAGGAACTGGTGGGCTGTGTCCAGAAGAACAGGGCCCTCTGGGGCACCAGTCCACCTAGCCCCTTGGCCACCTGGAACAAGGCATTCATTCCCTGGATGCCCAAATGCCAGGAAGGAACCTGCTCAGATACAGCAGGTGGGCGAGGCAGGAGCCCTGGGGCCTGCAGGGCTCTGCCTAGCCCCTGACCAGCTGGAAACCGACTGCTCTTGGGACTTGTCTGCCTCTGGGAACAGGAGGAGGCAGGGCCATGCCCTGTGCTGCCCTCTGTGAGAGGGGCCAGGTGATCACTTGACAGGCTCTCCACAGCCTCCCTTTCTCATTCCATGCTCTCTGAGCAGGAAGAGGATAGAGGTGGGAATGCTCCACACTGGAGCTGGAGGGAGGGAGGGGGGAGGGGGAGGGGGGAGGGAGGAGGGAAGTCAGGTGCGCAGAGTGCAGAGCCCTGCAGAGAGGAGCACTCGGGCCAAGCTGGCTCCTCCCCTTCCCTGCTGACGTCTGACCTCGAAATAGACAGGAACTGAGCAACCTTGGAGGCGGGGAAGGAGGGAAGACAGCACATCAACTGGCTGATTAATGAGCTCTGTGGAGCTGGGTGTAAGAAGTTACACTAACAACCCCAGCCTGAGATGCCCTCCATGGGGTGCTGGCACACTGTGGGGTCTGGAGCCTCCCAAGCATCAGATGCACTGTGAGCTATGGGGGAAGCCGAAAGCACCTCCAGCAGAAGCATGAGAAGCACCTGTTGGCCTCGGGGAACAGAGCAGCCACCAGGGAACAGATACAGTGGTGCCCCTTTCCTCCTGAAGACATTCAGAGTCTGAAAACATCCTGTGCAGAGATGGGCACTACTGCTTCCTGTCTGCCCAGGAGCATCTTAGTGTTGATTCCAGGGTGTCTTAAACCAGGGCTAAGGAAGTTCTCGCCCTGCCAGTTAAACAGGCCTCAGTGTCTCATGACCCTTCCTTCTAGAGTCACACTCTCATCTGGCTTCGGCTCAGTGACACTCACAGCACCTCCCTTACGCTTGAAGGCTGATTAAGATGTCCCTTGGTTGCTCTCTGCTAATCCACAAGACTTCCTGAGCTCGTGCTAATTAATCACATGGCACCATTAATATGCACCTTAACTGTTTGGCTCTGTGTCACGCCCTTCGTTCCGTGTATGCATACACATCTTTCTGCTGCCTGTGAGCCCTCTGGGGTCCTGTGGCTCCTTCTGCCTCCTCAGGGACAGGGTGCACTGCAGATGGTGCAGGGACAGCTCCTCCCTACACACAGGTGTCGTGAGCCAACGTGCAGGGCGAGTGCCAGGGCAGGGACTCTGGTTATGGGGAGGGCAGTTATTATTCTGGAGTGCTTTATTTAATTAAAACATCAATACCAGGGCCCTGGAGCTCTGCAGAGCCATGGCACCTTCTGCTTGCAATATGCCCTCTGTAACAGAAAGCCTCGTTCAGGGAGCAGCCCAGCCTCCCCAAATCCAGCAGGGCCACCAAGTGCCATGGACTGATCTGCAGGACAGAAGCAGACACAGAGCAGGAAACCAGCTTGGCACATAGTTTTCATTACAGACAAAACACCCAAGCACGTTCCATGTTACTCCGGAATTATGGGGAAGTTGCTGGGTTCTGTAGACTACAGTTCTTTTCTGTACGTTTTTGGGTGAGTAAATGGGTTTAAAAGTTAAAAGGGTGGGGAGGGATCTGAAATCAACAACTTTAAAATCTTTAAAGAACCTGAAATCATTTTTAACTCTCTGCCCAGCAATGGGCATCTTGGAAGGGGAGGAGGGTGCGCAGCATTGAGTGGGCTACTGTTTTGGGGTATGCCTGCAGCCCAGCTTCTCAGGGGAGGACAGGAGGCACATGCACAGGCATGCGCATGTACACACACACACACACACACACACACACACACAGGACAGGGTGTAGCTCAGCCCGGAGGCTTGGAAAGAAATCTGCGCCAGGTTTTCAATGCCGATTGCTCTGCTCACAAACAAGGAGGTTCAGTGTCAAGCTTGGGGCTGGCGGATCAATGTGAAGTGTGTATAAAAATGGGCCTGAAAAAGCACAGTGCAGAAGGTCCCCAGCAGGGATGAGCACTCCCCACGGAGACCTATTTGGAAACTTCCCAACCAACTGGCCTAGCATGAGTGTGGACGGAGGGTGTGCGCCACAGCCACAGTGCCGCAGCTTCCCCAGCTCAGGAATCCATGGGGTGGGGTGGGGTCTCCTGGGCTACTGTACTTTGGTGGCCTGCTTCCGGTGCCCATCCCAGCCCAGCATCTGTCTGTTTCTCCAGCTACACAGGCTGGGTTTCGTTTGGGCTTCTGTCCCTGTGCATATGAATGCATGTTATGTGTCCCTTCACACAAGAGATGGGCTCCTGAAGGTCTACTTACAAACGGTTAATTTTCATAGAAAACCTCTTAAATGAAGCTAAGTACTTAAGGGAGACCTGCAGGAAGTCCTTCTGTGAAGTAGGGAATAACTTTGTAACAAATAATTACCCCCAGAGTTTATTCTACACATTTGGATTTTCACATAATGGAGGCTGAGAGTTGAGTGTGCTGGGTGTGCACAGGGCAAGGTCATGGCACACAAATCCATTTTCCTGTCTCCGTCCACTGAGCAACCTGGGAAGGCCACGGCCATTCCCCGAGAGCCCAGAGTGCCCAGGCTTGCTCTGGGCAAGTGACACTTGCAAAGCTGCTCTTAATACTTTCCAGAGGAGGCGGTGGCACGGGCACTAAGCATTGTCCTTTGAGCTGGTGCATCAGGTGCTGGCCACGGCAGAGGCAGGACGTGGGGCGTGATGGACGGTGGGCTTGATGCCAGCTGACAGAACCCTTGTCCCTGAGAGCTCCATTAAAAATAAAAACCACAGTCCTCTCACTGAGCAGGAGGTGGTGGCTTGGGCCAAACACCCAAAGGCTGGGGTGGGGGAGGGGAGGCAGTCACAAGGTGGCCCAAGAAGGTGTCACCCAGGTGTCCCCAGAAAGATGAGGTGCGGTCTTGGGCAAGGTGGGGCAGCAGCGGGCAGGTACAAGAGGGCTGGGGACTGCACCAAGACAACAGTGGCATCGGTGGGGGATGTGGCTGGGTGAGGGCTCGAGGGGTCCCCAGGCAGGTGTTGGCTCGGGAGCCTGAATTTCATTTAGAGAGGGCTGGAGGTGGGGGCAGCTACTCCCAGTGAGACACAGCTCCCAGGAAAAAAGGAAGGAAGAAAAACAGGCCTGTCCCTGTGTTATTGATTTCCTTGAAAAAGAAAGAGACAAGCTAATCCTTCCAAGTCCGTCATCTGAGCCAGTGAGCGCGGCTGCTGCTGGAGGCTGGGGCTCACTCGGTATCAGGCACCGGCTCTGTCCTGTGGCAGGTGCCTCCATTTCTGGGGAGTGGGGAAGAGATTTATTCTTCCTCAAGACCCTATCTCCAAGGACGAAGGCAGGGGCTCAGCCATGTGTGGGGGACCTGGAGACCCCTCTCCCCAGAGGCTCAGGGCCGCACTGAAGACACCCCAGCTCCTGCCCTGAGTCACACCTGGGTGTGCAGGGGCACCTTCCCCAGGTGGCAGAGCACACCTTCCTCTCCGGGGCCTCCAGAGCTGGCTGAGAAGCACTGACAAGAGGCACGTGGGGAGGGAGAGGCACGCAGAGAAGACAGGTACCCAGGCAGTCCCGAGCACCTCGACGAGGTCACCATGCTTTCACGGAGGCACTTGGTGCCTAGACCTCAGCCCCTCCCAGGCACTGGGAATGCCCTCCTGACTTGCTCTGGTTTAGCACCAGACTGAGTCCTAACCCATGGGAGGCAGGCAGGAGGGTGGGCACCGCACAGGGGAGGGAAGTGCCTGCTCCAGGCAAGGGCCCCAGACCCACGCTTGGATTCAGCTCCACTGACGGAGTCAGACGCCCTCGGGAGGGCCCTCACTCCAGCCTCACCAGGCCCCGTTTCCATCCAGGTTCTCATGCACAGATCTGGGGTGGTGTTCACCTGTTTGCTCTGGGGGCAGCAGGCCACTGAAAACGGGTCGAGTGTACCACACCATGATGGGCAACACTGTGACCCGGAGTGCCCATGTCCTGTGCCATCACACTGCTCCTAAGACGTGTGGGTTCATATTGATTCCCTCCTCACTGGTCCTCCAGGCCACCTCCTGCCCCAGAACTGGTGAGAATAAATATTCAAGGGATGGCAGCGGTGACCCACTTATTAGCAGATGCCACAGCCCTGGGGCACAGTGGCTGATGTTGAAAGTACAGAGACCATGGCAGGGGAGGGAATGTCCTTGGGAAGAGGTGCTTACATTCAATCCTACGTGAATAACCAGCGAAGTCCACTTCTCCGTCTGGGAGCAAGGGCATCAAGGAGAGGGCGCAGCACAATCACAGGTGGGCGCACAGACGCAGAGCACTCAGCAGAGGCCACATCAGGCAGCAGCGCCCCAACCCCTGGCATATGTCGGGCTCTGAGGCTGGCACATAGATGCTGCCACCCCCAACCTCTGTGTGCAGATAGCACGAACCTGCATGTGCCGCGGGCACCAAGACTGCTTTACAGGGCAAGAGGACCCCGCAAGAGGCCCAAGGGCCTGGCTGAGGGCTTCAGCTCTGGGATCCAGAGGAAGCCACTGTCTCCCGAGCCTCAGTGTTCCCCACTGTGCAAGGAAATGATGCCACACCCTGGGTGGCTGGGAAGCCTGAATCAGAAATGCCACATCACTGGTGGTAACCACGAGCTCAGGTAGGAGGACTAGTCACCATGGGGGGGCTCCTCCCGTCTCCACCCCTTTAGGAAGAGGATATTTTCTTGAGTAGTACTATTTTAGGAAGAAACCATGCAGTTCACAAGGGGGGCTGCATGCTGTTTGGAATTTTGTAGCCAAAGGCCAGTAGTGCAGCTTGAGTCAGAGCCAAGGGGAAGCAGAAAACATGGTCTCTGGGCCCTTCACCAAGGGCCATCTTCCATGCTGGCCTGTGCCTGAACCTCAGGGTGGCCTACACCTATAGGAAGAAGCTGGTGGGCAGGACTCTCCCACACCCTACCCCTCTTCTCTAAGGGGCTGCCAGAGGGAGCCTGGGAAAGATGGCCTCCATCTGCAGAGGTGGCAGGGCACCTGCTAGGCACTTACAGGCTGCATCCCCTTCTAAGTCACCTATGTCCAGAGGTGGACCTCACTGTTCCTGAGTTCAAGGCAGGAGAGCAAACCAGGATGACCTTGTCCTGTCCCAAGGCGGCCCACGAGGGACCTCCTGCTCAATACGGCCAGTTTGTGGCCGGGTCTCCAGCCAGGATAAGCTCTGCTCTGCCATCTGCGCTCGCAGCTCTGCTGGGCTAGAGCCGGCTGCGCTGCCTGTGACCAGCAGCCCTGCCCACCTGTAAGTGGTGGATGCCACCAGCTTTCTCCAAAGGTGAGAAGCTGACAGCACACAGGGAGCCCCTAGGACCCCTGTGTGCTTCCTCTGACACTCGAGGAGGAGGGAGGGAATCTGGGCTAGGGGTGGAACGGCCGGCTGGGAGGTCTGCGGGAACAAGGCAGCATAACAGGAGTGCTGGCAGCGCCCTGACCCCAGGGGACAGCAACACTTCAGGCCTGAGTTCTGGGAGGACCCTGCACACACTCCTACCACCATACCAGGGGTCCCTGGCTTCTGGGCTCCATGGCTGAGGAAGGAACAAAAGGCCAGTCCTGACTCTGTTCCCATCAGAGCTGCATGGCCCTGCAGAAAGAGCCCAAGGTGCTCCCAGCCTGGGGCGGGGTTGCCTGTGCAAGAGCTCAGGCTCCGAACCTCCCATTCCTTCCTTTCTTTTTTATTTTTCCTGTTTTTTTTTTTTTTTAAGAACTTAAAAAAATTTTTTTTTTGTATTGTAAATGAGCAGAATGCCTTTATTTTATTTGTTTATTATATGTGGTGCTGAGGATCAAACCCAGTGCCTCACGCAGGCTAGGCAAGTGCTCTACCACTGAGCCCAGCCCTAGCCCTCCCATTACTTTCTTTGGAGGAGCAGGATGGGTGAGTGCCGGGGGCCTGAGAACCCAAGGGCAGCTAAAAGCAGGTCCTGAAACCCTTGGGTATAATAACTGGGCCCAGCTTACGGCAGGACACCGAGAGTGCATGTGAAGCAGGTGACGCGGAACCCTCCACCCCACAGCATCCTGCTCCGTGGCTACTGCAGGGGAAGGAAAGGATGAACTGACTCCTACCAGCTGCACCGGGAATCTTGGGATGCAGAAGGGGGTCCATGGTGCAAATAGAGGAAGTAGAAATTTCCACTTGTTAAGGTCAAGAGCTCTGGGAGGCAACTAGTAGCTGCTGGTGGAAAAAACTCCCTTCCTGAAAAGCCTGGCCTCAGGGACACTTCCTATCCCAGGTAGTCTCGTCTGTGTGCTCCTGGAGACCGGAGAGATGGCTTCCAGGGGACTTTCTGAAAACTAAGCCACAATGCACGCCTGTATCTTCATCTCACAGAGCATACTGTCCCAGCATAGCAATGAAGAAGGGGCCATTTAAAATATGCAGACGTGGCAGGGGTATATTACCAGAGACAGAGATGACTGTGTGGGAGGAGGGTGTTTTAAGTCTACCCACTTGCGGCCCTGTCCAGCATTTTTGGCTAGCAGAAAAAATCAGAACCAGTTGGCGGAGAGAGGCATGGTGGAGTTCCAAAAGGGATGGCCAATCTGCGTGTGAGTGACCAAGGGCAAGGAAAGAAAGGATGGCTTTCCTCCTCCCAGGACCTAAAGAGGCCACTTGCTAGAATCCAGCTGCCCTGCCCTCATCACCTACAGGAGGGCTCGGGTCTGAGGAAGGAAACCCACACCTCTGACACACCCCATTCCCAACTTTTCACCAAGGGAGAGAGGAGCTTCAGAGAGATGTAGGCACCAGCACTTGGGGTCAGAAGGCTCTGCTGTTCTGCAGGACCACGAACCCTGAAGTCACACGCAAAGCTGTAAAGCAACTTCCCAGACTACCCCAGGCCCTCTGCCTCGTCGAGTTCCTTGGAGCCAGAGAGAGAGTGTGGGGCAACAGGGGCGACGGGGCCAACAGCCCTGGGAACAGGCTCCTGGGGGGGGGGGGTCACAAGTCTTTCCACTGGGACCTGCACCTTGGCCTCCCAGCTCTGGAGCATCTGCAGGCACTAGGACAATTAGCTTTATGAGTTATAAGTGCAATATCTGGGAGACGACGGCAGTAATTAATGCTTGTCTGCTTTCCTGAGGGCTTCCTCCTATGCAGTCAGAGTTATTGAGACTCAGTGAGGAAGCTTCCATCATGTAGGAGGTTCATAGGAACGATTTAACAAGGCAATAATAACGCTTCTAAATAATTCACCAAGCAAACGGCAGCAGCTCTCCCAGACACTCACAGAGCTCTGTGTCCATTTTGCCGTGGGGGAGTGCGCTGGGCCAGGTGTGCAGACTCCAGCAGCTTCCCGGTAAAGACCCACCTCAGCTGCTGCCACTCCTCCTGGAGCCCCTGGAGCCCTTCCTCCACCCCTCCCCTGCCCACATGCAGAGGGAGGGGAGATCCAGAAGGACCTCACACGCACTCATACCTTAGCTGATCTTGTTAATCACGAGGTGCTGCAATGCTAAGAGGTTAACAAGTCCTCAGTTGGGCCTCCAGTGACTTGGCCCTACACCCTCAGGGCCCAGACAATTTAACTTGCCACCAGATTCCCACCAGACCTGTCATGGGAGAATCAAAGACAATTCTACTGCAAGACAAATTCCAAGGCACAGCTGAATGTGCAAGAGGAGCAGCACAGACCACTGACCCACTGCTCCAGAAACACAGAGGCAAGCAAACCTCTCCCATGGCCTAGGGGCAGGCCCCTTCAGCAGGTCTACAGGGCAGGGCAGGGAAGGCACTTAGGATGAACAAGATCAGACCCAAATAACACTGTTGCAAGGCCTGAGGACACCTTGCCAGGATAGAAGTAATCAAGTCAAAAGGCCACTGCTAGAATGGCCCAGCTTGCTCCTGGCCTCTTCTTCCCCTCCAAACCAGCTAAGTGGCCACTTGTCAAACTGTGTCATCTAGTACACGAAGTCTGCACCAGGGCTGAGGAGGACCAAGAGGAAGCAGAGAATATTAACAGACTCTGCAAAGCCTGAAGGGGAACATTTCTGAGCCCTGCCCACAAGCAGGCAGAGATAAATGCTGCCCCTGGGTGCGTGTCTTATTATCCGAGGCCCCTCTGGCACACCACCCAGCTCTGCCCCCGTACACCACGGCACAAAGCAATCAAGAACGAGCCTGGAGATTCATCTTCTTCCCATGTCCACAGGGATCCTTCCTGTCTGCAGAGGCTGTTTGTGGTCAGGGCCACCATCAGATGGATCAGTGTTATCTGCCTGTCAGGAGACCAGCATGTGCCTCTGTGCTCCTGAGCTGACCCTGAGGAAGGTCAAGCAGAGAGGCCTCTTAAAGAGGCGCTCTTCAAGAGCTTTACAAAGAGTGTCCCTGGAACCCTGTATTCCGGCCACAGTGGTGCTTGGTCCTGAAGCTGACAAGGACCTGGATGCCAAGTCCAAACCACATCTGACTTTTAAGCCTGGTCATCAGGATGCTCTGGAGCTAGAGCCTTATGACATGATCCGTTTTCTGCCAGGGCCAAGCCCCAGCATGCGGCCAGTGTGTGGAGATGGGCAGAGGCTCCCCTCTGGGGAAACGCTTTTCCCAGCAAGGAAAGGTGGCCTACAGAGCTCGCCTCTCGGGGCGGCCTGCGACCCCGGGCTGGCCAGGACACTCACCAGGTAGATGTGGTAGGCGTCCACTCGGCGCAGGGGCCCCCAGCACAGGTCAGTGTCATTGTACTTGGCGTCTGTCTCCACACCGCAGGAGTCATTGTCAGTGGTGCTGCTGATGAAGAGTGGTGGCGGGCTTGGGATCAGGGTGGCCCTGCTCGGCTGGCAAAGACAGAGCCACCCCTCCACAATATGACTCCCATAAACCATCTTTAGGACCTGCCCCTCTTGTTCCTTATGACTCAGGAGCCCTCAGTGGGAGTCCAAGCCATCTTTCCTGGGGCAGGGAAGGGGACAGCAAGGCAGGACATGTCTCCTAAGCTCAGAGGGCACAGCTGGCCATGCTGTGTGTAGAAAAGGGCCCTGGACATCCACTTTCCTTGGGGACCAGGGACCTGCTTGGTGTGGTGCTTCTATGCTGGACACTTTGCCTGACTGGCCAAGGCGGCCCACTGGCTACAGCCAGCATGGGGGGCAGGGGATACTCACCAGGTCACCTGCATGAGAGAGAAGGGCACGGCCGAGGCATAGATGGCCAGGTCCCCATACAGGTAAATGATGATGCAGAAGTAGAACAAGTTGACGCCCACTGAAAGCAACAAAGCCATGGTCAGGGAGCTGGAGAGACACTGTACTCTTCTCTGACACAGAACCTCCACCTTCTCCATAGCAGTCAGTTCTCTAAGCCATTTATTTTCTACAAAAGGAGGGGAAAAAGGGCTCCATGGTCATTTCTCATGCTGATCGGCTACACTGTGACACTGGCAGGAGACACACTGGCTTGGGACCTGCATGTGAGAGGGTTGAGAGGCTCAGAGTTCAGGGAGGTTCTGAAGCAAGACAGGTACAAAGTTAGTATGTGGTATGGTCAGCCCAGGATGAATGGAGGCACCGTCACCCTGGGGACAGGCTGGATGTGTGTGGGGTGGGGACGACACCTGATCAGGAGCCTGAATGTCCCCGTGTGTTGGGCCAGGGCTCCCTCCGCAGCCAGCATAGGGCTCTACGACAAGAAACTGCAAGCAAGAACCGAAGCACAGAGAAGTTGACAGGAAAAAGTTCAGCCATAAGGCTGAAATCAGCACTGCAAAAAGCCCTTCAATTCCAAAGACCCAGTGCCTCCTTCCAGATTTAATGACCTTGCATCTGCTGGCCCAGGGTGGCCTGATGTGCTGGGGAGGGACAGTTCTCACAAGAGGCTCCTTTTCCTTACGAGCAGTGCCGGCAAGGGACAGTGCTAACTCCAGGAGTGTGTGCTACAGCTCCATCCACTGAGAACTAGGGGTGGGGATGTAGGGCTCACGTCCCAATTCCATCAGACTTACATTCCAACCCTGGCAAGTGCCTGGACATCTCCTACGGTGAGTGTCCCACCATGCTTGGCTACCTTCCACAGGGGATTCTAGCTAGGAAGCCCGGGGCGGGCAGAGGCTCTGAAAACAGCAGCGGGGCCATCCAGCCCAAGGCTATGGCCCCAGACAGCTGGCCTCAGATTCTTGCTCAGACTATTGCTCAAGTTTTTGATGTCACTGGTCTCAAGCTGCTGGCTTCTCTGAGGACAGAAAGAAAAATGAAGTGACAGTTCTCTTCCAATCCTCGTGGCTTACAAGAGCCTGCAGCGTCCCCAGGGGAAAGCCCAGGACATGCTACTCCTGGGCTGTGTGAGGTCAGCTCTGCTCCTAGGACTCTGGGGGAGAAGACCAGGAAGGCATGATTTTCTAAAGGAGCCACGAGCGCCCGGCGTCTGCTTTCTGAGCACACTAGTTGGCATGTCCTTCACTGACATGTCAGAGGGAGACTTGATGTCCAAACTCAGTGGCCCCGGGGCTGCCTATAACTCACGCCCCAGGCTCTGGGGACAGCCGGCTCCAGCCTGCCTTTCTGCTCTCTGTGGGAAGGCATCGTCTCCTCCCCATTCCCTTCTTGCCACCTGCTGACGACTCCAATGTCGGTTGTTTATAAACTGCCATTGGCCCTCCCTGATCAATACAATTTCATTACTAGACACAAAGTGGGAGGATCAATGAACTTCCCGAGAGGACATCAGAGACTACGCTTGGCATTTCTAATGACAAGAAACGAGTGGAGAGCCCAAGGGAGCCTTTTGTGGAAGGCCGCCCTGCCAAAGCAGAGCAGAGCAGAGCAGAGGTGATTCTGCACCGCCCCACCTGGGGGGAACATTTGGCAATGTCTGAGGGCGGTTTTGATTGACACAATTAGGAGGTACTACTGACAACTGGAATCCGGGGTGTTGCTCTACGACACTCAGGACAGGTCCAGCGACCAAGTTATCTGGCCCAACGTCCACAGTGAGGAGCTTGAGAAGCCCTGCAGGGGACAACAAGGAGACTTCTCTAGGTGTGGGGCTGTCTCCACACAAACATGCTGTTTTCTATTAGATTTGAATAAACTAGGAGTCTGGTTCATGGGGCAGGAGCAGAGATAAAACCAACCACTAGCTGGGCACAGTGCTCACACCTACAATCCTAAGTTACTTGGAAGGCTGAGGCAGGAGGATGGCAAGTAGGAGGTCAGCCTCAGCAACTTAGTGAGACCTTGTCTCAAGATCAAATGAAAAAGGCTGGGATGTGGCTCAGTGGTAGAGCATTTGCTCAGCCTGCACAGGGCCCTGGGGTCCATCCCCAGTACCACAAACAAGCAAAACAAACCACTGGTTCCTAGAATTCTTACAGAAATCAAGGCAGATTACAGAATATGAAAACGAGAAATGAGGTTTAAAAGATGTTTCTTCTCCCCCATGAGTGACTTATTTTACAGGTTTGCATTTTGAAGGGTCAGGAAACGCCTCTGCTCACTCAGTGCAGTGGGACAGGGAGCGACAGAAATGCAGCAAAGGAGAAACACAGAAGTGGGCTGAAAACAGGGTCTTTGTTGTTGTTGTGTTTTTTTGGTACCAGGGATTGAACCCAGGGGCACTTAACCACTGAGCCACATCCCCAGCCCTTTCTATATTTTTATTTAGAGACAGGGTCTCACCAAGTTGCTTAGGGCCGTGCTAAGTTGCTGAGGCTGGATTTGATCCTCTTGCTTTAGCTTCCCAAGCCGCTGGGATTACAGGTGTGAGCCACCACGTCCGGCTGAGAAGCTGGTTTTGATGAATTCTGGAAATCCTCTGAGGCTTGTCCAGGAGGGAGAGTGGAACTAGACCTTGGGCAACCTGTGCCAACAATCACCTCGTCTGGACCAGCCACCAAATCGCACCACCAATGACAGACTGAGTGCTTAGTGTCCTGAGGGCAGGCAAGCAGACACTGGCTTCCACAGTCCCCCAGCTCTGAGTAAAGCAGGGCCACACAAGAACCGGTGGACAACCACTCCACACACGGGCTTTGACAGAGGGGCACAAGATCTTCCAGGACAGCTGTAAGCGGAAGGATTTATTGAGACTGTGCCTGACTGTCAAGGAAACTAACAGGTTTGGGCATTAAAAATGAAAGTCTTAATAGCTCATTTTCCCAAAGAACAAGATTAGCCATGGAAGTACATGCCGTTATCACTGGCAGGCCCCGGAGCCCAACACCAGAGCTGGGCGGATCCCTGCAGGTTGTTGCCAACTGCCAGCCAGGAGCAGGCAGGGCCAGAGGGAGAGCCTTGCCTCCCTCTGGGGGGGGGAGGGGGCCTCCAGTGCCCAAACCAGCTCTAGCGTGGGCTCCTGGCGCCCTCTGCTGGCCACTGGGAGGACATGCCCTGGCATGCCTGTGGCAAAGCCTACCACTGTCAGAGGGTGTTGTCTCAGCCAGAACAGGCCAGAGAGCCAAGTCAGAAGCAACTGCTGGGAGAGGTACAAACTGCCAGCCACCTCCATGGCTTCCCCTGTTGGATAGCTGCCCAGGATCCCTGCCTCTACCAGGGTAGCCAGCTCTTTGTTCTTCACACAGAGGGACGGGGCATCCAAGGAAATTTGTGTCCGCAGGGCAGGCATCCGGCAGTTGCTCTGACCGCAGGCTGACAACCTTCCCCTCCTCATGGCTTGCCTCATCCCCCGGTGACATGGAACCCTCATTATAAGGCTCAGGCCTGCAGTGAAGGACCCCTGGCCCTTTCCCCACACCCCACCCCCAAATAAGCATTTATTACCTTTATTGAAGAACATGGAGGCCATCTGTCCCATTTCCACCCGGTCTGTGATTTCAAACAGGTTGGGAGATGTGCGTCTCTCTGAGGAGCCAAAAGCACAAGAAGGGTGGTGATTCTTCACCAGAAGCACTGTCGCTGAGTGCCACAAAGTCCCAGAATAAGGAATCCCCAAGGATCTCGGACTCTGGAGAAAACTTTCCTAAGGTTTCCTTTTTTCCCAGTGCTGGGGCTCAAACCCAGGACCTTGCATATGTCGGGCAAGCACTCTTCCACGGAGCCCCAGCCCCATGTCTACATTTTACAAGAAAATTCAAGGATGCTCCCTATAGGGGAGAGGGTGAGCAGGGACGAGACTGCGAGACGAGGGTGCGTGTGTGTGTATAGGGGTGAGGTGGGAGGGTGGAGCCAGGACCACATTCACTCAAGCTCTCTCAGTGCGCACAGGGCACAGAACCAGGCATGCGATCATTTCTATAACAGTAGGAGAGTGCACACCTGTAATCCCAGCAACTTGCAAGGCTGAGGCAGGAGGATTGCAAATTTGAAGCCAGCCTGGGAAACTTAGCAGACCCTGCCTCAAAATAAAAATTTAAAGGGCTGGGGGTGTAGCTCAATGGTAAAGCACCCTGGTACCACACAACAACAAAAACGGCCGGGGAGACGGGAAGCTAGACAGAGCCCAGTAACAGGCCAAACGCGTTAGCAAGAGGTGAGCCAGCAGGGCCAGGCCTGTGCCTGGGACCCCAAAACTGCCACCCTCAGGCAGAAAACGCCAAAGGACGTCTGCAGGGAGTCTCCCTGGGCTCTCACCATGAAGAAAGAAAGGGAGCCCTATCAGCCAGGAGCTTGAGGCCTGTCGGGAGGCCCAAGACTTACGCACTGACAGGATGGGCTGTTTCTCTGCCCGCTCGTAGCTGTCCGGGGTGAGAATGTCACTGTCTGAGGCCGTGGAGGAGTCGTCGTCGTTGTCCTCCTCCTGGGAGGTGGTGGGGTGGACGAGGAGAAGAGGAGAAACCAAGGAGAAGGAATGAGCACATGGCTGTACAGAAAACCTGGGTAGGGGTCATTCCCTTTGTTCTCTTTCTAGAAGGTGTCTGATTAGGAAACTCTCAACAGGTGGAGCACATAGCATAGTTCCTGGGGACTAGGGCTGAGCAGCTCAGCGTGTGGAGTGAGGGCCAGCGCTGTGAGGCCGAGGGCAGCCCTGCCTGTGTTTTCTGACTGTACACGGCTGCCATTCTGCAGCTCTGGGACCTGGGACTAGGTTCCTGGAGCAGCATTGTGGACAGTCCTCACACATCAAGAGGAAAACAACGGGTTGCTGAGATTGTCTCTAGGGAACACAACTGAACAGAGGAACCGCCAGGGGACACACACACACCTTGTGGGTTTCCATCCTCTTCCAGCGGAGCTGTGCGTTGGCTGCGGCCATGGCCTCCATCACAAAGGTGGTTGTCACAAAGCTGAGGGGGAGGCACGTGTTAATTGCAGAGAGGAGATTGTAGGAGTTTGAAGTGGCGTGACCAACAAGCCCGGCACTCTCTTGTGAGAACTGCTCCCTAGAGAAGTTCTGAGAGGGGCCTTTCCTGGTAAGGAGTGTGTGCCTGCTCGAAGCCGCGTGTGCTTGCTTTTCTGTGGCTGCCTACGTTTAGGATCCACTTCTGACACACAGGATGGGGCTGTGACATAGGCTGAGGGGAGGGAAACTGCTCAAGGGAGAGCACGAGCTAGGTGGAGGCGACACAGGTCAACATGGCCCCGCACCAACAGGGGCCCTGAGCTGGGAGGAGGCCGATTCATGGGGGCTTCTGGAAGGACGGCAGGCAGCCCTCACCCCTCCCTGCAGGGCACAGGCAGTGGTCAGCTTCCAACTGCATACACCAGTGCCAAGGGCTGGAGAACGAAGGTGGCTCTGGAACCCGTCCCCCTTTCTCTTTGGCAGAACTTTAGCTTTCAGGATAATGTGCCTAATAGTAAAATAAGTTTCTACTACTGTGGCCCGAATCTCAAGGGAGACAGGGAGGCAGCACAAGACACTTGCCAAGAAGTCAGACAAGAGTGGAGAAGCCATCTTTTCCCCTCTTCCAGGAGCTCAGAGGTTGGGTGGCCCCAGGATATGGGGCACTGCTGATAAAACGTGAGGCAGAGTCCAGCCCTGCCCTGAAACAGCTTGGGGCGAACATGGTCTCCCTTTTTCTGAGGTCAGCACGGCTCTGCACCTGTGTCCTCTGGTGCAGATGATGTCAACAGATGCCACTCAGTCCTTCAGTCCGGTGGCTGGTGGAGCACTGGGCCCCACAGCAGTCAAACCCACACCCCTCCACCTCTGCAGTGGGGGGGCAGTCGGGCCCATGATTCCCATTCCAATCACCCCAGCACCTCCAAGAAAGGTTTCTCGTGATCTTGCCTAACTGATCATGTCGAGGGCTTAGCTTTTCCCTTCTTTTTGGAAGTGGAGCTAAAATCAATCCTAATTAAGGCATAGAGAGACTTCCCACGGTTGCATTAAGCCAACTCATTGATCATGTTCAAATGGAAACGGGTTTAGCAAGGAGAGGCCATGGCAGACCCTAGCTAGAGGTTCCCAATAATCACTTCCTCTTCAGATGGCTGCCTGTGCTGAAGGTCCTTTAAAGGTGATGGAGTCACATAAGGTCAAGGACTTCCAGAGTTCTTGGCAGCTAGAGCTTGAAGTATATAACAAGCCAACAGCACCCAAGGTTCACCCTAAAGGTCCCCAAAATAACTGCAAAGAAACGGAAGAGCCTGACTCATTTCTGTCCCTTACAGGCCCTCCCAGCTCTGTCTGCTTCAAGTACTTAGCTCTGCTTCACTCTTTCTATGATGCCTACTTCTTTCTCCTTCAAACTTCTGCATCCGTGCCGCTCTGTGACCCCTGGGCCTGGCAGTCACCTCACCTCCTCAACCCCTCGCCACACTGTGCTTTTCCTTGTCTGCCACTCATCACTTTCTGGTCACTCTGCAATTCACTTGTCCACCTCCTTCGCCCTCACTGCCCACAGGGCACAGCCACGTGGGGCGTGTTCTGTTCAACGGGTGCCACAAACATGGACAGTGCCACAACCCGCAGATTATGGCGCTTAGACAACTAAGTGCCACAACCTGTGGGTTCTTTCCAGAATGTCTCTGGATTCCAGTCCCTTCTCTGGCGCAGAGACGGGAGGTGCTCCTGGGGAGCTCCAGGTCACACTCCACCTCTGGCCTGTGGACTCCTGCCTGGTCAGGACCTAAGTCCCTTAGCCTGTGCCATCACGAGATGGCTGCAAAGCTCCAGGGGAGCCCCTGAGCACAGCCTTGGTGGCCTCCCTCACTGACGCAACAGCTGCTGGGACCCACACAATCAGTGCCCTGAAGGTGGGGGCGGGGGGTGGACCATGGGGGACACAGGCAGGTGGCTCCACTGTGGCCCGTGTGTTGGTGTACTGTGCCTTCACTTTCTTGGTGGATTATATCAAGTAGAATCTAAACCCAAAACTCTCTTCCCAGATCACCCTCTTTTTCTGGGGAGGGTGGTGTTTTCTGAGCGCCCTGACGGGGGTCACGGTGCTGAAGCATGGGGCAGAGAGGTGAGTCGCGGGAAGAGGACCTGCACCACATGAACCTTCAGGACCTTCTGGGGCTTCATCGTGTCTCGACCCACCTCACAGGGTGCTCCGGGAAGCCTCTGTCCACTCCCCTCTCTGGTCCTGCTCAGGACACGCGTGCCTAATGCATGTAGTCAGTCACCTTCCCACTCAGGCCCCACTAATGAAGAGACATAGGGACTGCAGGGCAGACTCCCCCAGCTCTGGCCCCAGCCTTCCGCTGCCCCTTACCTCATGAAGCCCAGGAACACCAGCAGGACGAGGCTGACCAGCCATCCGGCGGTGGCAAAGGCCTTAGGCATGGTGAGCGCCCCTGTGCCCACGATGAGGTTGAACATGTACACCAGCCCGACCTGGAACCCAAGGAGCGACACTCAAGCCCGGGAATGGTTAATCTCGCCCCTCAACAGCTCCCGAGGGCTGCCCTGGGTGACAGCACCGCCATGGAGACCTTCCCAGAGCCCCAAGGACAGGGAGGCAGAGGACATCTTGGTCCCAGGGAGCAGAGCTCTGCAACCAGGTGCTGGGGCCCTAACACGCAGACGACTAAGCGCCACAATCTGTGGGTTCTTTCCAGAATGTCTCTGGATTCCAGTCCCCTCTCTACTGTCCTCATGGCCACCCCCTCAGCACTGCAAACCATTCAGAGCTGTGTCACAGATGCCAGGCTCTGAAGACAGGTGGGGCGCTCGGCACAGCATGGACACGTAATGCTGACCTCCAAGAAACTTCTCCAAACTGCTGGCCCATGACTCTGTCCTGTGCCAGTCCTTGCCACTGTCCTTGGGACATCGACATTCATGCTTCCCTTACTCTACTCCCACACCTCTGCACTGACTTCAGGGTTAAAAACAGTCAAGACACGATTCACAGGAAACAAAACCCACCCTCTAAAGCACAGCACAGGGGTTTCAGGAACTCAAGATTGCTCTCGTCACACCTCCCCTCATCCTGTGCCCTCAGGGTGACTCCAGGTTTCAAACTTAACTCTAACTCAGCCCCTGACTCTAGTTCAGTTAGTCACACCATTTCTTTTCCCAAGATCTCAGCTGGAAAATTCCTTTCTGAGAACCCCAGCTCTCCCAGGGTGCTTTCCACCCCCAGCTGCCTCTGCCCTCCAGTCCACCCGACCTGGGCATCACCCCCCCCCCAGCCCTGCACACGGTCAGCTGGTTCCACAGAGCACATGTTGCCCCAGCTTCTCGGGCCTTCCCCTCCGGGGTCTCGCCTGTCCACCCAGCCTGTGCCAAGGCCACACCTGCTCTTCTCCTCCCTGAGCCAAATTGCCAGAGCTTCCTGGAGATGTTCTCTTTGAATCATTGGATTGTCCCACAGCAAATGAGCGGCCCCTTCACCTGGGGTCTGGTGACATCAGTTTCTTTCTCAACATGGGTTTCTGGGTGTTCCCCATAGTAACTGCCCCCAAGCTCAACGTTTAAGCTCCCAGACCCATGGCCCCATCACTCTTAGATGAGGGCTCCATCAGCTACTCTGTGGAGGTGACTGAAGTCACCTGGTGATGCATGCTGCCAAAGCCTCTTTCCTAGTTCAAAAGATCAGTGTCTATCCCCTTCCTATCTGTCCCCACCAACACCCATACTGGGGCTGGAACTCAGGGGCACTGTACCACCGACCTATATCCCCAGACTCCCCTTACCCCTTTTTATTTTCAGGCAGGGTCTCACTAAGTTGCTGAGGCTGGCCTCAAATTTGTGATTCTCTTGCCTCGTGCCTCAGCTACCCACCTCTGGGATTATAGGTGTGTGCCACTGTGCTTGGCTCCTGCTGCCTTTGAGGAACATATGCCATTACTCCTTGATGAGGCCAAGCTGGCACCTGAACCTCTGGGCTCATCCCAGCCTGGAACCCTCTCTTCCCACCAGCTCTTCCGTTGTGCCTACAAACTTACTTGACACCTTTAAAACGTGACTCTGACTTTGCTGATGCAAACTTGGGGGAAAGGCGGGCTCTTGCCTGTCCTTGGTGAAGGAGCTTCCTTCTCCAGGACTCCAGAAACCTCTCTCTCTCTCTCTCTCTCTCTTTTTTGGTGTTACTGGGGGCCGAGCCAGGGGCGCTTCACCATGAACTACATCTCCAGCCCTTTTTACTCTGAGACAGGGTATCGCTGAGTTGCCCAGGTTGGCTCCAAACTTGCAATCCTCCTGCCTCAGCCTCTCAACTACCTGAGATTCCAGCGTATGCCACCATGCCCGACCTTGAAACTGAACCTTGCCTATCACCAAGGACCCGCTGGCCTTCCTGCTGCCACACTGGCTGTTTCTTCTCCTCTCTGCACGTCTTCCTCAACAACTCAGTCCACCTGTCTGGCTTATCTCGTGGCTGGACAGAAGACTGTTTCTGTGGTCTCTGCCTTTCTTCAGAGCTCCAGTTCAGCTGCTGCCAGGCACCTCCATCTGGACATCCCAGAGTGGCCTTGGCCTCCTTCCTTCTCCTCATGTCCTGGTGCTACTGATTTTGTTCCTGAAGAGTGTTTTGTGGCTCCCTCTAGCTCAGCCCTTCACGACAGGCCCCTTGTTGATCTTCCATGGCTTCACCACCTGTTTTGGTGCCTTTAAAAAGACAAATCCCTCCTCTCTGAGAAGCCCTGCCCACCTCTCATTTTCACTTCCCATTCTTTGAAAGATGAACAAAAAAAAAAAAAAAAAGAAAGCAGAAACAGACAGGGATTGTCAACTACTACCTTAGGACCCTTGGCTCAGGGGGAAGGGTTAGAGGAGGCCAGGCTTTCCAGCAGTGTCCAGTGGACACCTGAGTGCTGGACAGGTGGGCGGACGTCTCACTGAGAGCACAGAGCTCCGCCCACAGTGCATTTATCCTTGGCACAGGGCGCCATGCTCTCTTGGGCCTCCTCCCCCTGCCCTTCTGTTCAGCCCCTGGGGCCCATTCAAATGCTACTTACACCTCCAAGCCCTTCCCAGGCTCCTAAGCTCATCTTGCATCCCACCTTTGCATCCCTGGAGCATAAGCCTTCTTACACCTGGTCCTGGCTTTCAGGTGCGGTGCATTTACCTCTTCCCCGATACTAAACCCAAGGCCTGCGTGGCAGCAGGCTGTGCTCACTTCTCTGCATTCTCAGGGTGTCTGAAAGGCCTGGAGAGGAGAGCTCAGCTGGTTTTCACGGGACCCTGCTCAAGGTATCTTGCAGGTCTTTGCTGGCCTTCAGGATGGCAAGTTCCAGCTTCTCACAAGCAACTATGAATGTCTATAATGAGCTAACTTTACAACTAAACAAGGCACATATGGAGCTACGTCCTCAGGAGGGGAAGAAAACAAACTGTGGTCACTGCTTGAGAGAAGCTTAAAGAAAAGAATCAAGGGGTTGTGACAAGGAGTAATGGGAAAACACTGGAAACAGAGTGCTCAAGGAAACCTCTTCGATGACATTTAAGGGGGGACAGGAAGGATGAGATGGCACCACCCAGACGGCCTCCAGGTACAACAGCCTAAGGTGGGAAAGAAGTGGGGATGTTCCAGAAGCTTCCAGGAGGCCGGTGGCTGAGGCACCGTGAGCCAGGCAGAGGAGGGCTGGGGATTCAGGAGTCAGACTGAGCAGCCCTTTGGAGGAGATGAGGGTTCCATGTTTCGGAGAGTTCAAGGCAGGACACCAATAGAACAGATCCCAGTGGCCACAGAGCACCTGAACCCTGCGGCTCTGCTTTCCGCTCAGTAGTTCTCTAAGCAGCAGCACTACTAGGGGGCATCAGCCTCATTTCTTTGTGGGAAATGGTCCTGATGATGAAAATAAAGAGAGGGCAAGGGGCTTAACAAAGACACTTAGGCAAAAATCTTACGGGGAAATTAAACAGTACAAGAAGCATCTCTAAATTCCGGAATCTCTGAAGGTCTTGGCATGGAAAAGTTCAAAGGCCTATTACAGGTCAGGTTTTCTCAGCCTGGGCACTGTTGATATTTGGGTTCAAGATCATTCTTTGTGGTGGGGGCCTGTCCTGCATTGTAGGGTGTTTAGCAGCATCCTTGGCCTCTGTCCACCAGTTGCCAGTGAACTGCTCCTTCTGTCCCAAGCAACAGCGTCTTGAAAATCAAAGTGTCTCCAGATGTTGAATGTCCTCTGGGGGCAAGATCATCACCACCTGAAAACCACTCCTTTAAAACAGGCATGAAGACACAGGCATGTGCCCAACAGAGACTTCAAATAAACCTCAATGAAAAGAAGCTTTAACAACTTTATAAACAGTTGATTAGGGATAAACCATCTGTTGTTAGGCAGAAACGGGCAGTCATGTTTGTCTTGCTTTGTTGCTATTTTCTAGTTCTAAAGAAACCACTGCGTGCTTCACAGGGAACTTCTTCGATTGGAGGGCCAAAGCAGTCCTGGTCAGCATTAACTCCGAGCTAAGCCACAGGCCAGGTCAAGAGAACTTGTGGGGAAGAAAGAAGAGGAAGAAGACCTTCTCTTCTGCTGGTCATGTGACAGTTCTGTGGGGCCACTTCCTGGGAAGAGTGGCAGGAAGCAGAGGAATAAGGTCCTACATAGTCCCCAAGGATGAGATTGTTCTGGATGAACTGGAGAAGGTGCAGCCCCTGGTCCTTGGAGTCTTCAGCAGGAACCAGCCACCAGAGGCATCCTCAGCAGCTACCCTTCTCTCAGGCATGATCCACCTCGTCCTGTGTTCTGATCTCATAACTACCACTTCGTCCTGAGCCATTCCTGGTCCCCCCAAATAGGGAAACTGACACGTCTGTCCTGAGGTCACTCATGGCGACATGTACAAGGCTGAATCATGTTCTTGGGTCCAGCACTGTCCTTGAGAAAGTGTGGCATCTGAGCCTCCTGGGAAGCTTGGCTCTGTCATAAACATTTTAAGCAGAATAAGTCAAGCTAAAGAAAACTATCTACTTCTGAAGGGAAAAAGAACTCACAATGGAGTGAGGCAATACAGATCTAAGGAGAGGCTGTGTCTTGGCAATGACCATGGGCTGTTTTGTACATTAATGAACCACGTGTCCAGTACCTTGGTCTCCTAAGGAAGCCAGAGCAGGGTTTTGCCCACACTGTGCTGAGCTGGGGATTGCAGGGCTTTAGAGCAGCTTAGGTAGGAAAGTCATTTTTATAGCTTATTTAGGTTCTACTGGTCTCACAGGGAATCAAGACTCATTCTCCAAGTGAGATGAAGGAAGAAAGCCTTCGGAAGGCATCTTCTCCCTCAAAACCCTGACCACTGCTGCCTGGTTACCACCACCTCACTCTGACCACTGCCCAGCTTTTCCTGACCTCTCTCTTCACTTGGAGGATAAAATAATACAACATTTATTTGTGACGACTGCCCAGAGTTGGCCCTCAAAGACTGAGCAAAATAAAACCCATGGGAAAAGAAAGAAAAAAAAAAAACAAAAAAACACAGAGCCCCCTGAAGTTTGCAGGCCTAACTCTCCCATCTCCTGCAGGGACATGATGACAAGTGAGATGAGCACAAGAACAAGAAATAGGGGCACATCACAGTGTGTTCCTCCCAGAACTCACTCACAGAAATGACTCATTTCTTCATCTGTAAGTTCATAGACATTGTAAGAAAAAGCAGGGACTGTGGTGACCTTCATGGATAGCATGGACATTTCATTGCTGATATAGGAAAATGGGAGCCTTTACATGATTCCACAAATGAGAGGGGCACTATTCATTCTATTCCAGGGTTCACAAAAGACTTCCCCAGGTAAATTATGGAAGTGAGGAGGCTCTTTCATTGCTGAGAATGGCACAGATGCAACAGCAAGACCCTGGAGGGAGGAAAGTTTCTTCTGCCTGTGGTTAGAGATGCTTCCTTACCCTATCACACCATGAGGCTAGTGTCTGTGACCTTAGCAGAAACAGAGGATGGATCCTCAGGCAAGAAAGGCGGATGCAAAGCAGCTGTGTAAGGTAGGTAAGCTGTAGAAGGAAGGCTCTGGCTGCTTAGGGCAGTGCTGCTTTTCCCTGGGATACTTAATAGCAACATGAGTCAATTGTCTGATTATTCAAATGATTCTCTCCAAGCTCCAGGCAAGAGGGCTCTGTGATGTAATGACCATGACCAATTGGATAGTACATTAGAGAAGATAAACTGAGTGTGTGTGGGGGCGGGGGTGGTGATGGTGGAATGAGGGGGCAACACAGTCTCAGGACAGAGAGAAATCAATCATTCTAATTGTCCTAATTGCAGACTCCACCAGGCTACAAATGGAAGACTTTGCATTTGGCTGCCTCTTTCGCCATCCAAGACCATAAAAGTTGTGCAATTTAAAATTCATCTAAAGACCAAAGTAGTTTCAACCTGCTGAGATGAGTAACACCCAAAGTCAACAACTGTCAATCATGGTCCACCTGAAGCATAGCAAGGAATAAAAGTGGTGATAGCCCTGAGATAAATATTACAGAGAGTTAGCAAGTTGATTTTGTTCAGCTTGACACTCTTTGAGAAGCATCTAAAAGGGAATGACCATGACTCATATTCTGAAACATGACAGCAGCAATGTGGCTCCTGCTACATCAAGTTCCCATTGTATTTTCACCAGGCTCTACTTAAACCAGGGCAATCAGGAGTACAGTTCACAGGAAGCAGTGGGCTTCTTTAGAGGCCAGGAGTACTGTGGTGAGCAAAACAGATTCTAAAGGTAAAACTCACGTAGGGAGAATAGAGCTCCCCGGTCTCTGTGATTTCACCGGCCATCTCCAAAAAACGTTAGGAAGGGTGGGCAGTAGAGGTTCCTTCAGCGCAGGGCAGCAGCTGTTGCAGCTCCCTAAGACAAAAGAGTACACTTCAGCTTTCTGATGGGCTGGCACAGGGGTGGGGTAAAGTTTGCTACTGCTCCCTCCCCACCTCTTGTCTTTTTATTATTAACACTTATTTAAGACTTAAGTATCTGTCACAAGACTCATCCCGGAAGGAAGGGTTCCCTTGGTCAGAGAAAATCTAGGTAGTCGCTTCTAATTTGCCCCTTGCTGCTCAGGGGACTACTCTATGCATGGATATTGCTTGGACTCCACTGATTTACGGGGCCTGCGAAGCCACTGAGTCTCACCCACCAACAGAGTTCTTTACACCCTCGGAGGTGCCCACTTAATTCCGGAACTGTGTGAGCTCACTACCACCCAGGGCAGCCCACAGAACTGTTTGCTACCTTCGCCTATGGCTGGGAGCTGGAGCTTTCCCAGATGGTCCGTCCAACATAACTCCCTGTCCCAATGTCTCTCTTGCTGTTCTCTCTCTCTTTTTTTTTTTTTAGCGGGGCCGCCACTCCCCGTTCCCCCCAACCAGCCATTCCTACCCTGCCTTAGGGTTCCCCATCCTCGAGCCGCATTTCCTCCTCAAGTGCCTCTCTCTGAGCCTCTCCATTGCCTTCCCTGCTGGAGGAGCCCCAAGTCTAACGCCCCCTCCATCCCATCACACCTTTACCCCCGGTCCGACACCAGCAGCACAGCTTGTTCGGGGCGGGCGCGGGAGCCGCCTCCGGCCCCTGTGCGGCTGCCAGCGCCAGCTGTCCCGCACCAGTGCCCACAACGCGCATGCGCCGGCGCTCGAACCCACCTTCCCGGCGCGCGCTTCGGAAGGGGCGCAGAACGCTGATTGGGCGCCCCTCGGGGCCGTGGCCGGAATTGGCCCTGGCGGCTGCCGTCTGCGTGGCGGAAGTGAGAAGTGCGCTTCGCCACGCATGCGGGGTGACGGCTGCGGGCCGGGCGGGGAAGCGTGGCCAGTTGGGAGAGGCAGATTACCCGTGCTGCTGGGGACGCTTTCGTCGTCGGGGAATGGGTGTGAGCTTGGCAGTTCCGGTCCCAGGTGGCTGGAGAATCCAGGAGCCCCACACAAAGGGGAGGGGCCTGAAACTAAAGTGGGCTGGGAGGGCGGGCTGGGGGCGGGGAAGAGGGAGGGTTGGGGCCCCTTGGCTTGCACCCGAGGGAAGAGATGGGAGTTGGTTGAAGGAAAGGCTGGAATTTGATTCTGGGCTGGAGTCCCTGAATGGGGCAGGTAATGGGAGCATTGAGGATGAATCTTGATTTGGTCCTTGCGTTTGATGGATCGACGTTCTGGGAGGTAGACGGAAGGGACCGGCATGAATGGCAGACCATGCTTGGCCCCTGAGGTGCGAGCCAAAGGTTGTTTAATTCTTAACCAAATCAGTTCTCTTTCTTGCAGTGGGTTTGAGAGTGGGTGTTCTTTTGAAGTGTTTGGAAGGAAAGGACAGGAGGCCCTTTTGTCAGTTTAGCCCCACTCCAGTAAGAGAGATTTGGCTCACACCGTAAGTGGGAAAAAACTCCGGGTTCTTAAGTGTTTGCTGTCCCCTACCTGCAGGCTGCTGCCATGAGGTTGAATCAGAACACCTTGTTGCTGGGGAAGAAGGTGGTCCTGGTACCCTACACTTCAGAACACGTGCCTAGGTAACCATGCACCTTACCTGGAGTGCAGTTTAGCCCCCAGGAGGGTTAAGTAAACAAACTTTCCTTGACACAGCAAGGAGGCCTTCCTTAGCCCCAGTCCCTCGAGCTGTAGCTCCTGGGAAGACATGTTGGTTGTGAGAAATAATTACATATAGGAAAAAAAGCTCAAGTGGAGGACAGTGATTACCTGTTTTTCTCATGTGTGTAAGAAAGAAAAATTGTTGTTTCATCCATTTGTAAATCAGTGATATTTCATGGTGTCTGTGGATATGCTCAGTTCTTGGATACTTAACATATGCTTGTTCTAGAACACTCAGCTGATTGATTATTTCCATTTCTTGAAAAGCTAGTGTGGACTCTTATGGGGAGCATTTGGCAAATGTCTAGTAGATTGGGAAAGTGGTGGTATAGGGGGGTGTCCTCTACTTGGAGTTTTCCTTTTGGGGGGTCCCTGGTGCATTGTTTTTATAAGGGTCCATTTACCCTTTTTTGCTGAGGTCAGTTTGCCATATACTTCCCCTTAGGAATCTGAGGAATATTTGGTTTCAAACTGCTCCTCCACACAGATCCCTCAGCCAGGGTGTGAAGGTGGACAGATAGAACTTTTCCCTCTTACTGTTCTCTTGTAAGACTGGACTGCCTTTGGGCTTGTGTCCATTGCCTTCATAACTCTTGGGTCTTGTATGAGCCCTCTTTTAGCCCTGAGGGGCCCTGCTCCTTACCATCTACTTCTTTACCTTAAAAAATGTCAGACCCATGCCTCTGAATTAGCTCTGTGTGTCTAAGGCCATCCCCTTTTCCCTGCAGGTACCATGAGTGGATGAAATCAGAGGAACTGCAGCATTTGACAGCCTCAGAGCCGCTGACCCTGGAGCAGGAGTATGCTATGCAGTGCAGCTGGCGGGAAGATGCAGACAGTAAGGAAGGCCTGGCCCTCCTAGTGGGGCAGCTGGCTCCAGAGGCAGTCTCCAGGTTCCCTCCCTTTCTCACCTCCAGCCAGTTCTGCTGGGGCCACAAAAACTTGTGAAAAGACCAAAAAATGCATGAAGCCCTTATACCCTCACGCCTCCTGGGTTGGTCCCTGTGGCTGACCCTTCTGCTTTCTTCCCCACTCACTGTACTGGGTTTGGAAGGATTTAGAGAAAGTAAAGCATTTTGGGCTTTACCTGTAAATTTATTTATTTATTTATTTATTTATTTATTTATTTTTTAAGAGAGAGAGAGAATTTTTTAATATTTATTTTTTTACTTTTTGGCGGACACAACATCTTTGTTTGTATGTGGTGCTGAGGATCGAACCCGGGCCGCACGCATGCCAGGCGAGCGCGCTACCGCTTGAGCCACATCCCCAGCCCTTACCTGTAAATTTAGACCCTGCCCTCATGTCCCTCACAACAGCCTCATGTGGTCACTGCCCCTTGGGTCCCCTGCTTTTTTAGAGTACAGTCACTATTTGGAGAAGGCTGTCTTTTCATGATTGAAGGCAGACTTGGACTTTGTAATGAGCTGAAGGGAGCTCTGGGCCTCTTTTCTCCTCCCAGGCTCAGAGGTGCTGGTGTTCTGTAGTTCTCTGGCTTGGGCATGAACACCTCTCTTCTCTGGGGAATAAAGGTGATAGCCCTGTTACCTTCCCCCTTAGAGTGCACCTTCATTGTGCTGGATGCAGAGAAGTGGCAGACTCAGCCAGTCCCCACCGAAGAGAGCTGCATGGCAGGAGATGTGAACCTGTTTCTCACTGATATAGAAGACCCCACCCTGGGGGAGATTGAAGTCATGATTGCAGGTTTGTTCCACCTGGCCCTCAGATCTACTAAACCAGAAGTCTGCTGAGCTGCTCAGGACACTCAGGAAGCTCAGTGGGGGGCTTCGTGGCGGTGAGCTAGCTTCTGGCTAGGGTGGGCTGGCCCCATCCAAGCCTGGGCTTTTCCTTCTGTTTGTCACTTTATTCCTTATGCTTCAGTGTGAACCTTTGGTTTTAAGGCCCCTTCTGTAGGGTGGGTGAGGGATCTTTCAAAATAATCCATCTTCTCTGGAGCGTCCTGCCATGCTATAGGAGGGCCTCTCCTGTTTCTGGGACCTTGGTCCTCAGCTCCCCCTAGGGGCCTCTAACCGTCCTTCACCTTTATGACAGTGTAGGGGTCAGCTTTGGAGTCAGATTGCACCTCTTCCTGGTGCAATCTGGTGCAGAACAGTAGTGGTAACCCCACTTCAGGGCGGTGAGAACTCAGTGAGCATGTATCTGTCAGGTGTGCACACTGTAGCCTGGCCCAGTGCCAGCTGCTGTGTCACTCTTTCTTGTAGAGCCCAGCTGCAGGGGCCAGGGTTTTGGCACTGAGGCTGCTCTTCTGATGATGTCTTACGGTAAGGAATTCTAAGCGGCTATGTGGGGACAGGTGGTCAGGCCCCAGCTGAGCTTTCTTCACACTTGAGGGTGGGGGGCAGGTGACAAGAGCCTCCACTGCAGATCAGGAGGGCAAGGGGGTGCTAGCGAGGGGGCTTCACTGTGCTCTTGCCCTTCTCTCTGATACCTCTGGAGGAGTGACTAGGCTGGGTCTGACCAAGTTTGAGGCTAAAATCGGTCAAGGAAATGAACCCAGCATCCGGATGTTCCAGAAACTTCATTTCAAGCAAGTAAGGATGTCAGTGGGCAGGTTTCAGTCTGGGGTGGTTGTGCTGGAACTTGTGGCTTAATTCGAATGTCCTGCTCTCTCTGGCTCACACAGGTGGCTGTGAGCAGCATCTTTCAGGAGGTGACGTTCAGACTGACAGTGAGTGAGGCCGAGCGGCAGTGGCTTCTGGAGCAGACCAGCCACGTGGAAGAGAAGCCCTATAGAGAAGGGTCCACAGAGCCCCACTGACAGCCAGGCCTTTTGGACAGCCACTGGGGCCGCCTACTCCAGAGGCCAGAGCTCTGCACGGGAGACAAATGCACAGTGCCTTCCCTCCTGCTCCAAGCTGGAAATCACCTATTGGGGCTCTTCAGACTCAGACCAGGCGTGCTGTGACCTCCTGGATTGGCAGTGGCCAAAGACTCATCTCCCCTCCTGGCCGTACTGACACATGACTCAGATTCCCCTGGAGTGGGTGGCAGGAATCCACTGGAAAGGTCAGGGTGGAGGTGGGAGCTGGAGGGGCCTAGAGAACCAACAGTCTTGGCCAGGCCCAACCCTTCAAGGCCCTGGCTGGGAGTAAAGCACTCGGTCTGGTTAGCTTCCCTTGTTTTCTCATTTGGCTTGCAGAAAAGATCTCCCAGGAGCCCAGTCTCAGTCCCTGTTCTATGTGGGAGGGGTGGCTCCGTCCTTGGCTGTCAAAAGCAGCAGGCCAGTGTGACCACGAGGTTTGACCTGGAAGGGCCCCTCAACCTACTGTCCTTGTTTTTGGTTTTAGTGGCCCAGCCCCTCAGCCTGTTTCCTTACCTTTTTTGGAGCTAAACAGCTCTAGCTGTATCATTTGGGGGTATAGCTCCTTGTGGCTAGATAACAACCATTAATAGAAGTTTGGAAGCTCTTGCTCAGCTGCTGGGCTGTGTGGATGGTCTCCATGGTAGGTCTGTCTGTCCCTCCTGCTCCTCACTTTCTGCCCAGAGGGCCACTGCACCTGGCTTGGCCATGAGGGGGCAGCAGAGGCACAGGCTCGGAATGGCCTCCTGGCAATAGCTGCTTACAAGAGAGCCATGCTAGGTCCCCATTTGGGGGGAAGGGAGTAACCCCTTGAGTTCTGTCCCCCCACAGCCTGTCATCATCTGGGTTGCCCATCAAGAAAGGCCAGGCATGTTTTATAACACAACCATTGGTTGGGCATGGTGGTGCACACCTGTAATCACAGTGACCCAAGAGGCTAAGGCAGGAGGGTCACAATTTCAAAGCCAGCCTCAGCAACTTAGCAAGGCTCTAGAGACCCTGTCTCAAAAAATAAAAAGGGCTGGGGATGTAGCCCAACAATAAGTGCCCGAGTTAAATCCCTAGTACCAAACAAAACAACAACAACAAAAAAAACCCAACAACTCAAAACCATAGAAGGCCAAGTATAGGGCATTTTGAGGGGGGAAACACTTCTAGGTCTTTCAGCCACCTTCCTTCGTCTCACATCAGACTACAGCTGAAAAACTTGCGGATCTAAAGTCAAAGATCTTGTAGAGCTTTGTACTCTGCCCCAGCCCCTAAGTGACATTTCCCTCTGAGCTACCTGTCCCTGTCTTAAAGGTCTACCAGGGCTTCTCCGCCTAGCAGGTGAGGTAGGGAGGGGCCTTCTGGGGCTATCCTTCCTGCTCCACCTGTGTGTGTGGGGGGGTGCTCCATCTGGGGCCAAAAGGACAGAGGCAAGGGTCGGGTGGGAGAGGCCAGGCCCAGCTGAGCAAAGCACAGGACAGTGGGTGCTGTGATGAGGGAGATGGCCAGATAGTGGCTGGCCCTCGTCTCAACCCCCAGGGCACCAGAGTTCCCCTCCCTGGTTTGCCTCTTACTAACTTGTTGCCCTTAATCCAGGAACCTGGTTCTTAGTGGCCTCCCTGAAGGTTAAGTGAAGAAAGTCCCCAGGGCCAACTTTACCTGCTCTTTGAGCACCTGCTCTGGGACCTCCTGGCCCTGCAGCTTCAGCTCTCACAGGCCGCCCTGGGCAGACTTCCAGGATGTGGCCTCAGGTGGTGGAGGCAGCAGGGACCTGGGCCTCTTGCAGAGGAGCAGGGCATTTTGCCCTTGGAAAGTCCCTTAGATCCCACCTTGTTTCACAGCATGTCCTGGGGCTCAGTGGACCAGTTTGTTTTCCCCCAGTGCTGGACAGCTGCCCTCCAATCAGGTCAGTGGCCAGATAAGATAGAGTATCTGGCGCCTGCTCCCAGGAATCCTGCACCCCACTGGCTATGGGCAGAGTCGAAGCTTTTGCTCGCGGAGCTGCCTCCATCCTAGGCATCTTCCGAGGCTTCACACTTTTTTTTCCCTCAGGGTCTAAGTTTCTTAGGGCCTAACTAAATTGCTGGCCTTGAACTTGCACTCACCTGCCTCAACCTCCTCAAGTCACTTGGATTACAGGTGTGCGCTGCCACGCCCCCCAGGCCCCTCTGGGCGGCACCCCTGGAACCAGTGGAGCCTCTGACTCTCAGCTCCCACTTCACAACTGTCCTGATTGCATAGGGGCCACACAGGCAGGGCACACGCCTGGAGCTGAGCAACCTGGGGACACTTCTTTTTCTTTTTTTTTAATATATATATATATTTTTTTTAATTTATTTTTATGTGGTGCTGAGGATCGAACCCAGGGCCTCGCATATCCTAGGCGAGCACTCTACCACTGAGCCACAACCCCAGCCCAACACTTATTTTTCTATTTCCCACTTTCCACCCAGAAGGAGGACCAGGCTCCAAAGGAAGACGCAGAGGCTGGCGTAGTTTGGAGAAATCAGCTGAATTTTGGAAGGAGTCTCCTTACAATGGTGGTGCCTGGTTCAGGGAAGGGCAGTGGGCAGCCAAGCCCTCCCCAGGCTGCCCAGGTGTGTGTGTGTGTGTGTGTTTGTGTGTGTGGCAGGGGAGGGGGGATGGCAAAAATTTCAGGTTGAGGCTACTGCCATGTCCCAGATGCAACAACCAGGAAAATCATGAGAATCAAAGAACAAAAATCCCTCTAAACTCTGCAATACTGTACTCTTAAAAAAATCAAATGAACAAAAAATGCCCAAGCCACATCTCCCAGGATGGGAGTCCTGTCCACGGTGAGCAGGGGCTGCTGCAGTCAGCTTCCTGCTCGGCCTCAGACCCAGCCATTACATGGGGTCATGAAGGAGGATGGCCTCTGGCCTGGCTCCACAATCCTTGCTTGGCATGGGTCCCAGTGATGTCCCAGGCAGTGTGGCAAGGTAACAACTGGTAGGATTAAGCCCTCAGGAAGGGGGAGACAGAATCTGTTCTGTGATTGGAACGGACAACAGAAAGTCGCCTTCCCTAAGGTAAGGGAAGGACAAAGTTTCTAGGGAAATCGGATTCATCAAGGGAGACGCTGGTGCTGATTTGAACGTCGATTGGTGGGCAGTTGGGGAGCGGGTGGGGGAGGAGGTCAGATAGGGGCTGGCAGCTGGTGGACAGGTGCTCAGAGGTTGCTGAAGAGTTCGTTTTTCTTGCTCCAGTCCATCTGCGGGGCCCGCTTGCTGCTGCGCTTCTGGTGGGCCCTCTCTTTGGCCATGGCCAAGGAGATGTTGAAGTCCAAGATGGGGTCAGAGGAGGAGGTAGACGAGGGCTCTGTGGAGTCCTGTTTCTTGGGGCTGTCTTGGGAATTTAGCTGTAGAGAGGAGCAGGGGAAGAAAGCAGGCAGTCAGTGCTGGTGAGGCTCCCCGGACCTCAGCCTTAGTGAGGTGGCTCCCTCGAGGCCCTGCCCAGGGGAAGCCAGGTCACAAGAACAGAGTGCGCCTCAGCATGTGACCTCCAAGGCAGTCTGTTGTGCCAGGAGCCAGAGTGGCCTGGGAATCGGCTTCCGTTAACCCAGTTGCCAACCCCTGCTCCAGCCCTACCTCCTCACTGGTATCGCTGGAGGTGGATCTCGCCAGGGCTGGCCTGGGGCTCTCTGAGGCTGTCTCAGGCAGGGTTTCCCGACTGTTGTCCTGTCATAGGAAGGAAGGTATGAGGGTTGTGGGGAATGGGGCAGGAAATGTCTGATCAGAGAAGCTGGGAATCTCAGTCTGAGAAGCACGGCCCAGGCCTTGGCCATCAGCCCAGACTCCAGCTTTACGTTTTTACATTCCTTAAAGGATCAGGCAGCCCGGTTCCTCCATCACCTGGGTGGGTGGGATTACTGAATGGTTCTCTCCCTCCTCCTGCCCACCATGGCTTTGGGCATCGATTTGCCTTTGGGCCAGTGACTCTGAGGGGTTTCTTGTAACAGGGATTCGAGAGCCCTCTCTATGTGACATGGAGGATATATGTCCTGCTTCCTGGGCCTTCCATGGCCCTCCAAACCTTAACCCCAAATCAGTGAAGCAGGGTCTTGAAGGAGCAGGACGGAGGGGTACTAACCCACAGACAGGGTAACAGAAGGCCCCAGGCAGGAGCCCCTGAGTAAGAAGCCTTGAACCATTTCTTTAGACTCCTCTCTGTGGCCTGCCTGAGTCGGCTGTCTCAGAGTGAAGGCTTTGGCTGGGGCGTCAGCTTGGCGTTCAGCCCCTTCCTGGGTCCCTCCATGGCTTCAGCTGGCACCCAGCCTGCCATTCCTTCCCCGGCCTCACCCGCTTCCCTCTGCCTGGGAGGAGGGGCTTTGTTCTTCCAACCCAGGCTGGAAGCAGCAGGGCTGGCAGCATGTGGCCAGACACTGGAGCTCTGTTCTTGGGGGGAAGAATGGTCTCTTCTGTATGGTGGGGAATTGGAAGTGGGGGCCTGTCACCCAGGACGGCGGGCTGCTGAGGGGCCCAGCCAGAACTCTCCTGCGTGATAGTCTTGGCCCTCAGCAGGGGTGAGGGGTACACTGGCACTTTTATAGTGTGGAGTTCAGGAAGGAGCTGGAACTGGGTCCTGAGGCTTCAGCTTGAGCCAAAGGCTGTCCTCCCAACTGTGCCACTTTCTGACCCATCTCCTGCACCTCTGGGGTTGGGAGCCAGAGAGGTAAGTAGGGGACTGTGCTTACCTTCTGTATCTCCCCATTGGTGAAGGGCTCAGGCAAAGGACCTAGGTGGGGGAGAGAGTAAAGGTGAGTACAGAAGCTCTGGGTGAGTGGTAGAGGCCGGAGCTGTGTGCTGTAGCAGATCATCAGATCTTGTGCCTGAGGTCAGTGGTTAAAAATTTTTTGACTGCAACCCACTGCAAGTACATTTAACATTTTAATGACCCAGTATACACAAAGATTGTGTATATGACAAAAGTGTCACAAAACAATACTTACCTTTACTGCAGTGCAATGTCTTTAATATTTTGTGTGTGTGTGTGGTACCAGGGATTGAACTCAGGGGCACTCGGCCACTGAGCCACATGCCCAGCCCTATTTTGTATTTTATTTATAAGTACCGCGCGCTAACTGATTGCGCCACTGGAGCTCCTATTTTGTATTTTATTTAGAGACTGGGTCTCACTAAAACGCTTAGTGCATCGCTTTTGCTGAGGCTGGCTTTGAACTTATGATCCTCCTGCCTCAGCCTTTCAAGCTGCTGGGATTACAGGTGTGCGCCACTGCGCCTGGCTCTGGTCTTTGATATTGTCTATTAAATTTTACTAAACTAAATGTGCTGGTCTCCAGGGCTGGGATTGTGACTCAACGTTAAGGCACTTGCCCAGCATGTGTGAGGCACTGGGTTCAATTCTCAGCACTGCATATAAATAAATGAATAAAATAAAGTCCATCAACTTCTAAAAATACATATTTTAAAAAATGCTAAAAATGTTTTTTTTTTTTTTTTAATGTGCTGGTCTCTATCTGCTAAACTGATCCCAGGAGCCGCTGATGGACCATCAACTGTTTGAAAAACACTGTCTCAGATGGGGTGAAGTTCTAGATGGATTGCCTAATTCTTACCTGGGGCGCCTGTTAAGAACAGATCCCCAGGCAGCCCTGGCCCTTCCCATCTTTCACATGCATCCCAGGTGGTGCTGATATGACAGCACACACCCCAGATTATGTTTAGCACCTGCCTCTGCTGGGGAAAAGAGGTCCAACTCCTACTTGCCATCTGGAAATGAAGGGACAGGAAGGCTCAAGGGCAGTGTCCTCCCCATCAGCCAATAGGAAACCTGGTGGTGACAGGAGGGATCAGAGGGAAGAAAGTTGGGCCTGGGAATGCCCCTGATGTGGCTTCAAGGCGGGTGCTGTCCCCTTCCAGGGACTCATCAGCCTGGGTGGGTTTCTTCTGAACTCCTAGTTGATAATGATTCTCCTCCCTCATCCCTGGTCCAGGGCACAGCCAGGCACAGTCCTTCTTTTGATATCCCCAGCCTGCCCATGGCGCAGGGCAGGGAAATTCTAGGACATTCACTCTCCCCTTCCCTCCAGGCATCTCCCTCCCAGGTCTCCTGGCCAGAGAGACAAACAAAAGGGAGGACTGTCCCAGGATGGAGGAGGTGAAGGTGGCAGGGGATGGCATCTGGGGAGCTGAATATAATCCAGATTTAGCTGTGTCCCCATATCAGGTCCCCAAGAGCAAGGATGGGTTTCTCTGGGCCTCAGTCTCCTCCTAACTGAGAAATTACCAGAGTTGCCTGGTTTCTATAAGGTTGGGAGATTATCCCACATCCCATGCCCAGAGGCTGCCAGGGATAGAGCTAGAGGGGGACAGGGATGCCCCAATGGGCTCCTCAACTAGGCATCTGAGTCATGTGGATCCCACTCCTACAAATATAACCCTGACCCTCAGGAAGCCCCACCCACTGCAAAGTCCAAAGAGGCTCCACCCTCAGTGTGGCCCAGCGGGCACCCCCCTCCCTGAGCCATCTTCCCAGGGAGAAAGTCCAGAGCAGGGACAGGAGGCTGCTTAACCCCTCCCTGCCCGGGTACAGCAGCCCTGCACCCTTTGGCTTGGCTTGAGCAGGGGGAGGTGCCGGGCGCAGCAGGGTGAGGGTGGGGGAGGGAAAGGGCAGGGGCCCCAGAAAGGAAGGGGGACCCACTGCTCTCCAGAGCCAGCAAGCCTGTTTCCAAGACAACCTGACAGAGGGCGGGCAGAAGGGGGTGGGGAGGCACTGGGCTCCTGTCACTGGACTCTGATCTGCCCAGCAAAGGCTGGAGGCTGCCCCAGAGTTAACCCTTTCCTCATCCTGCCCTGAGAACTTGCTGGGGGCAGGGGACAAGGGCTCAGGTCATTCTTTGGTGTAGTGGCTGCAGCTGGGAAGCCAGAAGCTATGCCATTTCTCACCAGCTTCATTCAGGCCGGCTGACCGCTTCACAGGCCATCTTCAGAAATCCACTGCCCATCCTGTGTCGTTTCCCTTCACAGGGCCCCACTCTCTGCCAACCCACACTGCTGGGCCTCCCCTGAAGGGGGAGGTGAGGCGTCAAAGCCCACCCCTCGCCACTGGCCACATCCTGGACTTGGAGGCACACCTTGGGCTGCACACTCCACTCACCATTCAGATGCTCCTTAGATGGGATCACTCCGCACTTTTTGAAGAACTCATCAGTTTCCTTGTCTACCACGAGCAGCTTGGTCTCGTCCCCTCCAGCCTTGATGGCAGCCACTACGTCCCCATGTTGTTTGCCCTCCATGCAGACCCCATTCACCTGCAAAGCGGGGTGTGTCGGGGTGGTGTCAGCACAGGTCTCACTTCTAGGGCAGGCGGGGAGAAGGTCCCACCTGCGGATACTGTGCCCACCGGGTCTGTGGAATCCTGAGCTAGGCCAATGGTTCTAGGGCTGGACAGTCAGCTTGGAGGCAGGACACATGGGAAGAGCCAAAGAAAATACGCAGACAAGACTAAACAAACACAGCTGGGAGGCAGGACCCAGGCTTGGAGGCCTGCGCAGGCTGTCCCCTGACTCCCCCCAGCCCCAGCCTTGGTTTTCTCATGTGTAAAATGAGAAGTCTTGGGAGAGCTGATCTCTGGCTCTAAGGTTCTCAGACTGTGATTCTGGGACGAGCCCAAGCGTTCAGTTCACGTTTCCTTTCTCATGAGCACAGCACAAGAGCACGACATGGGTCTCAAAGCCTCACTCAGGAAAGGGGCTCATCTCCCAGGCCTGTGCCTGGCACCAGGGCAGCAGGGAAGCTGTGGCAGTGGCCCCTATGCAGTGCCCACTCCCCCAGCACCTGAGGGCTGGCCGAGCCCCACAGGCTAACAAGCAGTGGATGAGGGGGGCGGCCTGAGGGCCAGAGGTCAGGAGGAAGAGCCTGGAGGTGTGGGGAAGAGAGCGAGGGCATCACCTCCACAATGCGGTCCTGGGCCCGGAGCCCGGAGGCCTCGGCCGGGGAGTCTGGGTCCACTGCCCGGATGAACTGGCCTGGCTTGGACTTGTCACTGTGCAGGTTAAAACCGTAGCCGTTGGCACCCTTCTTCATGGTACAGAGTCGAGGCCGAAGCTCACGCTGTGGGAGAAATGGAAAGTCCATGGCCATGTCACAATGTGCCCTCTGCTTGACCCTCTCCCCACGAAGGCCAGCAAGCCCCCATCCTGCACAACATGGCAAGGGACTCTGGGTGCCCAGAAGATCTGCGTGGACATGCAGCATTGCAGCAAACTGCCCGGGTGGCCCTGAGGGGGACATGGCCCAGGTCTCATCCCTCCTAATGGTCCATTTGGCCCTCCTAGAGGGAGAGGGGAATGAGGCACTCCTGTTGTGTAGCTGGGTCCCTAGGCACATGAGTGGGACCCCAGTCCTGTGTACCTGTTCTCTCGCTAGGGAGCAGGGGCAGGTGTGAGTGACAGCGGCCAGCACGCCCTCTAGGGCCCTTCTCACTCCTCAGGCGCCCTTCCTCCCCTGCCAAGACACACTGCCCAGCCAAAAGGGAACAGGGAAGAACCAGGGAACTAGGAACCTGATGGGTGGGACAGTAAGGGGCCCTGGACCGGACAGGACCATCCACAGGGCTCTAGGTCCAGCAGAGGATGAAGATGGCACTAGACCCCAGAGACCCTGTCATTGATCCCAAGGAGCCTGAATGGGGAGGGTGCTGGGAAAAGCAGGGCTGGGACCAAGGAAGCCCAGCGTGGCTGTGCCTGGGAGGCTGAGCCTCTACTAGGGTCCATGCAGATTTCTTGGGAGCACAGCTAAAAACGGATTTCAACATCCTCTGCCCAACTTAAGGCAGCTCAGCTTTGAAGCCACAACCCGAGGACACACAGCATGACAGACAGCTGGACAGAATATGGGTGGGAGTGGGCCAAAGCCTGAGCCCAAGTGCTACCCCACCCCCAGGCCTGTCCCCCTGCACATGACCTGGGGCCAGTCATTTATTTCTCCAAGCTTCAGGGTCCTCATTTCTAGTCCTTTCTTACTGTCTCTGCCTCCAGGTTGCTGGGAGGCCCTGGGAGATAAGGACATGTGTGGGCACGCTCGCAAGCACGTAAGCACCCTGGACTCCACACCATCCCCACCATTCAACAGTCAAGGGAAGCAAGGAGTCAGGAGTCAGCCGCAGGGGGAGGGCGGTGCCAGGCTGCTCAGAATCCTAGATCCCCAGCTGGGAGTGCAGAAGGGGGAGGCCAGAGAGGGGTGGGGAGAGTGAAGGGGAGGGCCGGAGGCCTCATGCCCCAACTTGCCAGCCACCATCTGGGGAACTGTGCCCCCCTTCACCCTCTGGGGGCAGGGGTGGGGGCTGGAGAGTGACTTTGCCTTCCTTTAAATGCCTGGGCAGGTCTTCAGGATGTTGGTGCAGGTGTGGCGAGGCCAGGGGGGAAGGAGGATGAGGGCTGAGACCTGCCCTAGTGGCCTTGCCCAAATCTGGACTAGGGGCTCCTCATCTCCAACCATAGGACAACTAAGAGAGCACCCAAAAGGCACCCCTCCCCAGGGGCCGCTGGGGAGCCCCGAGCCCCAGTTTTCCTTGACCACACTGTTACTCACAGGCTATTGCCTGGCCCCTCCCACAGACCCCAGCACCCCCTCCTCTGTTCCGGGAGTAAGTGAGGCTCTCCTCCCCTCCAGCTAATCCTGTCACAAAGCTGCCAGCGGGCCCTCCCCCAGGTGGCCCAGGTGAGCAGGAACAGGTCTGACCAGTTGCCCCCCCACCAGGAGAGGCTCAGCTTTCTGCCTTAGCCACCCTGAGCTGTAGGATCCCTGTCCTTTACCCTGAGAAAGTGGGAGGGTGAACTTCTGGGATGGGCAGGGGGCAGCTCCAATGCTTAGTTGCTTCCCACCTCCCTGCCCGGACCCCTCATGCCAAAGAATCTTCCCATAGCCACCTGGCTGGGGCTTGAGAGCTGTTTATGAGATAGGTAACGTGAGGCTCAGAGAAGTTAAGCCCCTGCCTGACACCAGCCAGAACTCCAAGCCGCTCTCCTTCCACCACCGTGGGCTGGTCCTGAAGAATCCAAGTGAACCCGGTGACCAAGGTGGAGCAGAGACCCCAGCAGGAGTCACAGTGTGCTGGCCCTGGCCCGGCTGCAGTCCCTTGCCAGGAGGCAGCCTGGGAGCTGACCACAGCCTTCCTTCCGGTGCTCAGTGCCTCTTGCAGCCAGAGCTGTGGCCCAGGTGGAAGGATAAAGCTTGGCTGGGTGACAGGACAGTGGACATGCCTGGGCTGGGGGCGCGGGCGGCTCGTACTCCCTGGCAGGGCTGGGCCAGCTGCCCTGCTGATGCCCATCACCCTTCTGGTCCAGGTCTCTGTGCTGTGAGTTTCCTTTACTTCATGCCTCAGCGAGTGTCACCCCAGAACTCCTTGCCGAGTGAGATGCCCCTCTGACCAACATGCAGATAAGAGGGACATAGCGGGCACCCACTGTGACCTGCCCCACTGCCCTCTGGGTGACTCTACAGTGGCTTCAGGGCAGGAGGCTGGAAGCCCTAGGAACTCCCTCCCCTGCAGCATTCAAATGCCTACAGAGCCCCAGCTAGCCTGTCCTTGCCAAGTCCCTGGAGACTCCCACCATGAACAAGAGGCCAATGGGGGCTTCCTACAGGACCAGGGAGACCAGCTTCCAAGGGAAGCCACCCAGGTGTTCCCAGGAGGGGTCAACACAGCTGCCGAGTCAGCCCATCAGGTGGCCCCCTCCAGTCTGGGTGGAACCAGGAGTTCCCTGGTGGCAGCCTCCAGGGTCTGGGAGGCCTGGCCTGTCTGGGCTAGCTCCAGAGCAGGGCGTCAAGGGGACACTTCAGAGGAACATGGCTCCAGAGTCTGTGCAGAGCCTCCCAATAAGTTCTGAAAGGTTGGAAGTAAAAATCAGGATCTGCTCAGAGATGAGACTCATGGAGACCCAGAAGCAAGAATAGTGTGCAGCAATGGTGGCCCAGGGTGGCGTGGAGGGGCTGGGGTGGCTCAGGCTCCGTGGGCCCACGATGCTCAATTTTAGACAATGCTGGAGAGCTCTACAGAAAAGGCCACGCCAGGAGGGCAGCCGCCAGACCCTCTGCTGGGGCTTCTCCTACCCTCAGGCTCTGAAGCTCTCCCACCAGCCCTCTCCTCAGGCAGTTGGCCTAGCCCCACCCCAAGTGGCCGCCCCATCACCTCCACCCCTGCAGCTCAGGGTGCGGACAGCGGGCAAGGAATTCAATAGGCACCACCAGCAGCCACCTGGAAGGCTGGGGAAAGTGGATACCCTAATCCTGGTGACTGACGTCTCTGGGGAGCTGGCGGCTGGGGGCCAACGCCCCACTGGGCCCAGCTCCTCCCTGGCTGATGCCATGGTGACGGACAGGCTGCTTCCACCACTTCCTGAAGGTCAGGCAGAGGTAGGTCCCAGAGGGATGGGCTAGGGGAGCAGGAAGACCACCAAGGTGGTTAAGGTACAACAGAGATGACCCCAGACTGCCCTTCCCCCAGCCAGCCCAGGGCTCTCGTCGTGTAAATAGACTGGTACTGGCTGCCCTGTACAGAGAAAGCAGCCAACAAAAGACAAGGGGCAGGGGGCGGGGCAGGAGGAGCTGGGGGGGGGGGCATGCTGGGAGGAAGCTCCATTAGTTCCACATACTCTGGGGACACAGGCTTGGGCCGGGTGCTGGCTCTTCAAGGGAGAGCTGCCCCGTGACAGGTGGCATGGGATACTGCTCTGTGGGCAGGCTGGGAAGTGACCAGGGACTTGGAACACCGTGCCAATGTCCAGATCTGTCTGAAGCTATCTTTTCCTCAACCCAAGTGAGGCCCAGTGGGCTTGGTGACTACTAGTCCCGAGCCCCAGGGCCCTGACCAAGTCACCACTTGTTCCCTACAGGACCCCTCCCCTTGCATCTGTACAGGTCAAGGAATATCAGATATCTCTGCAAAATAAATAAATAAAAGGATCCTATACTTCCTGCTTTCCAGTGGGAAAGCTTTTCTGGGGGCCCAGGTGAAAGTCATGAGCTAGGGTTGGGGCTGCTTCTCCAATCCCCCTGGGTCAGGGACCCTGAGCCAGATTCTCCCTCTGGCTGGTCGTGTCTTCTCCCAGTTGCTGCCAAAGAGACCTACAGTGCAGCGGAGTTTGGCCCAGGTCTCTGGGCTGGGCAAGCCTGGGATGGAGCAGGCTGGCACCTGGGCTGCTGCCTGGCTGGACACCATCCAGGGTGGCCGTCCCAGGCCTTCCACCCGCCTTGTAGGCATCCACTATCCCTCAGCCTTCTCCCAGAATTTGCCCTGGTTTAACTTCTATCTCCCCAAAGGCTAAATGAGAACCATCAGGAGCTTGTGAAATTGGGGCTCAACAATGAAATAACAAAGGGCAGCTGCCAGTTAGTTAGCCCACACTTGCTATGTGCCAGACACTGTGCCAGGGGCGCCTTCTCATTAAAACCCAATTATAGGGCTGAGGATGTAACTCAGTGGGAGAGAACTCACCTAGCATGAAGGAGCCCCTGGGTTCAATCCTCACCACCACAAAAATAAACAAATAAAATAAAACCCGATTATAACCCTGCAAGGGAAGTGTTATTGCCTGCATTTCACAGATGAGAAGACCCAGGTTAAGACAGAGAATTGCTCAAGCACACACAGGTGAGAGGAGGAGACTTGAACAGGGACCTAGAACAGCACTATGCAGGAGAAAGAAGCCAACCTGTGTGCAATTTCAAAATTTCTAGTAGCCACATTAAAAAGTAAAAAAGAGAGGGGTCTCGGGGGTAAGAGCCTGCTTAGCAACTAAAAAAAAGGAAAAAGAAACAAGATAAATTAAGTTTCATGTCACACAATGTATCCAGAATATTACCATTTCAACATGTAGTCAACTTGTTTTTAAAACTAAGAAATTTTATTTCCTTTGTTAAGGTCTCTAACCTAAAGATCTGACTAAAATCTGAAATGCTCCAAAATCTGAAACTTGTTGAGCGCAGACATGATACAACCAATGGAAAATTCCATGGTATTAAACTTTGTTTCCTGTACAAAATTATCCAAATAACGTATAAAACCAGCTTCAGGCTGCACATGAAACACAAATGAATTTTGTGTTTGGACTTGGATATCATCTCTAAGCTCGCTCGCTCTCTCTCTCTCTCTCTCTCTCTCTCTCTCTCTCTCTCTTGCTAGCAGGGATTGAACCCAGGGGCGCTTTACCACCGAGCTATATATTTACATATATATGCAAATATCCCCAAATTTAAAAAAAATCTGAAATCTAAAAAACTTCCATTCCCAAGCATTTTGGATATGAGAGATTTGACCTGCACCACTTCTTCAGAGTGGAGAATTCATTTCATACACACACACCATTTCCACCTGGGCTAGCACACTCCAAGAGCTTCACTGGGCCAGTGGCTACTGCGAAGGACAGCACCGATCTAGGGGTCTTTTAGCCACTATGCTGAAAGCCCCAAACTTGCTCTTCTAAACCCGTGGAGCTCTGCAGTGGGCTCCAGGGCCCCACATCTTCAGAAGCACAGGGAGAGGCCACGCCTTTGCCTCTGGCCTCATTCACAGCAGAGGGACCTGAGCCTGACAAACATTCTCTGCCTCCAGGTGACCTGACCTCAGGGAATCTGCAGCACTTGTCCTTTTTCAGGAAGCAGGAACCTAAACTTGCCTAGGCGTCTGGGGACGTGGCAGGTTATCCTGTGCTGCGGGGAGGGCTCAGTCAACAGTCAAGGCCAGCCTGGGGGCGAGGGGTGCTCCTTGCACTTTAGGGGAGCACGAGAGGCAGCAAGGAGAGGCTGGGGGGCCAGGTATGGAGAGACTTGGTCACTAAGCTCTGTGTTCACCCGCTGGGGGTCCTGGAGCTGGCCACCTAACTGCCAAAACTGACCAGCCTCAGTCTCCACAGGCAGAGAATAGGGCTAATACCTGCCTTGGGGGGCAGTCACGTTCATGAACTGAGCAGGCACCCTGCAAATCTGAATCCCCCCCCAGGGAGGGTCACTCTAGCTTAGAAGGGCAGAGCAAAGGCACAGCTAGCTGCTCATGGGGCCCAGAGCTCTGGTTTCTCCCATGCAGAGCCCAAAGCCCTGACAGGCCTTGGCAGACTGCCTTGTTCCTCTAATTCCTCCCTACCACCCGCTCCCCGCTTTCCAGGGACCCCAGGGATGGGAAATCTGGGGAGGGCCCCCCATCTAACCAAGTTTCACTAAGATGGAAGCTTCTTTCTAGAGACCTCCAAGAGAATAATTTCCAGAATGACTGACACAACTTAACGGGAGCCTGGAGTGACAACCAGGGGCTCTGCTGTTGCACCAGTAGAGAAAACAATCACAAACCGTGACTTAAGAGGAGGCAGCCACAGGCAAACCAGTGCACAGCTTGTTTCAAATGCAAGCATCAAGCAGCTCAAACCTGGTCGCCCTGGGAGAGAGGCTGACAGCCGGCCAACTAGCTGTGCCCCCCACCCACCCACCTTGCTACCTAAGGCATCGGACTGTCTGCCTCTGGGATCAGCACCAGGATCAGGGTCCATCGAGGTAGAGGGGAACCCACCTCAAGCCGGGCACTTCCACATTCACACCTGTCATCTCATCCAATCTTCCCAGCAACCCTGGGTGGGGGATGGGTGCTGATGCAAGCTGAGGCTTGCAGGGAACAGCAAACTAACTCCTTGGGTTCCAGAGCCAGCAAGCAGCAGAGCTAGATTTCTGGATTCCTGCTCTTAAAATGGAAGCTGCTAGCAGGCAAGAAGAGTAAGTGGGTATATTCCATCTGGAATTCCAATCTCTGAGTGTGCTGGAGGCACAAATAAGCCCGGTGTGCTGCACTGAGACAAAGATCCCACACAGCCGCTCGGTATTCAGTCATTAATCCAAATTATTTATTGAGCACCTCCCTCCTATGGGCTTGGCACGGTGCTAGGGATAGCAAGGCACATAAGCTGCACTTGTTGCCCTGGGGCTTGCCATGAAATGGAGGAGAAGGTCACAGAGAGATGACTGAAATGGTGTGTGGTAAAAGTGATCAAAGATACAAGACAAAGAGGAGGAGGAACCCAAGGGCCAGCTCTGCCTCTCTGCCTTTGGGATCAAGGAAAGTCTCCATGGGAGGTGAGAGGTCTTAAAGAGTGTCCCCAGTGCAGAAGGGGACAGGATAATTTCCAGTCCAACGAATACTGAGAGGGTATGGCATGCTCAAGGAGAATTTGAACCCTTGGTGTGGCTTCCAGGATTATCGGGGCAGTAGGGAGAGTGGGCTGCCAGACTGTGGAGGCCCCTGGGAGAGCAGGTAGCTATTAAACAACAGTGACTATTGATTGAGCCCTTCTGAGGACTGGGCTTGGCCACCACTGCACCTGCCCAACTAGTGAGACAGATTCAGTGCCGGCTATCCCATGGGTGGGGTGTAATAATTATAGTTAACTATTTATGAATTCAAATGCCAACAACCAATGTTTATTGAGCGCTTACTTACTCCCAGGTATTGGGTGACTTAAGGTATGTAGTTGCATAATTTTGCAGATATTATGTCAAATTTTTTTCCTTTGCTAAAAAGTGGGGGCAACCATTATGTGAAGCCCTATTTTTGTTTTGGTTGGTTTTGGGGGTTGAACCCAGGGGTGCTCTACTACTGAGCTATATCCCCAGTTCTTTTTATATTTTGAGACAGGTCTCACACTAAGCCACTGAGAGTCTCACTAAATTGCTGAGGCTGACCTGGAACTTACAATTGTCCTGTCTCAACCTCCTCTTGCTGGGATTAGCTGGGATTATAGGCATGTGCCACCATGCTTAGCTATGTGAAGCTTTTAAAAAAATTATTTAAAAATAATTTGTTACTAAACTATATTTGGTGCAAGATTAGGATGCATGGAATCCTCCTGAACACGTGTTAATGTGGTGGTGACAATTATGCAGTAGATTACGGTAATACAATTTTATGTAATCCCAACAACCTCATGAGGTCACTGCCCTCACCCCCAATTTACACAAGAGGAAATGGAGGCTTAGGGAGGTGAAGCAACTTGGCTCAGGCAGCCCCAGTAGTTGCTGAGCTGGCTCAGGCCTGCCTTGTCACTTTGGGTCCTAGTTCAGGAGTTTAGGCCTCCTGCTGTGACTGGGGTTAATGGAGGGAGAAGGGCTTTTTTTTTTTTTTTTTTTTTTTTAGAGATAGAGGTAGAGAGAGAGAGAATTTTAATATTTATTTTTTTTAGTATTTGGCGGACACAACATCTTTGTTTGTATGTGGTGCTGAGGATCGAACCCGGGCCGCACGCATGCCAGGTGAGCGCGCTACCGCTTGAGCCACATCCCCAGCCCGGGAGAAGGGCTTTATATGGGGAAGCCCCAGAACAGGGTTGCTGTTCCTCTGTTCCCATGAGTGAAGGTGGGTGAGGCCATCAAGAAATCAGGAGGCTCATGCCTATAATCTCATTGGCTTGGGAGGCTGAGGCAGGAGGATCATAAGTTCAAAGTCAACCTCAGCAATGTAGTGAGGCTCTAAGCAACTTAGGGAGACCCTGTCTCAAAATAAAAAGAAAATTAAAAAGGGCTGGGGATGTGGCTCAGTGGTTAAGATACCCTAGGTTCAATCCCTGGTACCAAAAAAAAAAAAAAAAGTCAGGAAGCCTACCTCCACCTAGACTGGGCTAGAAAGCCCAGTGTGGATGACAGGGCTCCAGGAACCCCTTACCCTCTGCCCTGTGTGGTTCTCGACCTGGTGGGCTGGTCCTCCCAGCCCTGTGCCAGCCAGCCAAGTGCACTCTGCGTAGCACCTTGTCACTTACAAGAACTAACAGAACAGTTCCCACACTGCAACAAATTCTTACATGCTTTATGTGGGAAAGGGATGTCTTTTAAGATTAAAAAAAACCAAAAACCCACAACCTTACAACCTTCGCTGATAGTTTCTGGAGTAGCAGGGTGGGCCACCTTCTGGTATATGGGGATTTTATTCAGGATGGGCTTCACAGTGCTGACTGGGTATGAATAAAGCTGAGGAATTTGGCCACACAGAGCTGGGAATCGAGGATCTGGGCATAAATGTGCCAAACTCAGAATCTAGTGGGGATTAGAACTTCCAATTATTTCTAAAATTCTCTAGAATAGTACTCCTGTTTTATAGATGGGAAAAAATCAAATCTCCAAGAATGGCTGACTTGCTTGGCAATGGTGTCCCATCTTCCACCTAAGGAACACACACAAATGTGGGTGTCACACCATGATCTGGGGGAACCTGATTCTGTGCTCACCCAGGGCAGCCCAGAGATCAGGAGGCCCATGGTGTGATGGAGAGCACATGCTGTGCTGACCCTTCAGATCTGCCTCCCCCCCTCCCCCTCCCCCACCCTCTGGGACCCAGAAGCAGAACCAAAAGGGCAAAGGGAGGAGCTGGACACAGAGCCACCGGATGGTGGGGGGTGTTATTTGTGCGGGTGCCAAAGTCCAAAGGAAAGAAAAGGGAATGAACAATCGATGGACTCCGCACAAAGTTCACCTGAGTTTCTGCCTGGGCAGAGATGTCACGGGTGCGTCAAATTCTCCTCTACCCCTTGCCAATGCCAGCTTGGCAGTGGCAGGAAGTGGGAGCCCAGGGGCCTGGCATTCCCAGTACCCAGCTCTGGCTGGACAGGGCTCCTGGTGACCTCACTTCCACCAAACCAGTTGGTCCTCTCAGGCTCCACCTCTACCTTAGTGCTGAACTGTGCCCTTTCTCTGTCAATGAGTATCCTCCGGTCTCCAGAGACACCCCTGCCGGGCTGCAGGTAGAGAGCTGGTGCACCTGAAGAGGCCCTGCTCCCACATTTGGCACCCTGGCGCCACCCCCTTGCTCTCCTGGGATAAAAGTTCAGCACAACAGCTCCAGTTTTGCCAGTGGCCCCTCCTGCAGCTGATCCAAACTGGGATCCTTCGGGGAAAGCCTAAACATAAGCAAAAGCGGCCAGCCTGCCAGCAGTCCCAGAACCGGAGTTAGCAGTGACAATTGGGGGAGACCACTGCTCACGGTGAGCTCCCAGCTCCAGGGCTGGGCCTGGCAGAGTGCCTGCTCCCTCCCCCAGCCATCTTTCCCCTCCCCCTCCAAGGTCCTCCCTCCCGCTCCCTGAAGAGCTAGCGCTTACTCCTCACATTCCTAAGAATCATAAATCCTCCTGGGTGGCAGAGCCACCCCTCTCAAGACGCCTTGGCGCCTCCTCCCTATCCCCACCCCCATACATTGCCCCTAAGCGGTTGGGGCTTTCTCTTTCTTAGAAGTCACTCTGGACTTTGGGAAGACTAAGTCCAGCCCGACGAAGTTATAATAAACACAACAGGGGGCTGAGTGGCAGCGCGCAGGTGTGGGAGAGTCTCCGGGGGCCCTTCCTACACCGGGGGCTCAGCACTGAAAGGGGATTGTTATTCCTCCAGCTTTTTGAGTGGGACGTACTCGCCTTCACCCTACCTTCAGTTACCACCCACAGGGGCCGTAGACAAAGTTGGCACCTCTGGGGCAGAGGGGCCTTCCTTCCGCTCCGCTGCGGGCTGGGGTGGCCCAAGGGAGGGCCCCAGGAAGGAGCAGGTTTGGGTTCCGAGGGACAGGAGCCTTGGAAAAAGGCACTGAGCTCCGTTGCGCCGCCCTTCTAAATGGGCAAGGGGGCAAAGAAAGGTGCAGGCGGCAAAAGCGCTCAGACTTCCAGGCCAGTCTGGGCAGGGGGATGGAGTCACCAGAGCAGCCCCAAGCCTGCCCAGGACCTGAGGGGGCGCCGGGTCGGCGGGCGGAAGCAGTTTCCCTCTCGCCGCTAGAGCTTTAGGAGGACTGGACGTCCGGGGTGCGTAGATCTCTTCCCCCGCCTGGACTTACCCGCTCCGGCTGGCTCTTCTCGGCCTCACGCGGTTCATTTTCGGCGCCAGTTCCCTGCCCCTCGGTGGCGGCCGGCGATTCGGCCTGTCCTGGCCCTTCCTGGGCCCGCAGCAGCTCCTCCCCGACCTGGACGCCTCGTTTTTTCAGCTGCTCGTCAGCCTCGGGGTCCACCACCAGCAGGCGCACCGCGTTGAGCGCGGCGCGGATCCGGCTCACCACCTGCTGGTGGGTTTCCTTCTCGACATTCTCGCCGTTCACCTCCACCAGCCGGTCCCCAGCCAACAGTCCCGCTTTCTCAGCGGGCGAGCCGGGTTCCACCAGCCGGATAAACTGGCCCACCTTGCCCTTCTCCCCGTGCAGGTGGAAGCCGTAGCCGTTCGGACCCTTCTCCAGGCAGCAGAGCCGGGGCAGGGGCGCCCCGGCTGCCGCGTCCGCGCTCATCTCGCTCGGCGACTGCTCAGCAGCGAGAAGTGGGGTCCCGTCGGGGGCGGGAGACGCGACCGCCCAGCCTTTCTCTGCGCCCTAAGAACTGGGAGGCGAGAGGGAGAGCAGCAGGGAATCCCTGCTCAGCCGGACGGGCGGAGAGCGCAGGTGTCCCAGGGACGGAGACCGCGAACTACGAGGAACCGACGGAGGAAGGCGGACCAATCCCCGCCCGCGCGGCGTCTGAGCGTTCCAGAACCCGTCCAGCCCCTTGTCCTGGGGGCGGGGTCGCGCCGAGGGTGTGGGTTCCAGTAGGCCAATCAGGGGCCACGATCAGGGGCGCTCGGGCCGGGTGAACGACGCCGGCCAATGGGAAGGAGTATGGGCGGGGTCTGTGCTCGGTTCGGCGCCCCGCGGCGGGCGAAGAAAGAGGGCTCAGGAAGTGGAAGTGTTTGTTACCAAGTGCTGGAGTGGGGCGGGGCCTCTGTCCCCAGAGAGTGCCAGGTACCGAGAGGCCGAAGACTGCTGCTGGTTTCCCCTTTTGGCGTGGAATGAGGAGAGCTAGCCCCCTCTTTAAGCGCCCTCGTGTTGTAATGGCCTTTAGCCAAGCCTGTCTGTCGTAGCGCTGGGACGGAGGGGAGCGACAGTTGCCGGGGAAACCGCCCTCCCCCCGCCCTGCACTGGGGCAGCGAGGACCGGCCTTCGTAAGAACTGGACACAACAGAGTTGTTTAAATAACAGTGTCTTAAGACTTACGTCTAGGGATGAGGCTCCGATACCCGCAGAAGCGACAAAACTCAGTAAAGAGTCTGAGGCTTCACGCAGCCTGAACAAGACAAACCACCCAGGGCAATGTCGCACACTGGGTCAGCTTTTGGCCAGGGAATGGGGTGAAGACAGGCAGAATAGTCCAGGTAATCCGTCACAGGGTACACTCCACAGGGAAAGGAGCCCTGGCCTTTTTTCAACAGAGAAAGAAAAATGACTAGGACTGTAAAATAAGCCTTCCAGCTCCCTCTTGCCAGATGAGAGGCTGGTCACAGGGAGAGGCCAGGGTTAATTTACTCTGTGAGAACAATGAATGGTGATTTTGGTAAGGACATTTCCCCCCAAACGCGATAACAATCTCTTCAACGTGGTCCCTCCTCCCATGCGCACCTCAAACCAACAGTGGACAAGGTGTACTTTCCAAAATACTGCAGTTTAATTATGAAAAACACAAATGCTAGAGGCCCAGGGCTGTCTACATGATTGACTCTCCTGCTGCAACCTGCCAAGGGCCAGAGAAGAGACCTGGGAGGTCAGGCTCCTCCCTGATTCGCCTGGGAGAGGCCACTGAGAGCTTCCTTATCAATTCAAGTTGGAGCCACTGAGTGCTCAGAGATCAAGATTTCTGCCTTAAAAGCAAATGCAGCAGCCTCAGAAATGTCGAGCAAGTAGTACCTCTCCACCCCTCCCTGCCCTGCCTGCAGAGCTAAAGGAAAGGTGCTTACTCTAGGTCCTGACCTGCATATTTCCTGGACACAAGAACTCCTTGCTGCCCCTCTCCCCACCCCAGGTTTACCCACATGACCTTGTTTTGCACACACTGCATTGGTGCAAAGAAATGGGACCTTCCATTCGCTACCCTGACTCAGTAGGAGGGGAGATAAAGCAGTTTTGACCCTGGTGACTGACTATGAAGTTCAAAAAAAGGGCACATTGTTCAGGAAGGAAGGGGAGCTTGGGTTCAGGGAGCTAGACCTAAGGTTTCCTCAATTCTGCCTTCCACCTGCTCCAGGAGCCAGGGGCTTCTCTTTATCTGGTTCTTAACCCAATTGAGCTAAGTATTCCTTGAAAAAAATAGCTGCGGGGCTGAACACCTGCCAAAAGATTGAGATGGGAAGACAAACTTTTCCTAGCTCTGACCTCAGGTGTCTAGGGGCAGAGATGGAAACCAATGAGTCAGGGATTCAGGGGGAGTGGCTCCTCTGGAATCTGAGGTCCAGAAAACAGGAACCAATGTTTCCAAGTGCTGCAATGTGCTTGTACGCTGGAGGAAAAACAGCACACCTCCAGGAGTGGGTTTAGGAAAACCAGAGGTAGCCACAGAAAAACCCTAGTCCCTTCTACGCCTGTTTGCAGCTGGGCGGGCCCCTCCTAATCTCCACAACTCTTATCTTCCCTGAGTCTTCCTTCCAGCTCCCAGCACTAGGATCCAACTTATTGGCTAAGACTGTTTCCTGGGGAGCTGGAGAAAATGAAAGCTGGAGTGAGGGTGGTGATGGGGACACTAACTACTTACCCTCACACCCCAGAAGTGCACTGGTATCCCCTGTGCTGAGCTGGAGCGGCACTACCATGTCATTGCTAGGAGGATGGCCTAGCCTCTTAGGTCCTAGTCCTAAATCCAAAAAGGCAAAAGGGCCCCCAGGTCCCTCTCTCTCGGTTTTCTGGAAACCCTGGTATCTTTTTTTCTTTTTTAGCATGAAATTTTGTATCATTAAGATAAAATATAAGCGGTTTACCCTCCTCCAGGACGCAGGGAAGCTATAGGAGTGCTGCGGCCTTATGGGAAGGGGCAGTGCACTGGGCCCCCCAACTCCCTCCCCATTGACTCAGCCGCCCAGAATACACCAGTCAAGGGGAGACGGCTGCAGCTCCAAGGACTTCTGGGGCCTCCTCTCAGCTTGCGGGATTCACACAAAGGAGCAGCAGCTGGAACGCTTCTTCTGAGACTCCACGTAGTCTCGGATCTGGAAGCTGGGCCCATCAGCCTGCTGCCCTGCACGGTACTTCAGCTCCCTAGAAGAGGAAGAGGAAGAGGCGAGGGGCTGGCTGAGCTGAGGGTGCAAAGTTGAGCTTTTCCCCACCCCGTTCTCCTGGCCAGGAACAAATGGAGCTCAGAATGGAAGTGGGCCCAGGGCCTGGGCCAGGGGCTAGGCACTGCTGGGTTCCCAGATGCCACCCTGCCCTGCCCAGTTCCCTTCCCTGCTCAGCTCTCACTTGGCAATGGCCAGAAAGGCTAACTCCACGTTCATGCCTGTCTTGGCGCTGGTCTCCAAGAAGGGAACTCCGTACTCCTGCCAGGGAGAAAGTGTCCTCAGGGCAGCCTCTGGCTGCCCCCACTGTTCCCCTGCCCCACTGGCAGTCACTTACCCTGGCCAGTGTCTCTCCGTCCTCCGAGCGTATCACTCTTTCACTGCTCACATCCGCCTGTCAAGCCCATGTGGGTCACTCTGAGGAAGGAAGCCTTGACCCCAGCTGGCCCTTATTTTGCCCCAGGAGCAGGCACTGCCCGCCCTCTGCTGGTGACCAGAGGGACTGTGGGCAGGTGTGATTGGCCTGGGGCCAGGGTTTCTGCCTTGTGAAAGAGTACACCCTTCTCCCAGCCCTGGGATCCCAGCCCTGGGATCCCAGCCCTGGGATCTCACCCCTGGATCAGGGACGAGGGTAATTCTCCTTGGCAAAGGGTGTGGTGGAGACGCAATCTCAGGGGGTTGATAGCAGTTGGGGACAACGCTTTGTAGCCTTAGCTCTTGACCCTTAAACCTGTTCTCCGTGATCTAATGGGGGCTGGTAGCTGGGCAACCCTGAATCTCTTGGGCAGCAGCTTGGGCTTTCCTGGAGGGGGCTATTTCCAAAGCTTGCAGGGGGAAGGTAGGCTAGGCAGAAGTGGCCAGACATGTCTGACCTCTGAACAGGATACTGGAAAGTCCTTTGCTGGAGGGACTTTCCCTTTGGGTGGCTGTCAGGCACAGTGGGGCTGAAGCTGAGGCAGGGGGAGAGGGGGCGCAGGGTGGGCTGACCCTGCCACCTAGCCACTTACCTTGTTGCCTAGCAGCATGATCACCACATCCCTCTGGGCATACTCATGAATCTCTGTGAGCCAGGCCTGTGGGAGAGGGTGAGCTGAGCCAGGCCAAGGCTGAGGCCCAGGCCATTGTCCTCCATGGGTGCCCTGTTAAGGATTCTAAGACCACATATGAGCTCAGTGATCAAAGGACTATGATTGAGGGGCTGGGGATGTAGCTCAGTGGTACAGCACTTGTCTAACGTGCAGCTCTGGGTTTGATTCTCAGCATGCACATGCACACGTGCGCGCACACACAGAGTACTGGTTGATTAGTGATGTCTGCCATGAGCATGGGGTTGGAGGTGGTAACATGAGTGCCATAGATTTTCCAGCATTTTTATTTTATCTTTACGTCTAATTACCCGTTTGTGCGTTAGCACACTGCCTTTGAGGTCAGGGAGCACATGAAACCTACACACTGTTGTGCACAGAGCCAATATTTATTGAGCTACTGTCTCTTTCGTCTAATGTATGTTGTGAGGACATAGCCACTCTGTCTGCTTGAGTTGCACCTTGGGCTGAATGTCTGCGTAGACATTTCTGGCTGGGCTTTTCCCTGGGTCTCTGTAGATAATTGTCCAGGGTGGAGCTGGAACTGTTCTGAACACTTTGACATGAGACACATTCATGAATCATGGTCAGGACTATGCAGTGGCATGGGGCACAATGCCCTGCTTGGTCTCTGTGCCCACATGGCAATCAAATGCCCAGTCACAGTGAGGTATTTCTTGGAAGGTTGTGGGATTCCAAGACCTGCCCTGCTCTCACAGAGCAGGAAGCAGTTCTGGCCTGCATAGGCCCTGCCCTGGCTCCATAGGGGTGGGAGGGCGGGGCACCCTGGGAAGGGAGGACCTACCCTGATGTTGTCGAAGGAAGATTTGTTGGTGATGTCATACAGCAGGAGCAAAGCTGGAGGGGAACAGAGATGACAGAGGAGACTCAGGGCAGTAGCATGGGAGCTACAGAGGGGCTGGGGAAGGAGTGGAGGGCACTGGACTTACCCTGAGCATCTCGGTAGTAAGCATGTGTGACACTGCGGAACCGCTCCTGCCCTGCGGTGTCCCAGATCTAGGAAGGGGTGGAGAGGAGGTCAGGAGGAGGCAGGGCACTGGGACTGCTAGCTGGCTGGAAGGGTGCATTCTGTGGCATGGAGAGCTGGCTGGGAAGAGGGGACTGTCTCCTTCTGTAGGTTCTCATAGGCTTCTGAGAACTGGACAGTGGGAGGTATTAGCTTCTCAAACCCATTGAGGGCTGGCTGTCTCTTGCCCAGCCCAGGGGTTGGGGTGTCCAATCTCCTGAGTCGCTGTAGCCCAGAAAGCTGGGGAGGAGATGGAAGAGGGAGCTAAGCTCAGCTGAAGACATTTTGAGCAGCCTGTGATAGGAGAGAGGGTGCCTGGGAACCGCTTTTTCTGCAGACATCAAACAAACAAAAGCCATTTCCTCTCATGGGCCCCACAGGAAATTACCCCAGGCTGAGGGCAAGGCTTCAGGCCTCCTGTGGTTCAGGGTGAAGAGCAAGGGCAAGCTCTTCCCTCCTCCCTTCCTCACCCAGCCTCTCTCTCTCTCACCTGCAGCTTCACCCGCACACCATCCACGGTCACCACCTTGTTCTGAAAGAGAAAAGTGCAGAGGGTGGAGAGGGCAGGTGAGGCTCGGTCCTGGGCTCTGCCAACATTCTGTCATGGTCCCTACAGGCAGTGTGATGGGCCTCAAAGATGTCTTCAGCCAGATCACCCATCAGAGCAGCAGGGACCCTGTCCCCAGACACCCCCTCAGTGGAAATCTCTCTTCTCACAGCACAGCCAGGACAAGGGGAGCCTGAGAATCTGCCTGGCTCTCTCCAGGCCTCAGCAGGTAGCACAGGGTGGGGCACATAAGGCTCAGCCCCAGGACTGTCAGGGAACCCTGAGAGATGAGGTGTCCGCTGGCATCTGGGGCCCTCCGAGGCTAGCCAGGGCCATCTTCCCTCTAACTACTGATACTTCTCTCAATGCAACTTCAGCACTGGGAGGAGGCACTGAGCCCTCACATGGCCCCACTTGCCAAGGCTAGACCCTTCCTCTCCTGAACTCTTTGGGTGTGTGGTGCTCCTCAACCCTGTTGCAGATTTGTACAGAAGGAAGAGGGAGGGACCTGGTGAGCTGCTGCCTCCCCACATAACCAGCCCAGCTCCTAAGATTAGAGCAGGACAATGCTTCTTGAGTACTTGAGAAAGGGTGACTAACTTTAGGCCTTACCAAAGGGGCTCAGCTCAGAGGGCAGTGAGCAAGGGGCCTGCAGGGCCAAGAAGCAGCTTACTTCATGGAGTGGGTCTGCCCTGGCCTGGGACAGCCCCCAGGAACGGAAGAGAGGAAGACTAGTCTTGTTTTTCATGCCCTGTAGGTAGGAAGGCATCAACACCGCCCAGATGCCTCTAACCTGGCCACCTCAATGGCCCTGGGGCAGCATCCCGGTGCCCTCCAGGCAGGGAGCCATAGGACTCCTAGGGAGCCAGAGTGGGCAAGGAGAGGACAGCCCCCCAGCTCACTGCTTGGAGGAGGAGGCTTCAGCCACCTCACCCTGAAGTCTATGCCGACCGTGGCTATGAAGGTCCCGGACAGGAAGGCCCCATCTTTGAATTGGATCAGGAAACAGGTTTTGCCGACACCTGAGTCTCCCAGAAGCATCACCTAGGAGATGGGGCAGAGGCTGTTAATGGGCATTCAGAGGGAGCTCCCGGATTCCAGGGAGAGACACCCTGAAAGGGGGATGAGAGGAGGGGAGAGGGCCAGGGAAGGTCGTGGGCTGCGTGGAGCAGCACCTGCTTTTGGACGGTCTGCTGCCACCTCGTTGCCCTGCTTCTCCTTTCCATGCTCTGAGGGGTGACCTTCTGGGCTCTTCATCTGGTGCACATGTGGGGGTGGGGCCACAGTGCCAAGAAGGACAGTGTTAATATCTGGGACAGGATTCCTACCAGGGGAGCCTTTCAGGACCAGCCTTTCAGGGCACCATCACTGGTTCAGCATATTCTAAAATTACAGTTGTTTGGGTTTCTTTGTGGGTCCTAGCATCTATTTGGAAGCTCCTAATGAGGGTTTCTCTTTATAAAAAGGCTTGCATGAATCAAGGAAGGCTGAAATTTACCCTGAGACGGGAGACAGTTGGTCTGAAGTTCTTTCAGCCAAAACCTCCCAAGTGGGACAAATGGCTGCAAATTGGCATCCCTGGGTCACTGCAAGTGAGGAGGGAGGGAGTGTGGGGGTGGGACATGCCCACTCTCTTTGTTTCTCATCAGTGTCTGCTCATCTTCTCTAGGGGACACATAGGAGTGATGGAGGGGAACCTCAGTGCCCAGTCATTCCCTGATCTTGGAGAATAGGAGTCTAGACTTAATGCTGAAATATTCCCAGCAGCCTGGTTTGACTGCTTCGTGATGGGTTGAGCATGGACTAGGTCTGCATGATTTTTAAGGCTCTGAACTTGATAGTGGGGCCACAAGCTTTCCTGCCGTAGGCGTGAGGTATTGGGACTATAGAACTCTGGTAGAGAGACAGGGCTGAGCAAAAGGGGATAAGGCTAGGGTTCTGGCTTGTGAAAGGTCTGTGTGTGACTTCCGGAAGATTCTCCAACCTTTCTGTAGCATGATCTCCATGGTAGGTAGAAGGAGAAGGGATCATTTCTTTGAGGTCTTTCTGAGTGTGACAATGGCTAGGGCAATAATATAATATTACTGTGAACACCTAAGTCTCAGGGAAGAGTGGCCCAGGGGTGGGTACTGCCTGCCTGTGGTCCCCATTCCTTCTAATCTGGTCCAACGAACTCCTGCTAGCCTCCTCCCAGACTGTCCTGGACTCAGGCTTCTGCAACAAGCCTGGGAAGGCTGGGGCCCAACTCTTGCAGATGCCACCTGTCCAGGGGACAGACTGGAGGGCATGGGGACCCTACTCCTTGCTCCCCCAGCAGCCCCAGAGGGCAAAGGAGGGGGGTAGGGCCAGTGCCTGTGTACCTTACAGTTCACAGCTGCCTTGAGCTGATGATACAGCATCTACCCAGCCAGGCGAGTCCACCAAACATAAACATCTGCTCCGCCTTGCCACCTCCCAGGCAAACAGCCCAGCTGTCTTGTAGGGCAAAGAGGTCAGGAGGTCCACATCAGCCTGGGAGCTGGTCCTCAGCAGCTCCCCCTCCCTTAAGGGAGCAGGGGCCTGTTTCCTGCCACAGCCCACACAGGACGCCTATCTCAACGGCTCTGGGTGGGTGGCTGGCAGAGTGGCTTCCCTTGAAACCCTGGGGTGGAGGCTTAAGGCCCCCAGTGAGAGTGAGCCCTGCTGTTGGGGAGGAACCAAGACACAGAGGCAGGTTCCCTTGAAGAACTCACAGCATGATCCAGCACAGCCATCTCAACCTTGCAGAGGAAGAGAGTGAGCTTTGAGCCCGCTCAGCATCTCTTTCAAAATTCTTGATACATGCTCACTCCCAGGGCACAGATGGCGGATAAGCAGACCCTACCTGCTTCCCAGGGCACTCCTGCAGAGGGAATGGACTGCAGAGAGCTGTCTTACAGCTGTCCCAGGCCCTGGGAGTTGTGTCTAATTGCTGAGCTTTTTCTCAGGTTCTAAAATTCCCCAGGTGGGCCTGCCTGCTGGGTAGCAACAGCCTCTGGAATGAGGGGCTTGGCCCACAGCTGCCCTGAAGGAGCAAAGCAATGCTCGGAGCCTGGGGATGGGAAGGGGCAGCACTTGGGGGCTGCAGGCTGGAGACCTAAAGAACTTCAAGTCTAAGGCCTTGAAACTGTTGTCAGGTCTCTGACAAGAGCTTGACTCGAAAAGTTGCCTAGCTGCTAGCCAGGGTCTGCAGAGGTCCCCGTTTCCTGGCACTTCCTAGAAATAAGGTGCAGGTAGCCCTAACCAATGTGAGTGGAGGGCTCAATTGGTCAGAAGAAAATTGTGTTGGAGTCCGCAGGGGTGGGGGCAGTCGTTCAGTTCTCTCTCCCTTGCCGGTACCCATCCACCCGCCCAGATGCCTAGAGGCTGGGATGGTCCCAGGGGCTATGTCCTGATGCTCCCTCCCTCCTCTTGGGAGACCCAGCTGCCTGGGTTGGATTCACCTTGCCCGTGAGATCGTAGCTCGGACTGCAGGGCGGGGAGCGCTCGGCGGCCTCGTCATCCCTGGAGGCGGCGGCGCCAGGCGTGCCCGTCATGTCCCCTGACAGGAGGTGAGCTGGGGCAGGCTGGCCGGCCAGGGTGAACGCGAAGCCGCCCCGCCCCGTGCTCCACCCACTCCTTCCTCGCCTCCTCCGCGCAGCCTGGACACTGCCAGGCTCCTCCCTCCGCCCCGCCATCCACTATATGGGGCCAGTTCGGCGCGGGCTGTCGGGCGAGGGCGAGCAGGACTACGGGGTCTGCACCGGGGGTGGGGGAGGCAGGCCCCCTGAGCAACATTAGCCTGGTTTTGTGCTCTTAGCTCAGTGGCCAAGTCCAGCTGCTGGACCAGTCTCCCCAGATCGCCAGCCTCGGGGTTAGGTTCCCCTCGAGGAGCGGGCCCGGGAGACTCCGCCTGCCTGGGAAGATCAGGTCTGGCTTGCGGACCCGCGCGGGGGTTCTCACGGTTGTGGGCAGTGCGGCCAGCAGGCGGCGCCAGAGCTCCTGCCACCTGGCCCTCTTTATCCTGTGGTGAGTGGGAATGGAAAAGGTTGGACATTGGTGTGATATCCAGAAATAGCAGAGAGATAAAGTCACTGTGCTGCGTCACTGTGCTAGTTCAGGTCCACTCATCACACCGAGCCAAGAAGTCAGGAACACGGGGGAGGTACATGGGCTCTCCTTTGGGAGATACCTGTTTGGCTCACTGGGTCTGCAGCATGGGGGCAGTATATATGAGGAGTGGGCTGCACACTGTCCCTTGGGGTGCTGTAATGTCCTGAGTGTATTCAAGGGCAGCCTTGAGCGAGTCAGAAGCAGGAGGGGGTCAGGGAGGTTCCGCGTGAGCCGCATAGAAGAGGGACTCACTACAGGGCGGGAGCTCTTTAGATGTGGTCTTCAGGAGAGGGTTGATCTAGAATACAACACCCAGGCCTCCTCGCACCCACTCTGATGCTGTGTATGCCCGTGGCAGCCAGTGTCTCCCCAACATACACCCCTCACAACAACACCCCACAAATACTACAAACTCATATGCTTCCCACAAACACACACTCTCCATATCATACCACACAAAGCACATACGTTTTGTATCCATCTGTAAACCCATGGCTTGTGCTATGACACACCCCTCATATGGTAGGACACACACAAGGCCCTCTTTATCCTGGGTCTTACACAATGCACGTGCCCCTCCCACATGCTTCACTTCTCCCCACACATGTATCTCTCTTCACCCCAGACATGCACACACCCTGTCTCCGTTCACACCCTGCCATCAACGCACACATCCCATCTCTACACAGACACGTCCTTCAAACCCACCTTCTGTCATCAGGACATGATATGCACGTATCACTTCCAAACGGAATACCCCACAAGTTGCCCCCAACTCTTGTCATCACCCCCAGATCTGAAATGCATATACATCATCCCTGCCCTCCTGCGCCATGGGTCACACCTGCCCCTGTCACATAGCACTCCTGGGAGAGAAGGTGCCGAGGGACACAGGAACCCCTCCTGCTCATTCACAGGTGGCCTCTGCGATCAGCCAAGGCCATCTGGAGAGACTTCGTGACATCCAGGTAGATGGAAGAAACACCAGCGCTGGGGAGCAGTGTGGCCCAGCAGGCTTGGGATGTACAGGGGACACTAGACCAGAGACTGGAGGGACAAGGCCTGAACTCAGGTTCTGCAAATGGTGGCACAGGGACCACCTGACCAGAGCCCCCAGGTGCACATCAGGATGCTGACTCTGGGTCCCCATCTGGTCTTGCCGAATCAGATGTCTGTGGGTGGCTCTGCTTGGAGCCTGCCTTTAAGTACACTGAACAAGGGTTTGGAAACCACGGCCTAGACTCTGTGACAGCTGCACCAGCAGGTGAAGGGTGTGGCGTTTTTTGGAAGGCAGCAGTGAACCACTGAAGTTTCAGGCGGGAGAGGAGCAGAGCAGGGCTTTGGGAAGATGAATTTTGCAGCAGGACTCGAGAGTCTGGAGAAACTGGGGTAAGATATAAGGGAGAACTGACCTGGGGTGGGACAGGGACGGCGGTACGGCTCACGGGTGAACTCCATTGACATCAGCCCCTGGGAGCAAACTCACCAGCAGGACTCTGTAGTGAGCTCGGCGGAGTTGGTGCTGCAGGACTCGGGGAGGACCCGGATTTGAGAGGTGCCTACACAGGACGTGCACAGGCCCCGCCTCCGGAAGGCAGTGGGCCTGTTAGTTTCTGGGATGAGGGCATGTCCCAGTTGGCCACCCCACTCCCTTATTTGTCCCCTATCCCTCCCCTGTTGCCCGGGCTGCACTCAGTCCCCTTGGCTACTAGGACCTAGGTGGCCCCTTCTGCCTCGGACGTCTTCACACTGGAGTTCTGCGTATAGCCAGGCCCAGGCCCTGGGCACTCGGATTTGCCAGCTCTGTGTGGTATTTAGAATCTCTGTGTGAATGACCGATGGGTAAACACGGGCCTTGTAGCCTGGCTCTCCAGGGACCCCAGGTGACTGATATTTTAAAGAGACCCCAAACTCTCCCAGCCTCTTCCCCAGCAGGATGGGTGACACCAGCTCTGTGTCGATATCCAGCTGTTGTAAGCACAGGGATGGACGGGGAAGGCGCGGGGGACGCCAGGCGCTGGACAGAGGGGCGGGGAGAGAGCCTCTGAGACGCTGCGGCACTCAGAGCTGGAGCTCTCTCCGTGTCAACTGGGGGCTGTGGCTAGGTCCCTTCAAGCGTCCTCTGTGTGGTTCCTGTCACAGGCTGTGGCCTTCCCTGCCTTCACCTTTGGGAGTTCCCCTGGGCTCAGGTCCCAGCTGTGTCCCCGTTTGTGGCTCTAGGTCATGCCCTTGGTACAGGTGTCCCTCAGTGTCAAGGGCACCCGTTGGGTTGCTCAACGGCGCCAGGTGGATGCCGAGGGGGTGGAAGGCACCCAGGAGAGCGGGGGAGCCCCCTGCCCGGCTCAGGCCGTGTGGGTCCCTCAGTCTGACCACATGCAATTTCCTTCTGCCTCACGCTTCTCGTCAAGCTAATGGCAAAACTCAGAGGTCTCACCCCTGTGGTCTGAGTGCGAGTCAGGGTTTGCGGGCCACACCTGCGTCAACTCACACCCCACCCTCCCAGACAGGCAGAAGGAAGGGCGAGGTGTGGGTGTGACCGCAAGGGTGGACTGAGTGTGGCTGGGTGGACAGCGTGGAGCATCAGGGCATCGGCCCTCTTCCTGGCAGCCGGGTCCACGGCCTCAGGGATTGCCAGGGCAGCCTTGGCCTCGTGGGACTCAGCCCTGCTAGACCCAGCCTGCCCTGGCCCCCGTCTCAGGGCCACTGGGTACTCGGTCTCAGGACAGAGTCCAGGCCAGCTCTCCCTTATCACCCGCTCCTGGATGGCCACCTGAAGCCATGTGCAGACTGGATCTATGAGACCAATGGACAAGCCCAATTTCTGGTTCCCCTTCTCTCTTCCCACCAGCGTGGCGGGCTGCGTCCCAGCCCTGAGCGTGGCCTCCAGGGCCTGATTTGTCCAGGGGCTGGCAGACTTGCATGTTGTCCAGGAGACGACATCTGCTCTTCCTGTGTCCAGAGTGCTAGGATTCTTGGAGCCAACAGTGTGAGCGGGAGGGAGCCCTGGGCCCGGTCCTCCCAGGACCTTAAGGGAACTCGATAGCTGCTGTGGGTGTGTTAATGCCAGGAGGAGAGGTCGAAGGTGCCCATGGAGGGGCTTGAGAGGACCCCCCCAGCCAGAGGTGCCCAGCACGCTGTGCCCAGTAGAGGCAGAGGGCTGAACCGGAGGCCCCTGGGCGTCTCCACTGTGCTCTGGTTTTGCCCTTCCTTTGCCTTTCCAGATCCATCATGGCTGGGGGCTAACCTGGGCAAGCTACACCAAGATAGCCTTTGCTTTCTGCTCCGGGTTCTGATGAGCCAAGGGGGAGCCCCAGAAGGAGGTGCAGGAGTGGAGGAGAACTGGGGAGCAGGGAGAATTGTCTCCCTGGCTACATCCTGGGGGGCGTCCCACAGGCCCATGTGTCCCTCCGGTGAAGGTCACACAGCTCCTGCCAGGTGGCCTGCCCAGCAGCCCTCCTTGTCTTCTGGTGCCCCGTAGGCTCATGGTGGAATGCACTCCCACCCCCACACCACCCGGGGACACTGCCCCTCCCTCTTGGTCACCACCACTTGCCTGCACCTTGAGAAACAGTCTTTTCATTCAGTCTCCTTGAACAGCCCCGCAGGAGTGCCCACCAGTTTCTGTCTGGCACCCTGATTGACACATAGAGACCCACAGCCCACGCCCAGACCCCGCAGCGCCAACGAGTGCTTACTGTGAATCCGATGCCCACGGTGGCTGAGAAGGAGCCCGGAATGAACTTGCCCTGGTCAAACTGGACCAGCAGAGATGTCTTCCCCACACCGCTGTCGCCCACCAGGATGGTCTGAAAGGGAGCAAAAGAGAGGGCTGAGGGCTGCAATGGGGGTATGGCCGGCAAGAACTGGTTCCTTGTAGACAGACAGACAGACAGACACACACACACACACATACACTTAATTTTCCATTGAAGTCACTGAAAAATGCACAAAGACTAGAAGACATCACATCCCAGCCCACATTCAGGAACGGCCTAGGTGACCATGAGAACGTGCTCATGACGTCCAACATGGGGCCATATGTGACTCTGGGTCTCTGCTGCTATGCTGAGGCCCAACACTGCCATGTACCCTGAGGCCACACTTCCCACGGGCCTTTCCCAGGCCAGCAGCTGTGGCAGGCCTGTTCCTGGAGACAGGGACTCCTCTACAGGAGGCTTCAGCTTCAGCTTGGGGACCCCTCACATGGTATCCAGCCTGCATGGTGGCCTAAGGCTCCCCGGGGCTCCAGGCTCCCTGGTTCCTTCCCCATTTCCCTAGGTGGTTCCCCTGATAAAAATCCTTGCACATTTCATTCCCTTTTGGCATCCGCTCCTGGGAAGACCAGAGCTAACACAATGCCCATGGATCTGCCGCATGTGCTACCCCAGGAAAAGCAAAAACAGATCAGTCTGTGAAATAAAGCAAAATCGAGATGTCTGGTGTGTGCCTTGGGAGGATTTCTCAGTGGGCCCTGTAACAAGGCCGTGGAGAGGAGCACATTTAGAGGAAGCAGATTTAGAGGAAGAGGAGAAAGGCTACTCTCTTTTTGGAAGAGGAGGGGTGAGAATTCACACAGAAACTCGGGTGAAATATTTGAAAGAAGGATCATAAGCAACAGAAAAGAAATACATGTCACCCAGAGGCTGCACCACCAGGCTCTCCGTGAAGGGATGAGCCGTGGGGTAGGGAAACGCCTTGGTTTCAAGGTGGGCGGTGGTGGCTTTCCAAAGGCGGACACTGGAGTTGTTGGAAAGGTGGGGCAGATGCAAACTTTTAGCTGGACTTGCAAATACCTCGAGGCAAAAAGACTGTCAGCCTTGTGAGCAAGGTCCACGTCCCCAGCCACTGCAGGACTCTGACCGAGCAGGTAGGAAGTAGGCATCGAGGCTGGCCGAACACCATGTGGACTTTCCACGTCCGCTTACTATGGTTCCTCTGCCCCCACCTCCCAAACCACATTCTGTCCAGCTTTCATTTCCTCCTGGGATAAAGGACATCATTTGTTTGCTATGAACAGTGAACAGTGGCCTGATTGATTTACATCAAATCTAACTTCCTCCAGCTTTAAGAAGTGTTTCCTAGAGAGAATATTCTAGAAGGTGAGGAATAAGCCCACATGTGCCCGCTGCATTGGCTTCCTAGAGGACACAGCAGATTCTCACTTTCCCCCTTTATCCTTTCCTTGGCAGGGTGAGAAGTTCCCATCCTTTCTTCTGTCATCCTAGAAGCAGACTCTTTGCTGGCCGGTGAGGCCCAGGGAGGCGCCCAGGGCTCCGCACTCCAGCTCAGCTGACTCCGGCTCGGAGCAGGGGCAGGGGCAGGGTGATGCTCTCATACGGGTCTGTTAAGCAGCATCTGGAAGGTGTGGCAGCAGCTCCCGGAGTTTTTAATCTGGGCCACCACGGACGGAAAGCGTAGAGCTGGTCAATCTACAAGCATCTCTGAATTATTTCTCCCTAAATCCAGGACCTCCCTTCCATCTGTCCCCTTTCCAGATTTTTCTGTGCTTTCCCCCTTCCAAGAGCATTTACAGAACATTAATTAATTAGAAGTCAGTTAGTCATGTTTTTGACCTGAGCCTCTGTGTCATCTTTGCCATGATCTGGACGAGTGTCGAGTTAGCTCTTCTTAAGTCATTTTGTCATGTCTGCATTTGTGTCTCCTCCACTTCCAAAGGGGACTAGAGGTCATTTAAGACAAAACCCACATGTATTAGAGGGCAGAAAAAAAAGTGCACAAAGACAAAGGGGGTGTGTGGATGAGTGGCGAGGGGTGTCTGGGGGGCACATCTCCCACCCAGGGCCATGTGGCTGCTCATGACTGCATTTGAGAAGTACATTTGATTCTAGGTTTCCTGGCGGTGAGGACAACATAGGAAACCACTCGGGGTCTGTGGGGCTTGTGTGACAAAGAATGCCTGAGTTCTTTTGACCCACGGCATGTGACACCAAGCGATAGGTAGACTCCTATGTAAGGGGCCCCGAGTAACAAGATGGGCACTTGCCACTCTGCAGCAGATGCGAAGCTGTGACCTTGGTTGAATCAGAGGCCTCACGGTAAATCACACGACAGCAGAGACCTAGCCGTGGGCGAAGGCCAAGGGTGCGGCCCCCCTGCCCTCCGTCTTTCAGGGTGGTGTTTAGAGCACCTTGGTGAATGGGTGTTTCCTCCTGCAGTTGGCTGTGAGTGACCTTAACCAGGCAGGACATTCAGATGCCACCCAGGAAAAAGATCACAGAAATAAAAAATGTTCTGATGGCTAGACAGTAACAGAAATCAAAGTCAAAGACAAGTGAAGTGGGAAAAATATTTGTTGGACATATGACAGACCAGACTGGACCATCCTGCCCACAGGAAGAACTCTCAGGAGAAAAGCTCAAGAAACAAATTAACAAAGAATGCGAACAGGTGTGTTTCCTGGGCATGTGTTCGTGGGCAGTCCTGTGGGCTCACTTGGCTGGGCTGCCATCCCAGTCAGTCCACCCAACACGACTCTAGGTGCTGTGAAGGCATTTCATCCATGTGGTTAGCATCTACAGACTGTTGACTTTAAGTCTTCAATAACCTAGGTGGGCCTCGCCTGATCAATTGAAGGACTCCTGAAGTCTCTCAGGGGAAGAAGAAATGCTGCACCATCAGCTCCTTCCTGAGAGTTTCTGGATTTCTGGTCATCTCTGTAGAATTTGGACTTGCCAGACTCTATGATTTGTTCATTGGAACATGTCTCTCTCTCTCTGATATTGATCAGTATGCATTATACATATGTATATATCAATACGTCCTGCCAATGCTGTTTCTCTGGAGAACCTTAACTGATACAATGGGATAATACAGCAGTTTGATGAAACGTTGAGAATGGGCAGGATTGGCTTAGGTTTGAGGAGCAGCCCCTCACCCACACGCCAGCAAGCACATGAACCTTTTGGGAGAGAAACTGATGATATCACAGTTGCCGATGCAAATTCCTTTGGTTTTCCTTGCAAAAGAACTCACGAGGATGGGTGTGGCACCCATGCTCACTGTAGCATTCCTAAGAAAAATAATTCAGCAGGTGGGGAAGGGAGGAAGAAATTCTAGGATATATACCATGCGGTGCAGGAAAAATGGCAATAAGAATGGGGCACTTAACCACCAAGCCACTTAGTGTACTATTTGGGAGAAACTGTCATTCAGGGAATGAAACCTGGCAGGAATATTCTGAAGTCTATGCAAACTTGTTTGAGGGAGACTTTAGTGCCCAACAGGGTTCACTTGGAAGCTCTGGGGGTGATAGGTGGGAATAGAGAAAAGATTTTATTGTTCATTTTGTCTTATTTTCATTTTATCTTTTACAACCATTTTCTTGCATTATCTTTCTTTTTAAGTATTTACTGGGAAAGTGTTAAATAGAAAAGAAAGTATTTTAGAGTTGACATTATCAATCATGTGTTTTTTCCTTTAAAAAAATAGACTATTCTGAGTACAGCAGTGCATGCCTAGAGTCCCAGCTACCATGGAGGATGAGGTAGGAGGATAGCAATTTTGAGCCCAGCCTCAGCAACTTAGACTCTGTTTCAAAATAAAATAAAAAATGGCTGGGAATGTAGCTCAGTGGTAGAGTGCCACTGGGTTCAATTCCCACTACCAAAACAAACAAAACAACTTTAGTTTTTAGAGTAGTTTTAGACTGAACAGAAGGTACTGAGATTTCCCGCACGTGTGTAGCCTCCTAAAGTATTAATACCCCCCCCGCCACGTTTCCTTTCTATGTTTTTCCTGAAGCCCTAGGAAAAGTCATAATTCTCTTGGGGAGGTAAATTCATACATGGCTGACCCTTATTGAACCTGGACTAAACAGATGGCTTTTCCACAGGAGAATGGGAGCCTGGTCATGGGGACACACCCACTGTTGACAGAAGCCGTCTCTCTGAGGTGGGGCTGGCAGCGGTCCCCAAGCACTTTGGGCTTATCTGGATTCTGTCATTCCGCCATGAACGTGTCACTTTTGTGACTGGAAAATAGTCTGTGGAGGTGCGTTGTGGGTGAGGGAGGGGGCAACGCCATCCGTAGCCTGACTCTCCTTGAACAAATGGTGGTTTTATTTCTCCAAATAAATTGAGCCCATTAATTTGTGCTTTAAAAACAATCAGGGCTGGGGCTGGGCTCAGTGGCCGAGAGCTTGCCTAGCGTGTGTGAGGCCCTGGGTCCATTCTCAGCATTGCACATAAATAAATAAATAATACAAGTCCAAGAACAACCAAAAAAAAAGATCAAACTCCCTGCCAGGCGTGACGGCGCACACCTGTAATCCCAGCGGCTCCGAGGCTGAGGTGGGAGATCTCGAGTTCGAAGCCAGCCTCAGCAACATAGTGAGGTGCTAAGCAACTAGTGAGACCCTGTCTCTAAATGAAATACAAAATAGGGCTGGGGAGTGGCTCAGTGGTCGAGTGCCCCCGAGTTCACTTCCTGGTGCCCAAAACAAAACAAAACAAAGCTGAGGAGCAGGTGACGAAGCTGGCAGGTGCTCTCTTCTGAAAATCAAGAGCCCTTTCAACTTCTAACCCTGCAGAGGATCAGCCCACCATCTCATCCCTGCAGGCCGCAGTAACAGAACACCACAGTCTGGGCAGTTTACAAACAGAAATTTACTTCTCAGGGTTCTGGAGACTTGGAAGGTCAAGGCCTGAGCAGAGCCAGTGTGTGGCAAGGGCCACTTCCTCATAGACAGTGCCTTCTGGCCATGTCCTCACATGGGGCAAGGCAGCTCTGGGGGCCCTCAGTCCCAAGGGCGGCCCCTCACAACCTAGTCACCTCCTAATACATGGTGCCGGGACCAGGTTTCAACAGACAGCTTCGTGGGGGACACAGACATTCAGCCCGTAGCACCTGCTCCTGGAAAATCAGCTTGACCTCTGCCTGACTTCCCAGGGCTGAGGCCAAGATGGCAGAAAGGGACATTAGATTTGGAAAGCGTTCGAGGTTGGTGCTGTGTCTTATTGGTTTTGTTAGTTTGTGATAAAACATCCTTTCATTTTGGGGAACTTGTTTCAAAAGCAACCTTGGTGTGAGCACTCTGATGTTAACCAGGTCCAAGATTCTCTATCTTACTAACTCTTTGATATCAGGGTCCCTCTTCATTTTTAGCACCAGATAGGACCAAAGAGCTTCTCTCTCTCTCTGTGTCTCTTTCTTCTTCTCCAACTTTCTTCTCCCTCCCGTACTTATATGGGCCAGACCTGGTTCGAATCTTCACTCTGCTACTTCATAGCTAGTTGCTTGCTTGGATTAATTACCTGCTCGCTGAGCCTCAGTTTCTTTATCTGAAAAATGGGAATAACATCATCTGTCCTCTAGATTTGCAGTGAGGATTCAGTGTGATAATTATGTAAAATACAGAACATAACACAAGTGGGTAGAGAAGATGAAGTACGGCAGGTCCGAGGGGAATCAAGAAGCTTCAGGAATGGGTGCTGGAGTAGTTACGGTTTGTGGCTGGTTCTTAGGTGCTACAGAGTGTCTCAGTGGGCTCTCAGAGCCAGGGGGAGAATGGCAATGCCGTACACAGAGTGCATCCATTCATTTATTCTCTGCCAGTGTTTATTGAGTTCCTACTGTGTGCCAGGTGCAGATCTAGTGACTAGCAACACAGTCCAGAGTGAGAGAGACTCCACCAAACCAGCCCTGTTGGTACAGAAGCTGCCCCCACCTGTGAAGTTGAGTCCGAAAAGATCAGGTGTATCTGCAAATTCATGAGACCGAGAAGAATGTGTCCCTGGATGCATCTCCACCAGACAGAACTGTGTGTTAAAGCCAGACATAGCTTTTCCCTTCTTGTTGATGTTTATTTCACAGGGCATCTTTCCCCAGAGTAGACAGTGTCGTGTGTGATGGAAAGCTGTTGATTATTGAGTGACATAGTGTATACAACACATTGGTGCCCCCTTCCGATTTCTGGAATCACCCCTGCATTTCTACAGGAAGAGATAAAAGAGAGCGAGGCTGGGCAAGGTGGCACGCACCTGTCATCCCAGTGGCTCAGGAGGCTGAGACGGGAGGATCTCAAGTTCAAAGCCAGCTCAGCAACTTAGTGAGGCCCTAAGCTACTTAGCAAGACCCTGTCTCTAAATAAAATATAAAAAAGGGCTGGGGATGTGGCTCAGTGGGTTCAATCACTTGGTTAAATCTCATTTCTTGATTCAAAGGGGAATCCTCCCTGGGGAGGCTGGGTCTTGGGGGAGCAGGATCAGAGGGTCTGGCCATAGGCCGGGCTCCTGGCAGACAGTTCTCTTCACCCCTTGCTGAACATGCCCACGAAAGGAAAGTTTATTCCATGACTCTCATGCATCTGTCCCCTTGTCTCCAGGGCCTTCCCAGCCAGTGTGACTCCTGGTCATTCCCCTGGAAGCCAGTGGCTCCCCTGGTGCAGAAGCCGGTGTCTCCCATGTACTGTGTGGTGACAGGTGGTGGGGGCTGAAGGCCTGCAGAGCCCTGCCCCGGGTTTCTGACCTGACCTTATGGTCTGGAGATATGTAAAGCGAGAGGCCGACTCTGGCCACATCCTGAAAAACCAGGCTTATCAGCTGCCGAGTTTCAGTGCAAATAACTCACCTACACTGCCTGTCTGCTGAGGGTAGGAGGGGACGTCCCCGTCAGGATGCCACAGGGTGTGTATAACACATACCCAAAGTGGCTCCAGGTGCGAAATATGGGAAAGGCCTGGCCTTTTCATGAGCACCCAGGGCTTGCGGGGGTGCTGATGGGGGAGGGAAGGTGGGGAACACGTGGGATCGGAATGAAGGGAGCAAGACAGGCCAAGCCGGATGCACTGACTGACTCCTTCCTTCCTTCCTTTGACGGACGGTTACTGTAAGGTGGAGGAGGGAGTGGGGGGTGACAGGTGTAAGTAATGGCTGGTTTCTTGGGCCAGGAGCTCTGGTACCCATGGTGAGATTTTGGAGGATTCAGGTTGAGTCAGGATTCACAGATCTCAGCTGGTGGCTTCCATAAGGACGCAGAGCATCTTTTCCACTGGGCTAACATCCTCACTCCATCTCCCAACTCTTTGACACCATTTCCTTGTAGTCTGGGTCTGGACCCCTCCTCAGCCTCCTTCCTCCTCATTCCCACTTCTAGTCTACGGCTCTCCTCTGGCTTTGACCTAGCCCCACCCCTGCCCCAAATGCTGTTGAACTCCAGGCTTTCGGGGTTCTCAAAAACCCAGCCACACCTGAAATCCCAGGTCTAGGGCCTTCTGTCCATCAGCCTTGACTCTCCAAGGCCCCTCTGTGGAGCTGGGTCCCCTGCCCCACCTTTTCTCCAGAGGAGGAGGGGAGGAGAAGAGTAGGGCTGGCCAGACCCAGTGGCTCCCTGTCTGCAGATGTCTACCAGGTAGAGAAGGAGGCTGGGTTCTCTTTTTAGGGTCCTCCCTGCCCCCATGACTCTTGGCAGTGGTGGTATTTCTCAAAAGCTTTTCACGATGACTAGAACTTCTTGCATTGTAATTGCTCTGAAATTTCACCCTGTTCACCTCCTTCCTCTTTTATTCTGTTCACCAGTGGGAAGTGGGCCGAGGGAGGAAGTGCCGGGCTAGATGAGAGAAGGCAGAGAGCAGGAGATGGAGTCCAGCGTGTAGCAGGTCCTTGTGACAGGCTCCACCGAGGGGGACCCGAGGGAAGAAAAAATGCACCTGCTGTGGCTCTTTCCCGTCCTCCTCTGGCTCCCAGGTGAGTGGACCAGGTCTGTGTGTGTGGGGAAGGCTTAACTGGCTAGAGGAAGCAGCTGGCAGAGGGACCATGGAGCCCAGCAGGAAGGTGTGAGCCTCTGGGGTTTTATTTTCTCACGCCCCCAATGTTTTGGCACCTACAGTTGCCAAGGCCGAACTGACCCCTTCATCATGAGCCTAGCCCAGGGGGGATCCCTGGCCACTCGGGGGCTGTTCCTGTTGAAAATGGACAGCAGGTGGCCAGAGCCTGCACAGGATGGGGAGAAGCATGGGAGCTCTGGTTCCCGGGGCGGGGGTGGGCTGGAGAACCGCTGCCTCTGGCCTGGACTGTCGCCTTCCTTTGTGAACGTGCTCTGAGAGGGAATGGCTCTGCGAAGATGGGAGGTGGAGGGGGTTTGTAGGAAGGAAAGAGGGCATTTTGCTGGACAGAAGGGAGAGGAGATTCCAGGCATCTGGGTAAGAAGGAAATAATCGGGCTGGGGATGTGGCTCAAGCGGTAGCGCGCTCGCCTGGCATGCGTGAGGCCCGGGTTCGATCCTCAGCACCACATACAAACAAAGATGTTGTGTCCGCCGAAAACTGGAAAATAAATATTAAAATTCTCTCTCTCTCTCTCTCTCTCTAAAAAAAAAGAAAGAAAGAAATAATAGAAGTCGCTGAGGGCCTGAGGGTCAAGAGGTGGGATGGAGAGGAAGGGAGGGCTGGGATTGGGCCAGGCAGAGGGTCGTGGGATCCCTAAGTTGTGATTAAAACACAGGGACCTTTCTTGCCTGTGAACTTCGGCCATCTCAGGACTCAGGTCCTACGGCTTCCTGCCTCTGCAGCATCTCCATCCAGATGTGGAAATTTCAAACGTGACCTGACCCCATGCCCCCCGCATCCCTCTCTGCCCGCTTCTTCCCTGTCTTCTCGTTTGGAAAGCCCGTGTTTTCTGGTGCTTGGGCCAAACCTGGGGGCAGGAAGCATCTGTCTCTTTTTCCACACCCTCCGGTGACCTCCGGTCTGACTTGGAGTCCAGGCATTTCCAGAGGCCGCGGGGTGCTCTCAGAGGTCCCTGTGTCTCCCAGGTCTTCTCCTCTCCCTGGCTCCACCCCCTCTGGTCACAGTGGTCCCTTAGACGTTCTTTGAACCAGCTGGGATGCTTCTGCCTCAGGGATTTGTCCTTTCTGTTCCCACTGCCCAGAATGTTCCCAGACAGCTGCAGGCTCTGTCCTCCACACCCTCCCTGTGCGTTCTTCTCCCTGGGCCTTTGTTGATGACTCTAAAACTGCAATTCCCTTCCATTATTTTTCTGCATCACCTGCCCCCTCCCTCCATAGAATGAAATCTTCCAGAGAGCAGGGATTTTTTTTTTGTGCCTATAATAGTAGTAGGTTCCAATTAGACCAATAATATTATTTGAATGAGCAATTTAATTTTTTTTTTTTTGTACTGGGGATTAAACCCAGGGGCACTTAACCATTGAGTCACATCCCTACCCATTTTTTTTTTTTTTGCGTTTTATTTAGGGACAGGTTCTTGCTGAGTTGCTTAGGGCCTTGCTAAATTTCGGAGTCTGGCTTTGAACTTTCAATCCTCCTGCCTCAGCCTCCTGAGCCTCTGGGATTATAGGCATGCGCTACCATGCCAACTTGAATAAGGGGATTTATCCAATAAGAGAGTATAACGATTGCTGCAAATGGCCCTCCCATCTTTCTTTTCCTATTTTCATAGAATTGAATGATTAAGACTCTTAAAATCAATTGGAAAGGATATATAGGAATATCCAGTGGATATTTGAGGAACAATTGTTCCTCAAAGTGTTAAACAGAATTATCATATGACCTGGGAATTCCACTCCTAGGTGTCGGCCCAGGAGAGCTGAAGATGCATGTTTGTGTGAAAAGTTGAACCAAGTCCATAAATGTTGGGCTGGGAGGTATCCCGGTGGTAGTGTTTGTATAGTGTGCTCAAGGCCTGGGGTTCAGTCCCCAGCACTGTAAAGAAAAAAACAACAAGTATCATAACAATATTAGTTATAATCTCTGAAAAGTGGAAATCTAGATGTCCAACCCAAACAGGTGACTGGCTGAGTAGAATGTGGTCACCCACATGACGGGGCATTGCGCAGCCATTACCCAGTCTGAAGAACCCACCCCTGCCGCAGAGTGGATAGACCCTGAACCAGACCCTGAAGGGAGGAGCCACACACAGAAGGTCAGAGGGACTGACTCCATTCCTAGGAGATGTCTGGAATAGGCCGATTCATAGGGACAGCAAGCAGATCCGTGGTGGCTGGGCTGGAAAGGGGGCCAGGGAAGTGGCTACCAGGGGGTAGGGTGTTTCTTTGGGGGGTGATAAAAATGTTTCAAACTAGAGTGTAGGTGGTTGCCCAGTTTTGTGAATGTATGAAGAACACTGAGCTGTCCTCTCTAAAAAGGCGAATTTGATGGTATGCGAAGGATCCTCGGTGGAAAGCGATCAGAGAGCAAGAGAACAACAGGAGAGTCCTGGGAGGAGGTCCGGGTGGTGTTGGAGGCGAACCTTAATGCTCGGGACTCTCACAGGGTCTATTTGACCCTCCAGTCCACAGAATGAAGAGAAAGAAAAAGATAGTTTTAAGAAGTAACAGGCACCCAGAGGAGAGCAGAAAGCAGCCCTGGATGGCAGGAACGGGGGGGGGGGGGGGGGGGACCCAGGCTGGCAGGGAGTCCCACCTGGGCCGGAACCTGGGGCAGGGGAAGGACCAGGTGCTCCAGAGCTGGGCCAGCTCTCCCGGGGTAGGTTTCGGGAGCACGAGGGACATGCTCTTGGCCGGGGTGTGTTTGGGGAACAGAAACGTCAGCGTGGCCTGGTCACATGCTTCAGAGAGGGCTGCTGGGGCAGCCTGGGAGGATTTCATCAGCTCCTGGGGCGAAATTGCTGGGGAAGGAGGGTGACCCGTCCAGGACCACGAGGCTGGCAAACACCTGCAGTTCGGGGGAGGCTGGGGCAGGGGGTCTCTCAGCCCAGGTGGGCAACGCAGGGAGACTCCATCTTGAAACAACAGTGTGACCCCCCCAGGACCTGGCTGATTTGGTATGTGACAATGACATTGCTTAAAACGCTATGTTTGTTGGGTTGTTAAGAATGAGCCCTGTGAATGTTACCCTCCGCCTGACTTTTCTCTTTGGGACTTGCCTCTTTTCGTTCTTCATCGTTTTCCAAATGGGGGTGTCACTGTTTCTCCTTGTACACATTATTTGTGAAGAGCCAGGATATTAATCACTTTCTGGGGAATTCATTCAAGTTTTCCTTCCAGTTCTTTTCTTTTTCAGGTTTTTTTTTTTTTTTTTTATAGTGGTGTGTCCAAGTGTTCTATTTATATAGAGTTGTGTTTATTGGCTTTTTTTTCTGTGTGATATCTTCTATTAATTTTAAATTTAAGAAGTTCTTCCTCTCATCAGCCCCAGAGATTTTATAAAGATTCATTTCCTTTTTCTTTCTTCCTTTTTTTTTGGTACTGGGAATTGAACCAGGAGTGCTTTACCATTGAGCCATGTCTAGCCCTTTTTATTTATTTTTGTTTGGAAACAGGGTCTCACTAAGTTGCTTAGAGCCTTGCTAAATTGCTGAGGCTGACCTTGAACTTGCCCAGCCTCCTGCTTCAGCCTCCCGAGCCTCTAGGATTTAGGGCATGCCCCACCACACCTGGCTATCTCACTTCCCCTTTCTTTCTTTAAACCCTAACCCTAACCCTAATGTTTGCCTCTTTCCCTGCCCTGGATGGACCCGCGCGGCTGGTGCTGCTGGTGGCTGCTGCTCTCTGCTTCCTTCTTCACCTGTCTCTGAAGACTTTTGTGGGTCATGAAATTATTAGACAGACCAGCTCTGTTTTTAGGCTATTTATTCTGTTTTAATGATAGGTTTATCTATTTTTGCTAGATTTCTGAGCTGATTTCTGTATTATAGCCTGATAGTGGGTTAGCATCTGGCAGGGAAACCCTTCACCACTCTTCCTTATTTTATTTTTCTTTCAGGGTTTTTATTTTATTTTTAATTACATTTGGTGTTGGTATCTTATAATCACACAGAATAGTGGGATTCATTGAGACGTCTGCACAAGAACATAAGCCACTTTCCCTCCCCCAGTGCCTCCCCTTTCCCTCCCCTCTGCTCGCCCCTATACCCTTCCTCTACTCTACTGGCCTCCCTTTTACCATTACTGATTTAAAATATCCCCAAATTCTTACCTGTTTACCCCTTCAGATCATCTCTGGTGTACACACACATACCCACATATTCACACACACACACAGACACACACACACACACACACACTTGTGCTAGAGATGATCTGATTAAACATAAATGTATATATACATAAACTAGAATTATCTGAAAGAAGTTCTGGGGTTTAAAATGTATCATTATTGTCATTATTGTTTTGGTACTGGGGATGGGACCCAGGGGTGCTCTATCACTGGGCTACATCCCAACCCTTTTTACTTTTTTTTATTTTGAGACAAGGTCTTGCTAAGTTGCCCAGGCTGGCCTGGGACTTGTGATCTTTTTGCCTCCGTCACTGTCTATGATAGCCTTAAAAGTTGTTGTTGTTGTTTTATAAAGAATAGTTAAGAGCTTTCATTCCAATAGTTAATAATACAGTGTTTGTTTGTCAAAATAGAAACTGAAATCGAGTAGACCAAACAGTGGATTAGTAATTGTGTATTGAAGGCAAAAAAAAAAAAAAAAGGGTTTCCATGGCACCAAATAAACCAGTTCTGAGGTTTTTCCCCAAGATAAATTTAACGGCTCCAGATTCCTCAGTGTTTATCAGAATTTATGGAAGAAAAGAGTCAAGGTCGTCTTTTCACGGTTGTCTTTTCACGCCATGAAAAGAAGATGGCTGCTCCGGTGGTGTGGGTCTAGAATGATCCACCCTCCCAGCTCGCACTGGGGGCACCAGACCCCATGTGTCCGAGAGGGCACAAGAGGGAGCAGGTGCTGGGGAAAGGCTGGGGCTCTGGCCCCTCATGATGGTCGTGAGTATAAAGCCTGGGAGGAGAGTGGGGCCACTGTGGCCCGCCAGCCCGTCCTCTGGGTGACCTTGTAAGCACAAGCACAACATGCTGCTATGGAATGCAGGTGACCCAAAGACTAAACGTCACAGGGCCTATCGTGACCATGCAGAGTTGATGGAGCTTTGTATTGTCACCACTCTCAAGTTCCCAAGGAAAAACAGCAGATTTGATGGACAGATGTTCAGGCTGAGACAGGGAAGCCCACAGCATGTCCCTTCTGCCTGTCCAGCTGCTCTCCTCAAGTATTTTAAACTATTTTTAAAAATGCGCTGACACTGGGCACAGTGGTGCTCGCTTGTAATTTTAGCGACTTGGGAGGCTGAGGCAGGAGGATTGCAAAATTGAGGCCAGCCAGCCTGGGCTACTTTGTTAGACCCTGTTTTTTTTTTTTTTTCCTTTAATTTGTAGGTTGTAGATGGACACAGTGCCTTTATTTTACTTGTTTATTTTTATGTGGTGCTGAGGATGGAACCCAGTGCCTCACGCATGATGCCAGGCAAGTGCTCTGCCACTGAGTTACAGCCTCAGCCCCATTAGACCCTGTCATAATATAAAAAAAATAAAAAAATTGGGGTGCTCAGTGGTAGAGCACCCCTGGGTTTTGCCCCCCAGTACCAGAAAAAAGGGAAAAAGAGAAAAAGAAGAAGGAAAGTAAAGAAAAAGCTCCCTCTGAGTTCAGGTTAAAAACCAAACACCAAATCAATTTTTTTTTTGGTACTGGGGATTGAACCCCAGGGGTGCTTAACCACTGAGCCACACCCCCAGCCCTTTTTTATACTTTATTTAGAGACAGGGTCCCACTGAGTTGCTTAGAGCCTCCCTAAGTTGCTGAGGCTGGCTTTGAACATGTGATCCTCCTGCCTCAGCCTCCTGAGCTTCTGGGATTACAGGTGTGAGCCACCACACTGGCCACCGAATGGATCCTGACACAGATTTAAAGCCTGAGCACAGCTCGTGTGCTCAGGTGTTCTCAGTACTGTATGGTGAGTTGATTCTGTTTTTACAATAAGAAAGCTGAGTAATATGGCATTGGAGTATCAGAAACCATCTCAGTAAAACCAGAAATGACTCCCATTGGATAGTAATCTGCAGGTTGTCTACACATGTACAGAGTGGTGCGATGTGCACTGATTAAACCCACGGGGACAACTTCAGGCACTCAGGACCACAGAGCTTCACGTTGGCTACATGAGAAAAGTGAGGGCAGCGAGGAGGAGGAGAGTGTGTGGTTCTCATTCATTTCTGGTCCTGGAGCTGATTGAAGGTCCGTCCAGTCCTTCATAGGGCTTGTCCCTGCTGTTGGCACAGGTGGTCTGAATATACCACTTCCTGCGGCATAGAATGCAGCCCCAGCCTGTCTGTGATTTCCACTGTGATCCTGGTATTGGGGACGTCTTGCTTGTTGGCAAACACCGGGGGCCTGGGGGTCTGCGTCCTGGAGCTCCTCTCAGACCCCTTGAGATTGCAAAGACATCCCGCTGTGTGCGGGCAGGTGGAAGCGACAGTAGCCAGAGGCTGCTACTCTCAGGAAATGTGTTGGTTTTTCTCCCACGAGATGGCCCAACTTTTTTTTTTTCTGGTAGGGGGGCTTGAACCCAGGGGCACTCAACCACTGAGCCACATCCCCACCCCTATTTTGTATTTTATTTAGAGACAGGTCTCACTGAGTTGCTTAGGGTCTCACAGTTGCTGAGGCTGGCTTTGAACTTGCAATCCTCAGCTTCCTAAGATGCTGGGATTACAGGTGTGCACCCAGCCCAACTTTTTAAAAATTAAAAAAAAGTAGCACATGTACCTAAATGTGCATAAAATATCAATGTCCAGGTTAACAAATTATCATAAAGTACACACCAAGGTCTCTGGTTGGGGTGCTGTTTGCTGAAGTCTTTGATAGACTACCCTTCCCAGAGAGGGGAAGTTCTTTATTTTGCTAAGTGTTCTTAGATAATCATAAATGGGTGTTGAATTCTGCCAAGTACTTTTCCCTTAGATGAGTGAATGGTCTTCTTCCCTTACTCCACTAATGACACATATTGCATGTACTGATTTTCTAATATTGAAACAATTTGCTGCTAGGTGTGGTGGCACACACCTGTAATACAAGGGATTCAGGAAGCTGAGGCAGGAGGGGCACAAGTTCAAGGCCAGCCTGAGCTACTTAGTGAGGCTTTAAGCAACTTAGTGAGTTCCTGTCTCAAAATAAAATATAAAAAGGGCTGAGGATGTGGCTCAGTGGTTAGATGCCTCTGGGTTTACTCCCTGGTACCAAACAAAACAAAACAAAACAAAATAACAAACAATTTTATTTTCTTGGTATAAGTCAACTTGGCAGGAATGTATCATTCTTTTTATATAGCACTGGGTTTAGTTGGCTGATTTTTTTTTTGTTTGTTTCGGACTTTTGCATTTATGTTCACAAATAATATTTGCCTATAATATTTTTTTCTTTTCTTTCTCTTCCTCCTCCTCCTCCTTCTCCTCCTCCTCTTCCTCCTCCTCCTCCTTTTTCTTCTCCCTACCCCCTTCTTTTTTTGTCATACTTCGGATGGAGCCAGGGCCTCACATATGCTAGGCAAACACTCTACAGTGAGCTACATTCCCAGCCCTTTTTTATTTTATTTTAAGACAGAGTCTCACTAAGTTGCTGAGGCTGGCCTTGAACTTGTGATCCTCCTACCTCAGCCTCCTGAGTCTTGAGGATCACAGGCCTGATCTTCCTGCCAGGCTTCATGTTTCTTTCTCCCACTGCCTTTATCAATTAGGTTTGCTAATCTCACTAGATGGATTCAGGGTCGATTCATCTTTTCCTGTGTTCCAGAATTTTCTGTGCAAGTCAGCCATGATACCTTCCTTACATCTTTGGTAGGTAGAGTTGCACAGGCCTGGAGTTTCTTCTGGGAGAAGTTTAAAACAATCAGTTTGATTTATTGGAATAGCTTGGGGATTGTTTAGGTTTTCCACTTCTTTTGTGCAAGGAGTTTTTTTTTTTTTTTAGAAATTGTTTATTCAATCTAAAATTTCAAATATCTTGGCATAACAGTTTATATATCCTTTTACTGTCTTTCTAAATTATTATTACTTTTGTTATTGTCTGTTTAATCTGTGTAGGATGTGCAGGATATTGCCCTTTTCATTCCTGATATTGATTACATAGCTCTTCCCTGTTTCTATCATGCATTTCTTGCAAGTTTTTTTTTTGAATGTAGGTTTTGTTGATCTTCTCAGTTATATGTTTGTTTTCTATTTGATTAAACTTTGTTCTTATCTTTATTATTTCCTTCCATTTGCTTCTTTTCTTCTTACTCCTATTTTTTAGTCTAATTGACATAGATGTTTAGCTTATTCAATTAAAACCCTTTTTGTTTTATAATATATGCACTTAGTGCCATAAAACAACTTTAAGCATAATTTAGATGCAGCCCATGAGACTCTTTTAAGTTGAGGTATAATTTACAGATACTGAAATACATAGAGAGTAAAAGTATAGTCTGAGTTTTGTAACTCACACTTCTAGCAAGATACAGGATATTTCCATCACCCAGAAAGTTACTTCCCTGCCCAGCCAGTCCTTCCCCCTGTGAAGCACAGTTGTGATCTTTACCACCACAGATCAATCTGCCTGATGTGTTCACATATGGGATCAGAAAGTGTCTTCGTCTCTGTGTCAATCTTTCAGCCGGCATGTCTGTGATGCCCTCCGTGCACTACTAGAAACAAAGTCAAAGGAACTGAAAACCCTTGTTCACAAAAAGAGCAGCAGGTGCACTTTTGTAGTGCATGGGAATCCTGGCTGCGTGGCGTATTTTTCCATCTTGTATTGTCAGTCTTAAGTTTTTGATATGTAGTGGGTTTCAGGCAGTTTTAATTATTGCAGTTTTAATTTGCATTGTAGATGGCTAGTGATGTCTTTATTTATGTGTCCTGGGCCATCCATAAGCTTCCTTTCTGAAGTGTCTGTTTAAATTTTCTACATTAAAACAAACAACCAAAAATCCCAGGCTGTTTGTTTTCATTATTATTTCTTTCCATTTGCTTCTTCTCTTCTTACTCCTATTCTTTATCTAACCATTGACATAGATGTTTAGCTCATTCAATTTAAACCATTTTTGTTTTATAATATATGCACTTATGTGTTCTGGACGTAGTGTTTTTGCAGATACAAATATATATATATAAATAAATATTTGGGTTTTTTTTAGGTTTAAGTGAACACAGTATCTTTTATTTTACATTTATGTGGTGCTGAGGATGGAACCCAGTGCCTCATGCATGCTAGGCAAGCGCTCTACCACTGAGCCACACCCCAGCCCCAGATACAAATATATTTTATATGAAAACTTTAGATTGCATCAGAATCTCTTGCAAAGCCAGATTTCAGAGATGGAGACAGAGCTGCCCCACTAGATAAGTGCCTGCTGGGAGCAGAGATGGGGCTGCGCACCTGAGTCTGCTCTCTGCAAGGCCCGGAGGGGACTCACCAAGGAAAAGATACTGAACTTTTTGAGGAAAGGTGAATTTTCGAGCTTTCTTTGTTAATCATGAAAAAACTTCTGCATCGCAAGAGAAAGACAACAGTAAGCAAAATGGTCAAAGGAAATGATGCACCCGAAAATAATTCCCAGAAAATAGAAGTACCTCTGCAAATTGTTCCAGAAAACAAAATTTGAGACGCGGGGAGGAAGTCCTTTAAAAAACTTGATTTGAGAGCTGGGGTTGTGGCTCAGTGGTAGAGTGCTCGCCTAGCACATGCAAGGCCCTGGTTTTGATCCTCAGACCACCTAAAAATACAATAAATGTATTGTGTAACTACAACTAAAAAATTATATATATTTAAGTTGTAGTTGGACACAATATTTTATTTATTTATTTTTATGTGGTGCTGAGAATGGAACCCAGGGCCTCCTATGCGCTAGGCGAGCGCTCTACCACTGAGCCACAATCTAGCCCCCCCCCCAAAAAAAATTTGATTTGATTGCAGAACATATAAAAATGTATGAAGACTCATTATATTTTACTTATAAGACAGAAACAATATATTGTGTGATTCTATTGGCCTAGAAATAGAAGTAGATTAGTAGCTACTGGGGGCTGAGAGATAGGGGTAAGAGAAACAAGTGCTAATGAGATGAGATTTTTTTTAAAAAGTTTTTTTAGTTATTGACAGACCTTTATCTTATTTGTTTATACACAATGCTGAGAATCGAACCCAGTACCTCACACGTGCCAGGAAAGTGCGCTACTGCTGAGCCCCAGCCCCAGCCTCGAGATGAGATTTCTTTGAGGGCTGAGAAAAATGCTCAGGAATCAGATTGTGGTGATGGTTGTGAGTGCTCTAAAAGCTGAGTTGTGGACCTTAAAATGCTACGTAACAAAACTGGCTGCAGTGGTACACACGTGTAATCCCAGCGACTCCGGAGGCTGAAGCTGGAGGATCACACACTCAAGGCCAGCCTTAGCAACTTACTGAATCCTGTCTCAAAACAAAACAAAACAAAAAGCAGGACATGATGTAGCTCAGTGGTAGAATATTCCTGGGTTTATTCACTAGGACTGATGGGAGGTAGCCGTGAAAAAACCTAAAAGGACCAATAATTGTAGGAAAAAAAATTAAGTTATCAAAGACTTTGTCCCAATAGAGGCTCTTTTGCCAGATAGGCTCTAAAGAAACAAAAATTCATTTGCTCCATTTATGTTCTCTTTCCAGAGCATAAAAGATGGAAATCTGTCAGATTCATCTTGAGAAAATAGTGTGTTTCTAATATCAAACCTTCACAAAGTTATTGAAAAGAATCTTGCATGTGAGTGCAGGGCCAAGAGCCCACAGTGACATCTGAAGCACTTTGTGTGGCCTGTGCCTGATTGCTATTACTTCTGATGAAGCTGGGGTTTAAAAAGTGAGAATGTTTACACAAAATTTTTGGCTCCTCCAGAAAAAAGAAAAGGTGTGATATTGCAGTGCCCATCTCCTCTGCAGGGACCATGGGCTGAAGTGGAATGGGGCTGTGCGGGCCTGGATCTTTGCCCTCCCCGTTTCCCTGGGCCTCCCTGTTTCCCTGGGCTCCCCACTTCCCTCGTCTCCTTTATGCTATGGCTTAGTGTCATTTGCCATTTTAAACAATCATTTTTGTAAAGAAACATCTAATCATGTTCCAGATCTTTTGAAGAGGAGAAAATGGAAGAACAAATACGGAGAAGGTGTATTTTAGTGGTTGCCTTACTGTGAGGCTGGGGTAATCAGACAGTGTGGGATTGGCATAAGGATGGACAATAGATCAGTGGATCACAAGGGGAAAACCCACACAAAACTCACAAATTTGCTATTTGACAGACACCAAGACAACTCAGTGGAGAAGATGGGATCTGGGTGTTCCAGAGCACATGGAGACCAGCTTCACAGCTCTGGTCGACTTCCAAGGCCTTCATCCACGCAGGCTCCCTGCAGAGCTCTGGAGGCCCCGAGACCCCCAGAACAGCCCCTGCTCAGCCACCTGGTGTGGCTGCTCGGCGAGACGTCCCGAGGGCCATGGTGCTCAGTGGAGGCAGCAGCAGGTGCCGTGGGCCGGGATCCTGCTGCTTCCTCCCCTCCAGACCAGCACAACACAGATGGCCACAAAGGGACACCCCTTAAAATGTACAGATTCACTGGCCATCAGAGGTAGAGAGGGGTGAAGGACAGGAAGCCATCCTTGCTGTGTCCCCACTTTTGTTTCTTGAGAGAGCTGGGGTTGTGCTCACCAGTGATCTTCCTGGAGCCTTTGGCCCAGCAGGTGTTAAGTATGCAGGTCCGACTCGGGGAAGGTGGGTTCCTTCCTTGACTTGGGAACTCTTCCAGGTGCAGGACACTGTGGCAATGCCCTTGGGGTGGGAAGTGACAGCTGTATGGATCTGTGTTTTCCAGGCTATTCCGCTGCACAGAATGAAGTCACTGGTCCAAAGACAACGAGTGGCCCAGAGCGGGGCTCACTGACCGTGCAGTGTAATTATACCTCAGGCTGGAAGACCCACAAGAAGTACTGGTGTCGAGGAGCTGTTTGGAGGGGCTGCAAAACCCTTGTTAAAACCACTGGGTCAGAGCAGGAGGTGAAGAAAGACCGTGTGTCCATCAGGGATGATCAGGAAAACCTCACGTTCATGGTGACCATGGAGGACCTCAGGAGAGATGATGCTGACATTTACTGGTGTGCAATTGAGAGGTCTGGATATGACCTTAAGTTTCCAGTTGATGTGACCATTGATCCAGGTAAGAGTGAGTTGATGTGTCCCTGAGGTCCCACTGAAGTGAATGGTCCGTTATTCAGAGTGACCTGTCACAGAGGGGCTTGAATCCTGAGGTCTCACAGAATCCTGAGTGAACACTTGGGGTTGGCCAGGGGTGGGGCTTCTTTAAAAGCCCCGGGATCCTGGAACCTCCTCCAGGAAGTCAGCCAGAGCAGACTCTCTTTTCCCTCTGCACAGCTCAGTCCTGAACCTGTTGCCAATAAAGGTCAAGGTGATGGTCCCCAGTTTCAGCCCTTGGTCTGGAGAGACCTGCTACTGCTTTCCTGGGACCTCAGTGTCCAGGGGTGCCCTGCTCTTTGGGGTGCTCTGGGCGGGGCCTGGACAGGGCTGTTCTCACCCCCCTCCGTATCCACCCTGGGGGAGAAGAAGCCCTGTGGAGCCTGGTGTGTTGGTCTGACTCCTGAGCCCAGAGAGGCCTTCACAGACCGCTGCGTTCCTGCTGCTGGGAACCCGCTGGGAGCCGCTCATGCCTTTGGCTTACTGAGGGTCTGGTCCTAAGTCCTTCAGAAAGCAGGCACTGCTGGAGGCTCCAGGGTCCCAAGGCCTGGTTTGAAGGCGTTTCCTGTTGACTCTGCTGCTCGGCCCCTGGACAGGCGGCACCAGCTGGCAGGGCTCTGGGGGCACAAAGGAGCACCACAGTCACCTGAGCCCAGGCCTGGAACCTCTGGGGCGTGTTCTGGTGGCACAGTGGGCAGCAGGCATTGTCTCTCAGAATCCTGACAATGCCCAGGAGGAAGGTGTCCCCATTATCGAATCTTCATAGCTTGCCTGAAGTGGAGGCCTTCCAGAACATTCTGATTTTGTTCAGGGTTGGTCTTGATCTTAGAAGTCTTCAATCTAGGGTATACGTTAGCCCCTGTACTAGTCCCTCAGGCTCCTGGGTCCTTGCTGAATGGAGAAGGCCAAGGGAGCCACTGCCTGAGGCACTGTTATAAGCAGAGGGTTGTTTAAGGTTTAGCTGAGCCCCAGTTGTCCTTGTCCTGAAGCTCTTCCTGGGGACCCTCTGACCCTTCCTCTCCCAGAGATCGGGGGATATGAGCGGTTCAGGATCCAGCCCTTCCACCCAGGCATCTCCAGCAAGGGGGGCCACGCTATCTGCAGGCTCAGAGCCAGGGGCAAGGCTGGGGGCTGGCAGGAGGAGTAGTGTGTGATCTGTTTGTATGTCAAGCACCAACTACAGCGTCCCCAACTACAACAGTCCCCAACACCTCCACCTCCACCACCAACATGTCTACAGCACCAGTCGTCGAGGAAAAGACCACCTGCCTCTCGACTCACCCTGCCACCAGGTAAGCAGGCTCTGTTACTGCGGTCCCCTGTGGCTTAGTTGGCCCAGGCTGTTCCAGTGGGGAAAGGTCCTAGGGCTTCAGGTTCCCTGGTGAGGGTGAGGACCCTGGGAGTCCTCCCGCTTGCTCTCAGCCCCTGGGAGCTGTCATCCTGGGCACAGTCTGTGGACTTACTGCTTCATCTGTTCTTGGGCCCCACGTTTACTGAATTCACTTCTACATGGCAGGCGTAGAGATGGAGCCCAGTGGGAAAGCAATGAGTAGCAGTCAGTGAGGACCGTGTGGCTGCAGTGTGTGGGCACAGGGTTTAGGACCACAGAGGCTCTTGGCCCAGTGTCCCACCTGGGAGGCTGCGGTAGGTTGGGGGACATCCTGTCTCTCCTAAATCAGTGGAACTGCCGGGCGCAGCGGTATATACCTGTCATCCCAGTGGCTCGGGAGGCTGAGGCAGGAGGATCGTAAGTTCAAAGCCAGCCTCAATAACTTAGCGAGGATCTCAGCAATTTAAAGAGACTCTGTCTCAAAATAAATAAAATAAAATAAAATAAAAAGGACTTGGGATGTGGCTCAGTGGTGGAGCACCCCAGGTTCAATACCTGGTTATTCCCCCCAGAAGAAAAAAAAAAACAGTAGCACGGGTAGCTCCCATCCTAGGCTCCTGGAAGCTCACGACAGGATTTCCTGCCCATGATTATGTTTTCTTTGACCTTGTCTCTGACCGCCCCATGAGGAGGAATCTTACAGAAGAGACTGAGCCTCATCACTTCCTTGATGAGGGTCACTCTGGAGCTTGGATGGAGTCTGGCCTCCAAACCCAGAGCAAGGCTCACGCTTCTCAGTGCCCTGCCCAGCCATCTGCAGTCAAAGGGCTTTCGAGAAGCCGAGAGCCTCTTTGATTTCCTCCTTTGGCTTTTCTTGACCCTTTCTACCTTGTGGCTATTTTTTAGATCTGCCAAGGTCTTCTATTGCTGGGCCCTGTCACCCAGTCTCTATGGGACTCCCCAATCTCTCCACCATCAGGGACTCCCTTCTCTCCCCCGTTTTGAGAGTTTTTTTTTCTTACCAAACTGCATTTAAAAAAATAGCCAAGGAGTCCCCATCTTATTAATAAAGCTTGTGTGAGTGCCACTGGAGCCTTGGACTAGTGCGAGACGGACGATTTGTTCATTTAGTCAACAAACAGCCACGGAGCGTCCATTCACGCCTGTCGCTGTTTTGAGGAACACGAGGGGGTACAGGAATGAACAGAGAGTCCAGGGATCCGCCCTCAGGTTCTTCCACCTCAAGATAACTCCTGGAACCAATTAAAGTAGATATAATTAATTGACACCTGTGTCTTCATATTCCTGTGAATTCAAAGTTGAACGGGGGGTCCTTGTATGCGCCCCTAGAGCTGCCCTAACAAGCACCACAGGCTGGGGACCCAAGGAACAGGAATTTATTTTCCTCACACTTCTGGGGCCAGGTGACCAAGACCAAGGTATCAGTCAGAAGGGCTGGTTTCTTCCAAGGTCTCGTCCTTTGCTTGTAGAAGGCCATCTTCCTCTGGGGTCTTCACGTGGCCTCCCTTTTGTGTAACTCTATGTCCTAATTTCTTCTCACAAGGACACCAGTTACACTGGATTAGGGCCCATACCAATGACATCAATGACCTCTTTAACTTTAATTATTTCCTTTTTTTTTTTTTTTTTAGTTTTGAGACAGGGTCTTGCTAAGTTGCAGAGGCTGGCCTTGATCTTGCAATCCTCCTGCCTCAGGCTCTGAGTCACTGGGATTATAGGCATGTTGCCACTGTGCCTGGTGTGCCACTGTGCCTGGCGTGCCACTGTGCCTGGCTTCAATAACCTCCTTAAAGACCTTTTCTCCAACTATAGTCACATTCTGAGCACCGAAGGGAGAGTCTGTCCCATGCTTTCTTCTAGCTTCAGGTGGTTGCCAGCAATCTTTGGGGCTTCTTGGCTTGTAGCTGCATCAGTCCAACCTCTGCATCTGTGGTCACCTGGCTTCTCCCTGTGGGTGTCTGGGTCCGAATTTCCCTCATTGCCGTGACAGTCATTGGCCAGGACCCACCCTAAACAGTATGACTTCATCTTACCTTGATCACATTGGCAAAGACCCTACTTCCAAACAGGTCATGTTCACAGGCTCAAAGTGCACACAAGTTTGGGGGGACATTGTTCAGTCTAGCAGAGAGGGCAGGCATAGAAGCAGGGAGACCTGGTGGGAGCCCATTGCCCTGTGATTTCTGCTGGGCCACTAGACCTACCGACCCCTACCTTGTGAGCCCTCCTCTCCTTTATTAAAAACATCTTTGAGGGCACCCAAGAGTTTCCCTGGCTGTGAAACCAAGTCCTGCAGGCTGTGAGGTCTTCGGCCCTCCCCACCTCCAGGGCCCAGGAGAGGGCTGAGACGGAAGCCGAGCGGGGTGCACAGTCCCCTCTGTCATCCCCAGGCACCCCATCACCGAGCTCAGGATCCTCCTCCCACTCATCTTTGCTGGGCTGATGCTTCTCCTGATGGTGGCCTCACTCCTGGCTTGGAGGATGATGAGGCGGCAGAAGAAAGGTGAGAGGCCCCCGGCCCCGTGGGGTTGGGGCTGGAGGGGTGGGGTGTGGCCAGCCTAGGAGTCTTTGCTCAGAGATCATGTAACCCTTTTCCTGCCTGGCCTTACTTCCACATTCTCACGAGTCGTGCCACTTCTCAGAATGCTTGGGCCCCAGCTCTTGCCAAACCTGCCCAACCTGGCGGGAGGGCTCACCACCTCTTCTCCTGAGTGCGTCAGCCAGGCCTAACTCTTAAGGACACCTCAGCATCTAGATATTTGAAACTAAAAACTGGGGGGAAACCCTTTCTTCTTTTTGTCTCTGGACCACAAGGGCTGGGGGTGCTGAAGGGGGAGGATCAAAGGCAGAAAGCGGGGCTGGGTTGTGGCTCAGTGGTAGAGCGCTTGCCTGGCATGCATGAGGCACTGGGTTCGATTCTCAGCACCTCGTATAAATAAATAAAGTTCCATCAACAATGAATAAAATATTAAAAATAAAAAAAAAACCACAAAGAAACTCAGGAGTCAGTACTTCCCTGGAAGCCAGTCCGTGCTGTGCTGACCCCGCTGGGGGCAGCTGGGAGCAATTCTGCCTCCAGATGCGAGGAAGGGACAGGCCCTGCTGCCCAGTGACCCAAAGCCCACCTGAAGACTAACTCGATTTCACTGGGACAAACAGAAGCAGGGGCCGGGAGAGGGGGGTTGGCAGCCTGGTAGTTGCGAGAGGCAGGTACAACTTTGAGCTGAGCCTGAAGGACACACCAGGCAGAGGAATGTGGGAGTTCAGCAGAACCTCAGGCAGAAGTGACAGCCTGGGCTCAGCATTTTGCAGAAAGAAATTGAACTCCAGGGGCACCGATGGCTGGCCGGTAGGGCCACCCGAGCAGTCCATGGACTAGTTCTCGGATGTGGGGACCCAGTGGGCTGGGTCTTCCTCTTTTTTTCAGATGGAAAGATGGAAGCTCAGAGAGGGGATGTGGCCAATGTCACCGAGTGTCATCTGAGGAGTCACAGTTAGATCTGGGTCTCCTGTCTCTGAACCTGGAGCCTCATCCACCCCCTTTCCCACCACGTTTCTCTTCTGGGCCTCTGTGGGCCTCAGGGATGGGCCTTCTGATTCTGGCTTGTTTTTGTCTTTCAGATGCGGGGCTGTCCCCAGAGCAGGTAAGAGAGTCCCTGAGGTCACACCCGAGAGACCAGCCAGCTCCTTCTCCCTCTTCGTTGTTTCCCAACTTCCAAGAGCCCTGATGTCAGACCAATCATGTACCGAAGCACCCATGCCCCCCTGGCCCCCGCAGGCCCAGAAGGATGAGAGGCCTGGAAATATCTAGAGGGGAGGAGGCCTCAGGGGCAAAGGGGGTGGGAAAGTGGGGGGCACCCGGGAGTCACTGGGAAGCGGATAGGCTCATGTCCCGGTGTGGAATAGGAGCCTGTGCCCACAAGCTGCTCAGTGACTCCACCTGTGTCCCCTCCCCAGGCACTGCAGCCCCTGGAGGAGGACCTCTGCTATGCCAACCTGTCCGTGCTGCAGCCCAGATCCTCCGCCAGCTCCTCCCGGAAGAAGGCCTCTGCCCAAACCTTCTCCTCGGCCCAGGCTGACCAGGAGGAAGTGGAATATGTCACCATGGTGTGTCCTTTGTGGGGACTCCCCTGGGACTGGGCGGGGCAGATGTTTGGTCGGCCCCACTTTGAGGATGGGTTTTCTGGTACCTACGTGGGCCCAGCAGAGGAGGGTGGGCTGGGCCGGGCCGCAGTCGTTGCAGGACTGGCCCGAGGACCACCCCCTCAGGCTTTCAGAAGTGTGTTCACACGAGTTCTTAGCCCTGGGGAGGCCAGGGAGACCCACTGTGGTCCTCGCATGGGCAGGAGAGAGGCAGACAGGCCACGTGGCTCAGGGTGCCCTCGGCCGCCTGGGCAGAGGTGGGATTCTGTTGTGCTGGGGAGCCTGGCAGAGCGGGGGGAAGCTGGAGGGCGTGGAGTGAAGTGGGGAAGCTTGCGTCCTGCACGGGCCTCCTCTGAGGGTTCCTCTGTCCCAGCCCGCCAGCCCCTCAGATCTCCTTGACCATCTCTATTGCAGCCCCCCTTACCGCGGGAGGACATTTCCTACGCATCTCTGTCTTTGGACCTCTTGGACCAGGAGCCGACCTACAGCAACACAGGCCACATTCCCAGCAGGGACCACGAGGAGCCCACAGAGTACAGCGTCATCAGGAAGTCTTAGCCTGGTCCCTGGCTCCCTCTTGGACCCGCACGAGGCCTCGGCGTGTCCCTCCTCATCTGCTTTCTGCCCCAGCTCCCCCATCAGGACCAACCAGTGGCTGAGGCTCTACCTGATCAGCCACCATGGCCTGCGGCTCTAACCTGGGCTTGGGGCCCAGCCTCAGGGGGGCTTTGGGGAACTAGTAGCCTTTGGGGAACTATCTCCTCCTCACCCACATAAACTGGGAGAGGGGTGGGGATAGGCTCTGGGGTGGCCATGGGAATAGTAATGGTAATGATAATAATGGTAATTAACCTTTATTTATTGCTTACTGTGTTCGGGGGACAGAAGGCCCCCCAAAGACGTCCATATCCTAATTTCCAGAACCTGTGAATATACCTTCTGTGGCAAATGATGCTGCATGTGAGATTAAGTTAAGGAATTAGCGGTGGAGAGATTATTCTGGATTATCCAGTGGGCTCAAAATACAATCACAAGGGCCCTCCTACGAGGGAGGAGGAAGTCAGAAGGGGAGAAGGCAAAGTGCCCCGGAAGTGGAGGTTGGAGCAGCATGGCTAGGAGTCAAGAAGGCTGCAGCCTCCAGAACCTGGAGCCTCCAAAAGGAGCCAGCCCCCGACACCTGTAGAACTGACTTTGTACTTTTGGCCCCCCAAACTGTAGAGGAATAAATCTGTATTGTTTAAAGTTAAGCCACTAAGTTTGTGGTGATTTGTGTACAATAGCAATAGGTTGCTCTGTGGCAGGTGCTCTCCCTTGAGTGGTTTACATGTGGTCGCTAATTCAGTCCCTACAAGGGTGCCTCTGTCATTGCCCCATTTTACCGATGAGGAACCCGAGGTATAGATAGGCTCAGCCACTGGCACCAAGGATTGTGGCTGGTAGGCCCACGAATTCCAGTTTGGTTCTGGAGTCTGAACCACAACCCTGCCCTGTTTGTGTAAGAAAGATAGTGTGTGTGTGTGTACCCACTCAGAGAGTCACTTACACAAGGACAGTGAGTAGTTTTAGATGCTGGACTTATTACCCTTATTCTAGGGTCCTGCCTGCCCTGTCTCCAGAATATGTCCCAAATCCTGTGGTGTCTCGTCATCTCCAGGGTTCCCAGCCTAGTCAGGCGTCCATCCGCCCCCTGCCTGTTCTCCCTCATTCATTCTCTGCCCCTGAGTCCTTCTCCTGAGAGCAGCCTTAATGACCTTTTCAAAGCAGAGAGCTGATCATCCTCTGCTTATGACCTTCCTCAGCCTCAAGGGCAGGAGTCCACCCCGCCTGGCCCGGCTCTATCCACTCTCCCTCTCCCTCTCCTCTGCTCTGCTCCACCCACACCTGCCTTTCTCCTGTCCTTCTAAGACGTCGGGTTTGGACCTGAAATGTCCCCCAGAGGCCATGAGTTGAAGGCTTGGTCCCCAGCTGATGGTGGTCTTGGGAGCTGGTGCAACCTTCAGAAGGTGGGGCCTGGTGAGATGAAAGAGGTCACGGGGGTGTGTCCCTGAAGGGGATGTTGGCCCCTCCTGTCCCTCCGTCTTCCTACCACCAGGAGGTGAGCAGCTTTGCTGTGCTCCATGCTCCATGCTGATGTTCTACCTGGCCAAGCCTCAAAGGCAATGGGGCCAAGCATCATGGCCTGACACCATGAGTCCAAATAAGTCTTTCCTCCTTATAAGTTGATTATCTCAGGTGTTTTGTCACAGCCATGGAAAGCCCACACGAAGATAAGGCTTGCTCCCTTATCTGCACATTGGCACTTGTTGTTCTTTCTTTCTGGAATGTTCTTCCTGCAGATCTGTGAATAGTTGGCTGTATTTCATTGTCACATTTTAGCCTAAATGTCCCCTCTCAAGGGGGCCTTCCTCAATTACCCTCAGGGTGACAGTCCCTGCAACCTACCCCCCAAGTCTCTTTGTCTCCTTGCCCTGTTTTGTTTCCTTCATAGCATGAGCCTGGTGAACTTTCTTATGACTTATTTAGTGGTATGTGGGCTTGTTGTTCCCCACTAGTCTGCGTGCTTCTCGTTTGTCCCTGTATCCCCCTTGGTTAGCTAGTGTCTGGCATGTAGCTAGTGTCTGCCCTCTGCCTGGAGGACAGAGTCCTATTACTTCACTTGGGTTGATTTTGGTGGGGGCTGGGGCTGAAGTGTCAGTTGTAATGACTTGAGAAGGAAGGCCAAGCTAAACCTGAGGACCACAGGAAAGTGACGCAGCAGGCACAGGGCCCATTGTTAGCATGTGCTGAGGTTTGCCTGACTATTCACAGCTGCTACCCTGAGTGGACCTGGGGCAAGTGGCCTTGGTGGCTGAATCCTGCATTCATTGCTCCAAATATAATTCTCTGGAATCTTAAGAGCTTTCCCATCCTTGGGGGGAATTTGTAGAGCTAAGAAGCTTGACTGATCTTGAGCTGGTCATTTCAACTGGTTGGGTCACAATAAGACCTTTTTTTTTTTTTTCTTCCTTGAGACAGGTCTGGCTAAGTTGCTGAGGCTGGCCTTGAACTCATGATGCTCCTGCCTCAGCCTCCCGAGTCACTGATATTGCAGACGTGCACCATTGTGCCCATCTGTGAGACTGTTTTTGTGACCCAGGCTGTTTTAAGATTTTCAGAACAAGAAAAGATTTAAATGGAAAAGCTTTGGGGCTGGGGATGTGGCTCAAGTGGTAGCATGCTCGCTTGGCATGCGTGCGGCCCGGGTTCAATCCTCAGCACCACATAAAAATAAAGGCATTGTGTTGTGTCCATCTACACCTAAAAATAAATATTTAAAAAAAAACATGGGGCTGGGGATGTGGCTCAAGTGGTAGCGCGCTCACCTGGCATGCGTGCGGCCAAGGTTCGATCCTCAGCACCACATATAAACAAAGATGTTGTGCCTGCTGAAAACTAAAAAATATATATATATATTAAAAAATTCTCTCTCTCTCTCTGTTGAGAGCCACAGCCGAAGGGGCCCCAGCAAACTTCCAGCTGCCAGCAAACTTCCAGCTGCCGGCTGATGATTGGCTCACAGCGGCCCCAGCAACATCTAGCTGATTGGCTCCTCTGCGGTGATGCTCATTGGGCTGTTTCCCTGCCCTTTCAGACCACGGAGCTGCTCATTGGGGGACTTTTTTGGCTCCGCCCATGTGACCCAGCCAATCGGCCTCAAGAGCAGGAGGATTGTGGGAGGGGGAGAGAAGCTTGTGTGGGAGAGAGAGGCTTGTGGAAAGTCGGTGGTGGCAGTTGAGGCTCTGAGGGTTTTTCCTGAGAGGCTGTTTTGTTTGGCGTGTGTGGTTCTAAAAATAAAGTTAGTTTCTTTTGACAAGTGGCTCCTGATTGTGCCCAGCCAGACTGCGGCATTTGGTGGCTCGCACGGGGAGCGACTGAGGGTAAGTGAAACTGCTCGCCCCAGAGGGCAGGTCGAGAGGATGGGTAGCTATTTTAAGATTCTTCTTTTGTTATTTTGTTTCACTTTTGTTTTAAGTTGCCTGTCCCTGGAGATGTGTAAGATGGAAGAAAAACCGCTCACATCTGAGGAACAGATAGGGAGAAAGGACGGATGGACATTTCAGGAGGCTATTATAATGATTTTGTGTTGTTCCAATTTTGTTTCACTCAGTTTCAGTTTTGTTAGGCGTTATCTTGTTGGGTTGTATTATAGTAGAAATACGGGATCAGAAATTAGTAAAAAACAAACTGAAAGAGTGTTAAGTAAATTGTTAGAGGAAGGAGGCATCTCAGTAAAATCAAGAACAATCAGGGCATACGTTGATACAATACAAAAATGTAGCCCATGGCTTTTTAAGGAGGAGTTGTTAAATATATCACAATGGAACCATCATGGTGAAGATTTAAAAAGAATAGAAAAGAAAAGCCCAGGGACTCTGCCAGTTGGCACATTGCCATTGTGGACGTTCATATCTTGTTTGCTTAGTCCAAAGCCTTCAGTTCAGACAATGGTAGAGGAAGGAGAAGACATATTGATTCAAGTAAAAGAGAAGGTCTCTCAAGTTAGTCAGACAGAGGAAATGATTCAAGTAAAAGAGAAGGTCTCTCAAGTTAGTCAGACAGAGGAAAAGATTCAAGTAAAAGAGAAGGCCTCTCAAGCTAGTCAGACAGAGAAAGAAAGTGTAAAACAGAAAAAGCCATCAGGGGGAAAGTTACAACAGGAGACTGCTACTAACACCTTTCTATCACCAGAGGGTGTAAGTGTCCAACCAACAGCACCACCTCTACAGGAGACTGCTACTAACACCTTTCTATCACCAGAGGGCGTAAGTGTCCAACCAACAGCGCCACCACCATATGCTGGGAGGCCCCCAACCCCCGCAGTTGATAGTTGGGATCCTGAGACAAGATCTCAAATATTAACATGCCCTGTATTTGAGGCAGGAGGGCAGCGATTTTACCAAGTTTTAAATTTCAAATCAGTGAAGCAGCTAAAAGAGGCTGTAACAACCTATGGTCCTCAAGCACCCTTCACTGTAAGCATGGTCGAATCCATTAACAACTTGAACATGACGCCAGCAGATTGGGCTAATATGTGTAAAGCTGTGCTAAATGGAGGACAATACCTGTTATGGAAGGTTGCCAATGAGGAATTTTGCAAGGAGACGGCTAGGCGAAATGCAGCAGCTGGTTATCCTCAGAGAAATCTAGATATGTTGTTAGGAAAGGGACCTTATGAGGATCAGCAGCAACAAATTGCATATGATCCTGGCGTATACGCACAAATTGCTGCAGATGCAATTAAGGCATGGAAGACTTTACAAGGACATGGAGGTTTACAAGGTCAATTATCTAAGGTAATACAAGGAGCTAATGAACCTTATGCTGAATTTGTAGATAGGCTTATTCAAACAGCTACCAGAGTTTTTGGGAATACAGAACAAGCAATGCCATTACTAAAACACCTGGCTTATGAGCAAGCGAATCGTTGGTGCAGAGATATCATTAGACCATGGAAACATGAAGATTTAAACACATATATTAAATTATGTAGAGACATTAATGAACAAGAGCAAGTCGTGGCAGCTGCAGTAAAACAGGCTTTAGATGCCAGAGACATTAATGAACAAGGGCAAATTGTGGCAGCTGCAGTAAAACAGGCTTTAGATGCCAGGCCAAGAACAGGCTACAATTGTGAACAAACAGGACATTTTAAAAGGAATTGCCCCATTGGAGGAGGGTTTAACAAAACTAGGTATCAAAGGAGTAGAATACCAGGTATTTGCCCACGATGCCGTAGAGGGAGACATTGGGCTAATGAATGCCGTTCTCAAACCACCATAGAGGGTACTCCATTATCAAAAAACGAACAAGGACCAGGTGTTTATCCACGATATCGTGGAGAAAGGCATCGGGCTCCATTGCCAAAAAATGGACAGGGGGGCCCAATGCTCCGGGGCCCAAAACCACAAATATACGGAGCACTGGAGGAACCCAGCAACCCCATCAGGGTAGTGCCCAGGACACATTGTCCATCAGATCCCTCATCAGACAAACCAGAGGGAGTGCAGGGTTGGACATCTGCACCTCCGCCAGAGCAGTACTAACTCCAGAGATGGGAGTTCAAATCATTCCCACAGGGGTGAAAGGACCTCTTCCCAAAGGAACAGTAGGCTTATTATTGGGACGCAGCTCTTCTACTCTAAAAGGACTTATGATAAGTCCTGGGGTAATTGATCCCAATTATGAAGGTGAAATAAAAATTATAGCCAGTTCTCCAAAGGGTATATCAGTAATTTCACCAGGAGATAGAATAGCACAGTTACTAATAATACCCAGCCTACATGATAAATTTTCCAGTCGTACTGTAGAAAGAGGTTCCAAGGGATTAGGCTCCACAGGTGTAGATTGGGCTATGCTTTCTTTAAATTTAGATTCTCGCCCCATGCTAAAACTAAGTATTCAAGGACATGAATTTAATGGGCTACTGGATACAGGTGCAGACCTTAGCATCATCTCTCGTCAAGAATGGCCAAAACATTGGCCATTACAACAAGCCACTCAAACGCTTCGAGGCCTAGGAGTGGCGACTAATCCCCATAGAAGTGCAATGGTATTAGATTGGAAGGATCCTGAAGGATGTGAAGGAACTATACAGCCATATGTATTGGATCATCTTCCCGTAAATTTATGGGGACGAGATGTCCTAGATCAATTAGGTTTGACATTAACAAATAACATCAACCAAAATGCACCCACTATTATGACTAGACAAGGTTTTAGGAAAGGAAAAAGATTAGAAAAACAAGAACAAGGTATAGCAGCACCAATACAAATAGATCAAGGAACAGACAGACATGGGTTGGATTTTCAGAAAGGGCCACTGAGACAATAAAAATTACTTGGAAATCAGAAAGACCAGTATGGGTTCCTCAGTGGCCCCTGACTAAAGAAAAGATACAAGCAGCCCATGACCTGGTCAAACAACAATTAGCGGAAGGACATATACAACCTTCTGTATCTCCCCATAATACTCCCATTTTTGTCATCAAAAAGAAATCTGCTAAATGGAGATTATTGCAAGATTTAAGAGCCATTAATAATGAGATGGTTATTATGGGACCTGCTCAATCAGGGATTCCTCAGTTGTCTGCTTTGCCAAAAACCTGGTATGTTTTAGTTATAGATATTAAAGATTGTTTTTTTTTCAATTCCAATTCATCCTGAGGATAGTCCACGTTTTGCATTTACTATCCCTGCACTGAATCATGAAGGTCCTGATCAGAGATATGAATGGAAAGTACTCCCTCAAGGGATGGCTAACAGCCCAACTATGTGTCAAATTTATGTTAACAAAGTAATCCAGCCACTTAGAAATCAAAATCCTGAACTACAAATATTTCACTATATGGATGATGTATTATTAGCACACAAAGATAAAAACACATTGCTAGAATGTTATGCCACACTTACAAACTTATTAAAAAAATATAATCTAGAGATAGCAATAGATAAAGTACAATTAAATTTTCCAATTAATTATTTAGGAGTTCTATTATCCTCAACCATGGTCCGTCCACCAAAAATTCAAATCGAGTAGATCAACTCAAATCACTTAATGACTTTCAAAAGTTATTAGGAGACATAAATTGGATAAGGCCTTATTTAGGTATACCAACAGGAGAGTTGGGACCTTTATTTGATATCCTAAAAGGTCCATCAGATCCAAATTCACCCCGAATGTTAACGCCTGAAGCAAGAAAGGCATTAAAAATCATTGAAACATATATGGAAAATATGCATTTGGATAGAATTGATATAAGTTTGCCTTTATTATTTATTGTACTACCAACAAAAAATATTCCTACAGGAGTATTTTGGCAAGAAGGTCCATTATTATGGATACATTTATCTTATTCTCCTAACACTATTCTTACTAGGTATCCTGAGGCTGTAGGACAATTAATACTCAAAGGAATAAAAGCAGCAAAGGGAGTGTTTGGAATTTCTCCCAATAAAATTATTACTCCATATACTATGAATCAAATTGATGAGTTAGCTAATGAGTTAAATACTTGGGCAATAATCATGTGCAAATCTAATGTTTCATTTGATAACCACTTACCATCTAATCCTTTATTGTCTTTTTGGTCATTGCATCCTGTAATTTTTCCAAAAATGACAAGAAAAACACCTATCATGAATGCTCCAAATATATTCACTGATGGGTCAAATAATGGTACAGCAGCAATAGTTACCCCTGATCAAACTTTTACATTTTTAGTACCCAAACAATCAGCTCAAAAGGTAGAGCTTAATGCAGTTTTACAAGCTTTTGTGATGTTTAAAGATTCTGTATTTAATTTATTTTCTGATAGTCAGTATGTAGTTAATGCTATAGTATCTCTTGAAGATGCTGGTAGGATTTCCCCTTCTTCTACTGTTTTCTCTTTGCTTTCCACTATACAAAGTCTAATCTGGGACAGAAAAGATCCATTCTTTATAGGACATATCAGGGCACATACAGGATTGCCTGGAGCCCTTAGTTTGGGCAATGATTTAGCAGATAAAACTACACATGACATACATATTTTCTCTACACTAGAAGAAGCTATAAATTTTCATAAAAAGTTCCATGTCAGTGCTAATACTTTACAAAAGCGTTTTAAAATAACTAAGGAACAAGCTAGACAAATAATAAAACAATGTCAAAATTGTGTGACCTTTTTACCACAAGTTAATCTTGGAGTCAATCCTAGAGGATTGATACCTAACCATATTTGGCAGATGGACGTCACACACTTGCCAGAATTTGGAAAATTAAAATATTTGCATGTTACAGTTGATACTTCTTCTGGATTTTTGATGGGCTCCCTTCATGCCGGAGAAAAAACTAAAGATGTTATAGCTCATTGCTTACAAAATTTTGCCACTGTGGGTGTTCCAAAACAGTTAAAAACAGATAATGCCCCTGGTTATACTTCTACCTCTTTTAAACAATTTTGCTCAACATTTGGCATTACTCATATAACAGGAATCCCATACAATCCACAGGGACAAGGCATAGTTGAAAGAGCTCATCAAACTATTAAAATGTACTTATTAAAGCAAAAAGAAGGAATTGGGAAGGGGTATATATTCCCCAAAGATAAACTTAAAATAACCCTTTTTACTCTAAACTTTTTAAATTTGGATTCATCAGGACTTAGTGCTGCGGAAAGGCACATGTGTCCAAAAAATGTACATAAGCCCAAGGTACTTTGGAAGGATATTCTAACAGGACAATGGAAAGGTCCTGACCCAGTAATTGTCTGGAGTCGGGGGTCTGTTTATGTGTTTCCACAGGGAGAACAGCAGCCGATTTGGATTCCAGAAAGATTAACTAAAGCGATTTCTACAGACCAAAAAGAAGATGATTTGGCTCAAATCCATAACAACTGATATCCAAAACTCCAGTTTGGCTATTCTTACATCTGCAACAGAACCAGGATGCTTTTTTCAATATCTATTTTATTATTGCCCTTTGCCATATCATGAAGTTCTATTTTGTTTTTTGAGCTCATACAGACCTAGGTTAATGTTTTGCTGATCAGTTCTATTTTTTGACTATAGAGTTTTTAAACATTGCAATGGAGATTTCACCTGTAAAAAGTTATAAGGCCTTTACTATAATGTTATGTGTTGTATGTATTATATTATGTGTGCACACTTGTGTTTTGTGTTATATGTTTGAATGTATGTATGTCCATATATCATATATGATGAGCGCTCATGATAAAATGGATCCAAATATTTTTTTTCACGTTATTTATATGGTTTAATTTAAATTGGGTAAACAACTGTTGAGGATTGTTTTAATATGTAAACAAAAAAGAAGGTTAACAGATCTGTTTGTTTACTTTCACCTTTCCTTTTCATTATATTTAATAATTCTCTTAAAGATAATGTAAATTGTTAAGAAAATTGTTTTCTTTTAGTGCCTTCTGTAATGTTACATAATTTTTTCTTTAGCCATTATTGCCAGAATTCCTATCTTCATCCCAGTGCCGGTGAAGATAATGTAAATTGTTAAGAAAATTGTTTTCTTTTAGTGCCTTCTGTAATGTTACATAATTTTTTCTTTAGCCATTATTGCCAGAATTCCTATCTTCATCCCAGTGCTGGTGAAGTCAAAGATAAAACCAATCTACAGCTTCTGCAATAGCCATCACTGAACTGCTTGCAGAACTTGCCTGGACACATTGTGAGCTCACCTGTATGCATTGTGAACTATCTGTTGGTGCAGCGACTTGTGGTAGTGTTGGGGTATTTTTGCTGATGATGTCATTGGTGGTACAATTTTTCCAAAAGGAGCCGTCAATTGGCTTGGTGTATCTTCCTCCCTTCTGCTTGTCATGATCGTCCAGCTAAAATTTGGGGGCCAACAGAGGTGAGGCAAAGAACCTCACCCCCCCGCTGGTACAAAGACCTCTCCACAGGTGTGGCTGTATACTGGACCGGTAGTCAGTGACGGGTAAGATCCAATTGCAATGGTACCAACCTAAGGACCATATGTACTATTGGACAACCTAAGGCAGGCACGGTCCCTAAGCCACATGCTTGTTGTTTAAACAGAGAGGGGGAGATGTTGAGAGCCACAGCCGAAGGGGCCCCAGCAAACTTCCAGCTGCCCACTGATGATTGGCTCACAGCGGCCCCAGCAACATCTAGCTGATTGGCTCCTCTGCGGTGATGCTCATTGGGCTGTTTCCCTGCCCTTTCAGACCACGGAGCTGCTCATTGGGGGACTTTTTTGGCTCCGCCCATGTGACCCAGCCAATCGGCCTCAAGAGCAGGAGGATTGTGGGAGGGGGAGAGAAGCTTGTGTGGGAGAGAGAGGCTTGTGGAAAGTCGGTGGTGGCAGTTGAGGCTCTGAGGGTTTTTCCTGAGAGGCTGTTTTGTTTGGCATGTGTGGTTCTAAAAATAAAGTTAGTTTCTTTTGACAAGTGGCTCCTGATTGTGCCCAGCCAGACTGCGGCATTTGGTGGCTCGCACGGGGAGCGACTGAGGGTAAGTGAAACTGCTCGCCCCAGAGGGCAGGTCGAGAGGATGGGTAGCTATTTTAAGATTCTTCTTTTGTTATTTTGTTTCACTTTTGTTTTAAGTTGCCTGTCCCTGGAGATGTGTAAGATGGAAGAAAAACCGCTCACATCTGAGGAACAGATAGGGAGAAAGGACGGATGGACATTTCAGGAGGCTATTATAATGATTTTGTGTTGTTCCAATTTTGTTTCACTCAGTTTCAGTTTTGTTAGGCGTTATCTTGTTGGGTTGTATTATAGTAGAAATACGGGATCAGAAATTAGTAAAAAACAAACTGAAAGAGTGTTAAGTAAATTGTTAGAGGAAGGAGGCATCTCAGTAAAATCAAGAACAATCAGGGCATACGTTGATACAATACAAAAATGTAGCCCATGGCTTTTTAAGGAGGAGTTGTTAAATATATCACAATGGAACCATCATGGTGAAGATTTAAAAAGAATAGAAAAGAAAAGCCCAGGGACTCTGCCAGTTGGCACATTGCCATTGTGGACGTTCATATCTTGTTTGCTTAGTCCAAAGCCTTCAGTTCAGACAATGGTAGAGGAAGGAGAAGACATATTGATTCAAGTAAAAGAGAAGGTCTCTCAAGTTAGTCAGACAGAGGAAATGATTCAAGTAAAAGAGAAGGTCTCTCAAGTTAGTCAGACAGAGGAAAAGATTCAAGTAAAAGAGAAGGCCTCTCAAGCTAGTCAGACAGAGAAAGAAAGTGTAAAACAGAAAAAGCCATCAGGGGGAAAGTTACAACAGGAGACTGCTACTAACACCTTTCTATCACCAGAGGGTGTAAGTGTCCAACCAACAGCACCACCTCTACAGGAGACTGCTACTAACACCTTTCTATCACCAGAGGGCGTAAGTGTCCAACCAACAGCGCCACCACCATATGCTGGGAGGCCCCCAACCCCCGCAGTTGATAGTTGGGATCCTGAGACAAGATCTCAAATATTAACATGCCCTGTATTTGAGGCAGGAGGGCAGCGATTTTACCAAGTTTTAAATTTCAAATCAGTGAAGCAGCTAAAAGAGGCTGTAACAACCTATGGTCCTCAAGCACCCTTCACTGTAAGCATGGTCGAATCCATTAACAACTTGAACATGACGCCAGCAGATTGGGCTAATATGTGTAAAGCTGTGCTAAATGGAGGACAATACCTGTTATGGAAGGTTGCCAATGAGGAATTTTGCAAGGAGACGGCTAGGCGAAATGCAGCAGCTGGTTATCCTCAGAGAAATCTAGATATGTTGTTAGGAAAGGGACCTTATGAGGATCAGCAGCAACAAATTGCATATGATCCTGGCGTATACGCACAAATTGCTGCAGATGCAATTAAGGCATGGAAGACTTTACAAGGACATGGAGGTTTACAAGGTCAATTATCTAAGGTAATACAAGGAGCTAATGAACCTTATGCTGAATTTGTAGATAGGCTTATTCAAACAGCTACCAGAGTTTTTGGGAATACAGAACAAGCAATGCCATTACTAAAACACCTGGCTTATGAGCAAGCGAATCGTTGGTGCAGAGATATCATTAGACCATGGAAACATGAAGATTTAAACACATATATTAAATTATGTAGAGACATTAATGAACAAGAGCAAGTCGTGGCAGCTGCAGTAAAACAGGCTTTAGATGCCAGAGACATTAATGAACAAGGGCAAATTGTGGCAGCTGCAGTAAAACAGGCTTTAGATGCCAGGCCAAGAACAGGCTACAATTGTGAACAAACAGGACATTTTAAAAGGAATTGCCCCATTGGAGGAGGGTTTAACAAAACTAGGTATCAAAGGAGTAGAATACCAGGTATTTGCCCACGATGCCGTAGAGGGAGACATTGGGCTAATGAATGCCGTTCTCAAACCACCATAGAGGGTACTCCATTATCAAAAAACGAACAAGGACCAGGTGTTTATCCACGATATCGTGGAGAAAGGCATCGGGCTCCATTGCCAAAAAATGGACAGGGGGGCCCAATGCTCCGGGGCCCAAAACCACAAATATACGGAGCACTGGAGGAACCCAGCAACCCCATCAGGGTAGTGCCCAGGACACATTGTCCATCAGATCCCTCATCAGACAAACCAGAGGGAGTGCAGGGTTGGACATCTGCACCTCCGCCAGAGCAGTACTAACTCCAGAGATGGGAGTTCAAATCATTCCCACAGGGGTGAAAGGACCTCTTCCCAAAGGAACAGTAGGCTTATTATTGGGACGCAGCTCTTCTACTCTAAAAGGACTTATGATAAGTCCTGGGGTAATTGATCCCAATTATGAAGGTGAAATAAAAATTATAGCCAGTTCTCCAAAGGGTATATCAGTAATTTCACCAGGAGATAGAATAGCACAGTTACTAATAATACCCAGCCTACATGATAAATTTTCCAGTCGTACTGTAGAAAGAGGTTCCAAGGGATTAGGCTCCACAGGTGTAGATTGGGCTATGCTTTCTTTAAATTTAGATTCTCGCCCCATGCTAAAACTAAGTATTCAAGGACATGAATTTAATGGGCTACTGGATACAGGTGCAGACCTTAGCATCATCTCTCGTCAAGAATGGCCAAAACATTGGCCATTACAACAAGCCACTCAAACGCTTCGAGGCCTAGGAGTGGCGACTAATCCCCATAGAAGTGCAATGGTATTAGATTGGAAGGATCCTGAAGGATGTGAAGGAACTATACAGCCATATGTATTGGATCATCTTCCCGTAAATTTATGGGGACGAGATGTCCTAGATCAATTAGGTTTGACATTAACAAATAACATCAACCAAAATGCACCCACTATTATGACTAGACAAGGTTTTAGGAAAGGAAAAAGATTAGAAAAACAAGAACAAGGTATAGCAGCACCAATACAAATAGATCAAGGAACAGACAGACATGGGTTGGATTTTCAGAAAGGGCCACTGAGACAATAAAAATTACTTGGAAATCAGAAAGACCAGTATGGGTTCCTCAGTGGCCCCTGACTAAAGAAAAGATACAAGCAGCCCATGACCTGGTCAAACAACAATTAGCGGAAGGACATATACAACCTTCTGTATCTCCCCATAATACTCCCATTTTTGTCATCAAAAAGAAATCTGCTAAATGGAGATTATTGCAAGATTTAAGAGCCATTAATAATGAGATGGTTATTATGGGACCTGCTCAATCAGGGATTCCTCAGTTGTCTGCTTTGCCAAAAACCTGGTATGTTTTAGTTATAGATATTAAAGATTGTTTTTTTTTCAATTCCAATTCATCCTGAGGATAGTCCATGTTTTGCATTTACTATCCCTGCACTGAATCATGAAGGTCCTGATCAGAGATATGAATGGAAAGTACTCCCTCAAGGGATGGCTAACAGCCCAACTATGTGTCAAATTTATGTTAACAAAGTAATCCAGCCACTTAGAAATCAAAATCCTGAACTACAAATATTTCACTATATGGATGATGTATTATTAGCACACAAAGATAAAAACACATTGCTAGAATGTTATGCCACACTTACAAACTTATTAAAAAAATATAATCTAGAGATAGCAATAGATAAAGTACAATTAAATTTTCCAATTAATTATTTAGGAGTTCTATTATCCTCAACCATGGTCCGTCCACCAAAAATTCAAATCGAGTAGATCAACTCAAATCACTTAATGACTTTCAAAAGTTATTAGGAGACATAAATTGGATAAGGCCTTATTTAGGTATACCAACAGGAGAGTTGGGACCTTTATTTGATATCCTAAAAGGTCCATCAGATCCAAATTCACCCCGAATGTTAACGCCTGAAGCAAGAAAGGCATTAAAAATCATTGAAACATATATGGAAAATATGCATTTGGATAGAATTGATATAAGTTTGCCTTTATTATTTATTGTACTACCAACAAAAAATATTCCTACAGGAGTATTTTGGCAAGAAGGTCCATTATTATGGATACATTTATCTTATTCTCCTAACACTATTCTTACTAGGTATCCTGAGGCTGTAGGACAATTAATACTCAAAGGAATAAAAGCAGCAAAGGGAGTGTTTGGAATTTCTCCCAATAAAATTATTACTCCATATACTATGAATCAAATTGATGAGTTAGCTAATGAGTTAAATACTTGGGCAATAATCATGTGCAAATCTAATGTTTCATTTGATAACCACTTACCATCTAATCCTTTATTGTCTTTTTGGTCATTGCATCCTGTAATTTTTCCAAAAATGACAAGAAAAACACCTATCATGAATGCTCCAAATATATTCACTGATGGGTCAAATAATGGTACAGCAGCAATAGTTACCCCTGATCAAACTTTTACATTTTTAGTACCCAAACAATCAGCTCAAAAGGTAGAGCTTAATGCAGTTTTACAAGCTTTTGTGATGTTTAAAGATTCTGTATTTAATTTATTTTCTGATAGTCAGTATGTAGTTAATGCTATAGTATCTCTTGAAGATGCTGGTAGGATTTCCCCTTCTTCTACTGTTTTCTCTTTGCTTTCCACTATACAAAGTCTAATCTGGGACAGAAAAGATCCATTCTTTATAGGACATATCAGGGCACATACAGGATTGCCTGGAGCCCTTAGTTTGGGCAATGATTTAGCAGATAAAACTACACATGACATACATATTTTCTCTACACTAGAAGAAGCTATAAATTTTCATAAAAAGTTCCATGTCAGTGCTAATACTTTACAAAAGCGTTTTAAAATAACTAAGGAACAAGCTAGACAAATAATAAAACAATGTCAAAATTGTGTGACCTTTTTACCACAAGTTAATCTTGGAGTCAATCCTAGAGGATTGATACCTAACCATATTTGGCAGATGGACGTCACACACTTGCCAGAATTTGGAAAATTAAAATATTTGCATGTTACAGTTGATACTTCTTCTGGATTTTTGATGGGCTCCCTTCATGCCGGAGAAAAAACTAAAGATGTTATAGCTCATTGCTTACAAAATTTTGCCACTGTGGGTGTTCCAAAACAGTTAAAAACAGATAATGCCCCTGGTTATACTTCTACCTCTTTTAAACAATTTTGCTCAACATTTGGCATTACTCATATAACAGGAATCCCATACAATCCACAGGGACAAGGCATAGTTGAAAGAGCTCATCAAACTATTAAAATGTACTTATTAAAGCAAAAAGAAGGAATTGGGAAGGGGTATATATTCCCCAAAGATAAACTTAAAATAACCCTTTTTACTCTAAACTTTTTAAATTTGGATTCATCAGGACTTAGTGCTGCGGAAAGGCACATGTGTCCAAAAAATGTACATAAGCCCAAGGTACTTTGGAAGGATATTCTAACAGGACAATGGAAAGGTCCTGACCCAGTAATTGTCTGGAGTCGGGGGTCTGTTTATGTGTTTCCACAGGGAGAACAGCAGCCGATTTGGATTCCAGAAAGATTAACTAAAGCGATTTCTACAGACCAAAAAGAAGATGATTTGGCTCAAATCCATAACAACTGATATCCAAAACTCCAGTTTGGCTATTCTTACATCTGCAACAGAACCAGGATGCTTTTTTCAATATCTATTTTATTATTGCCCTTTGCCATATCATGAAGTTCTATTTTGTTTTTTGAGCTCATACAGACCTAGGTTAATGTTTTGCTGATCAGTTCTATTTTTTGACTATAGAGTTTTTAAACATTGCAATGGAGATTTCACCTGTAAAAAGTTATAAGGCCTTTACTATAATGTTATGTGTTGTATGTATTATATTATGTGTGCACACTTGTGTTTTGTGTTATATGTTTGAATGTATGTATGTCCATATATCATATATGATGAGCGCTCATGATAAAATGGATCCAAATATTTTTTTTCACGTTATTTATATGGTTTAATTTAAATTGGGTAAACAACTGTTGAGGATTGTTTTAATATGTAAACAAAAAAGAAGGTTAACAGATCTGTTTGTTTACTTTCACCTTTCCTTTTCATTATATTTAATAATTCTCTTAAAGATAATGTAAATTGTTAAGAAAATTGTTTTCTTTTAGTGCCTTCTGTAATGTTACATAATTTTTTCTTTAGCCATTATTGCCAGAATTCCTATCTTCATCCCAGTGCCGGTGAAGATAATGTAAATTGTTAAGAAAATTGTTTTCTTTTAGTGCCTTCTGTAATGTTACATAATTTTTTCTTTAGCCATTATTGCCAGAATTCCTATCTTCATCCCAGTGCTGGTGAAGTCAAAGATAAAACCAATCTACAGCTTCTGCAATAGCCATCACTGAACTGCTTGCAGAACTTGCCTGGACACATTGTGAGCTCACCTGTATGCATTGTGAACTATCTGTTGGTGCAGCGACTTGTGGTAGTGTTGGGGTATTTTTGCTGATGATGTCATTGGTGGTACAATTTTTCCAAAAGGAGCCGTCAATTGGCTTGGTGTATCTTCCTCCCTTCTGCTTGTCATGATCGTCCAGCTAAAATTTGGGGGCCAACAGAGGTGAGGCAAAGAACCTCACCCCCCCGCTGGTACAAAGACCTCTCCACAGGTGTGGCTGTATACTGGACCGGTAGTCAGTGACGGGTAAGATCCAATTGCAATGGTACCAACCTAAGGACCATATGTACTATTGGACAACCTAAGGCAGGCACGGTCCCTAAGCCACATGCTTGTTGTTTAAACAGAGAGGGGGAGATGTTGAGAGCCACAGCCGAAGGGGCCCCAGCAAACTTCCAGCTGCCCACTGATGATTGGCTCACAGCGGCCCCAGCAACATCTAGCTGATTGGCTCCTCTGCGGTGATGCTCATTGGGCTGTTTCCCTGCCCTTTCAGACCACGGAGCTGCTCATTGGGGGACTTTTTTGGCTCCGCCCATGTGACCCAGCCAATCGGCCTCAAGAGCAGGAGGATTGTGGGAGGGGGAGAGAAGCTTGTGTGGGAGAGAGAGGCTTGTGGAAAGTCGGTGGTGGCAGTTGAGGCTCTGAGGGTTTTTCCTGAGAGGCTGTTTTGTTTGGCGTGTGTGGTTCTAAAAATAAAGTTAGTTTCTTTTGACAAGTGGCTCCTGATTGTGCCCAGCCAGACTGCGGCATTTGGTGGCTCGCACGGGGAGCGACTGAGGGTAAGTGAAACTGCTCGCCCCAGAGGGCAGGTCGAGAGGATGGGTAGCTATTTTAAGATTCTTCTTTTGTTATTTTGTTTCACTTTTGTTTTAAGTTGCCTGTCCCTGGAGATGTGTAAGATGGAAGAAAAACCGCTCACATCTGAGGAACAGATAGGGAGAAAGGACGGATGGACATTTCAGGAGGCTATTATAATGATTTTGTGTTGTTCCAATTTTGTTTCACTCAGTTTCAGTTTTGTTAGGCGTTATCTTGTTGGGTTGTATTATAGTAGAAATACGGGATCAGAAATTAGTAAAAAACAAACTGAAAGAGTGTTAAGTAAATTGTTAGAGGAAGGAGGCATCTCAGTAAAATCAAGAACAATCAGGGCATACGTTGATACAATACAAAAATGTAGCCCATGGCTTTTTAAGGAGGAGTTGTTAAATATATCACAATGGAACCATCATGGTGAAGATTTAAAAAGAATAGAAAAGAAAAGCCCAGGGACTCTGCCAGTTGGCACATTGCCATTGTGGACGTTCATATCTTGTTTGCTTAGTCCAAAGCCTTCAGTTCAGACAATGGTAGAGGAAGGAGAAGACATATTGATTCAAGTAAAAGAGAAGGTCTCTCAAGTTAGTCAGACAGAGGAAATGATTCAAGTAAAAGAGAAGGTCTCTCAAGTTAGTCAGACAGAGGAAAAGATTCAAGTAAAAGAGAAGGCCTCTCAAGCTAGTCAGACAGAGAAAGAAAGTGTAAAACAGAAAAAGCCATCAGGGGGAAAGTTACAACAGGAGACTGCTACTAACACCTTTCTATCACCAGAGGGTGTAAGTGTCCAACCAACAGCACCACCTCTACAGGAGACTGCTACTAACACCTTTCTATCACCAGAGGGCGTAAGTGTCCAACCAACAGCGCCACCACCATATGCTGGGAGGCCCCCAACCCCCGCAGTTGATAGTTGGGATCCTGAGACAAGATCTCAAATATTAACATGCCCTGTATTTGAGGCAGGAGGGCAGCGATTTTACCAAGTTTTAAATTTCAAATCAGTGAAGCAGCTAAAAGAGGCTGTAACAACCTATGGTCCTCAAGCACCCTTCACTGTAAGCATGGTCGAATCCATTAACAACTTGAACATGACGCCAGCAGATTGGGCTAATATGTGTAAAGCTGTGCTAAATGGAGGACAATACCTGTTATGGAAGGTTGCCAATGAGGAATTTTGCAAGGAGACGGCTAGGCGAAATGCAGCAGCTGGTTATCCTCAGAGAAATCTAGATATGTTGTTAGGAAAGGGACCTTATGAGGATCAGCAGCAACAAATTGCATATGATCCTGGCGTATACGCACAAATTGCTGCAGATGCAATTAAGGCATGGAAGACTTTACAAGGACATGGAGGTTTACAAGGTCAATTATCTAAGATAATACAAGGAGCTAATGAACCTTATGCTGAATTTGTAGATAGGCTTATTCAAACAGCTACCAGAGTTTTTGGAAATACAGAACAAGCAATGCCATTACTAAAACACCTGGCTTATGAGCAAGCGAATCGTTGGTGTAGAGATATCATTAGACCATGGAAACATGAAGATTTAAACACATATATTAAATTATGTAGAGACATTAATGAACAAGAGCAAGTTGTGGCAGCTGCAGTAAAACAGGCTTTAGATGCCAGAGACATTAATGAACAAGGGCAAATTGTGGCAGCTGCAGTAAAACAGGCTTTAGATGCCAGGCCAAGAACATGCTACAATTGTGAACAAACAGGACATTTTAAAAGGAATTGCCCCATTGGAGGAGGGTTTAACAAAACTAGGTATCAAAGGAGTAGAATACCAGGTATTTGCCCATGATGCCGTAGAGGGAGACATTGGGCTAATGAATGCCGTTCTCAAACCACCATAGAGGGTACTCCATTATCAAAAAACGAACAAGGACCAGGTGTTTATCCACGATATCGTGGAGAAAGGCATCGGGCTCCATTGCCAAAAAATGGACAGGGGGGCCCAATGCTCCGGGGCCCAAAACCACAAATATACGGAGCACTGGAGGAACCCAGCAACCCCATCAGGGTAGTGCCCAGGACACATTGTCCATCAGATCCCTCATTAGACAAACCAGAGGGAGTGCAGGGTTGGACATCTGCACCTCCGCCAGAGCAGTACTAACTCCAGATATGGGAGTTCAAATCATTCCCACAGGGATGAAAGGACCTCTTCCCAAAGGAACAGTAGGCTTATTATTGGGACGCAGCTCTTCTACTCTAAAAGGACTTATGATAAGTCCTGGGGTAATTGATCCCAATTATGAAGGTGAAATAAAAATTATAGCCAGTTCTCCAAAGGGTATATCAGTAATTTCACCAGGAGATAGAATAGCACAGTTACTAATAATACCCAGCCTACATGATAAATTTTCCAGTCGTACTGTAGAAAGAGGTTCCAAGGGATTAGGCTCCACAGGTGTAGATTGGGCTATGCTTTCTTTAAATTTAGATTCTCGCCCCATGCTAAAACTAAGTATTCAAGGACATGAATTTAATGGGCTACTGGATACAGGTGCAGACCTTAGCATCATCTCTCGTCAAGAATGGCCAAAACATTGGCCATTACAACAAGCCACTCAAACGCTTCGAGGCCTAGGAGTGGCAACTAATCCCCATAGAAGTGCAATGGTATTAGATTGGAAGGATCCTGAAGGATGTGAAGGAACTATACAGCCATATGTATTGGATCATCTTCCCGTAAATTTATGGGGACGAGATGTCCTAGATCAATTAGGTTTGACATTAACAAATAACATCAACCAAAATGCACCCACTATTATGACTAGACAAGGTTTTAGGAAAGGAAAAAGATTAGAAAAACAAGAACAAGGTATAGCAGCACCAATACAAATAGATCAAGGAACAGACAGACATGGGTTGGATTTTCAGAAAGGGCCACTGAGACAATAAAAATTACTTGGAAATCAGAAAGACCAGTATGGGTTCCTCAGTGGCCCCTGACTAAAGAAAAGATACAAGCAGCCCATGACCTGGTCAAACAACAATTAGCGGAAGGACATATACAACCTTCTGTATCTCCCCATAATACTCCCATTTTTGTCATCAAAAAGAAATCTGCTAAATGGAGATTATTGCAAGATTTAAGAGCCATTAATAATGAGATGGTTATTATGGGACCTGCTCAATCAGGGATTCCTCAGTTGTCTGCTTTGCCAAAAACCTGGTATGTTTTAGTTATAGATATTAAAGATTGTTTTTTTTTCAATTCCAATTCATCCTGAGGATAGTCCATGTTTTGCATTTACTATCCCTGCACTGAATCATGAAGGTCCTGATCAGAGATATGAATGGAAAGTACTCCCTCAAGGGATGGCTAACAGCCCAACTATGTGTCAAATTTATGTTAACAAAGTAATCCAGCCACTTAGAAATCAAAATCCTGAACTACAAATATTTCACTATATGGATGATGTATTATTAGCACACAAAGATAAAAACACATTGCTAGAATGTTATGCCACACTTACAAACTTATTAAAAAAATATAATCTAGAGATAGCAATAGATAAAGTACAATTAAATTTTCCAATTAATTATTTAGGAGTTCTATTATCCTCAACCATGGTCCGTCCACCAAAAATTCAAATCGAGTAGATCAACTCAAATCACTTAATGACTTTCAAAAGTTATTAGGAGACATAAATTGGATAAGGCCTTATTTAGGTATACCAACAGGAGAGTTGGGACCTTTATTTGATATCCTAAAAGGTCCATCAGATCCAAATTCACCCCGAATGTTAACGCCTGAAGCAAGAAAGGCATTAAAAATCATTGAAACATATATGGAAAATATGCATTTGGATAGAATTGATATAAGTTTGCCTTTATTATTTATTGTACTACCAACAAAAAATATTCCTACAGGAGTATTTTGGCAAGAAGGTCCATTATTATGGATACATTTATCTTATTCTCCTAACACTATTCTTACTAGGTATCCTGAGGCTGTAGGACAATTAATACTCAAAGGAATAAAAGCAGCAAAGGGAGTGTTTGGAATTTCTCCCAATAAAATTATTACTCCATATACTATGAATCAAATTGATGAGTTAGCTAATGAGTTAAATACTTGGGCAATAATCATGTGCAAATCTAATGTTTCATTTGATAACCACTTACCATCTAATCCTTTATTGTCTTTTTGGTCATTGCATCCTGTAATTTTTCCAAAAATGACAAGAAAAACACCTATCATGAATGCTCCAAATATATTCACTGATGGGTCAAATAATGGTACAGCAGCAATAGTTACCCCTGATCAAACTTTTACATTTTTAGTACCCAAACAATCAGCTCAAAAGGTAGAGCTTAATGCAGTTTTACAAGCTTTTGTGATGTTTAAAGATTCTGTATTTAATTTATTTTCTGATAGTCAGTATGTAGTTAATGCTATAGTATCTCTTGAAGATGCTGGTAGGATTTCCCCTTCTTCTACTGTTTTCTCTTTGCTTTCCACTATACAAAGTCTAATCTGGGACAGAAAAGATCCATTCTTTATAGGACATATCAGGGCACATACAGGATTGCCTGGAGCCCTTAGTTTGGGCAATGATTTAGCAGATAAAACTACACATGACATACATATTTTCTCTACACTAGAAGAAGCTATAAATTTTCATAAAAAGTTCCATGTCAGTGCTAATACTTTACAAAAGCGTTTTAAAATAACTAAGGAACAAGCTAGACAAATAATAAAACAATGTCAAAATTGTGTGACCTTTTTACCACAAGTTAATCTTGGAGTCAATCCTAGAGGATTGATACCTAACCATATTTGGCAGATGGACGTCACACACTTGCCAGAATTTGGAAAATTAAAATATTTGCATGTTACAGTTGATACTTCTTCTGGATTTTTGATGGGCTCCCTTCATGCCGGAGAAAAAACTAAAGATGTTATAGCTCATTGCTTACAAAATTTTGCCACTGTGGGTGTTCCAAAACAGTTAAAAACAGATAATGCCCCTGGTTATACTTCTACCTCTTTTAAACAATTTTGCTCAACATTTGGCATTACTCATATAACAGGAATCCCATACAATCCACAGGGACAAGGCATAGTTGAAAGAGCTCATCAAACTATTAAAATGTACTTATTAAAGCAAAAAGAAGGAATTGGGAAGGGGTATATATTCCCCAAAGATAAACTTAAAATAACCCTTTTTACTCTAAACTTTTTAAATTTGGATTCATCAGGACTTAGTGCTGCGGAAAGGCACATGTGTCCAAAAAATGTACATAAGCCCAAGGTACTTTGGAAGGATATTCTAACAGGACAATGGAAAGGTCCTGACCCAGTAATTGTCTGGAGTCGGGGGTCTGTTTATGTGTTTCCACAGGGAGAACAGCAGCCGATTTGGATTCCAGAAAGATTAACTAAAGCGATTTCTACAGACCAAAAAGAAGATGATTTGGCTCAAATCCATAACAACTGATATCCAAAACTCCAGTTTGGCTATTCTTACATCTGCAACAGAACCAGGATGCTTTTTTCAATATCTATTTTATTATTGCCCTTTGCCATATCATGAAGTTCTATTTTGTTTTTTGAGCTCATACAGACCTAGGTTAATGTTTTGCTGATCAGTTCTATTTTTTGACTATAGAGTTTTTAAACATTGCAATGGAGATTTCACCTGTAAAAAGTTATAAGGCCTTTACTATAATGTTATGTGTTGTATGTATTATATTATGTGTGCACACTTGTGTTTTGTGTTATATGTTTGAATGTATGTATGTCCATATATCATATATGATGAGCGCTCATGATAAAATGGATCCAAATATTTTTTTTCACGTTATTTATATGGTTTAATTTAAATTGGGTAAACAACTGTTGAGGATTGTTTTAATATGTAAACAAAAAAGAAGGTTAACAGATCTGTTTGTTTACTTTCACCTTTCCTTTTCATTATATTTAATAATTCTCTTAAAGATAATGTAAATTGTTAAGAAAATTGTTTTCTTTTAGTGCCTTCTGTAATGTTACATAATTTTTTCTTTAGCCATTATTGCCAGAATTCCTATCTTCATCCCAGTGCCGGTGAAGATAATGTAAATTGTTAAGAAAATTGTTTTCTTTTAGTGCCTTCTGTAATGTTACATAATTTTTTCTTTAGCCATTATTGCCAGAATTCCTATCTTCATCCCAGTGCTGGTGAAGTCAAAGATAAAACCAATCTACAGCTTCTGCAATAGCCATCACTGAACTGCTTGCAGAACTTGCCTGGACACATTGTGAGCTCACCTGTATGCATTGTGAACTATCTGTTGGTGCAGCGACTTGTGGTAGTGTTGGGGTATTTTTGCTGATGATGTCATTGGTGGTACAATTTTTCCAAAAGGAGCCGTCAATTGGCTTGGTGTATCTTCCTCCCTTCTGCTTGTCATGATCGTCCAGCTAAAATTTGGGGGCCAACAGAGGTGAGGCAAAGAACCTCACCCCCCCGCTGGTACAAAGACCTCTCCACAGGTGTGGCTGTATACTGGACCGGTAGTCAGTGACGGGTAAGATCCAATTGCAATGGTACCAACCTAAGGACCATATGTACTATTGGACAACCTAAGGCAGGCACGGTCCCTAAGCCACATGCTTGTTGTTTAAACAGAGAGGGGGAGATGTTGAGAGCCACAGCCGAAGGGGCCCCAGCAAACTTCCAGCTGCCCACTGATGATTGGCTCACAGCGGCCCCAGCAACATCTAGCTGATTGGCTCCTCTGCGGTGATGCTCATTGGGCTGTTTCCCTGCCCTTTCAGACCACGGAGCTGCTCATTGGGGGACTTTTTTGGCTCCGCCCATGTGACCCAGCCAATCGGCCTCAAGAGCAGGAGGATTGTGGGAGGGGGAGAGAAGCTTGTGTGGGAGAGAGAGGCTTGTGGAAAGTCGGTGGTGGCAGTTGAGGCTCTGAGGGTTTTTCCTGAGAGGCTGTTTTGTTTGGCGTGTGTGGTTCTAAAAATAAAGTTAGTTTCTTTTGACAAGTGGCTCCTGATTGTACCCAGCCAGACTGCGGCATCTCTCTCTCTCCCTCTCTCTTTAAAAAAAAAATAAAATAAATGGAAAAGCTCAAAGCAGAGCAAAATTAGAGTGAGTCAAAGTATAAGAATAAAATTTATAACATAAAGCCTTCAGCCAGGGCATCACTGGGCCATTTTAACTATTGTGTACAAAGTGGCTTTATTTTTTAGTTTATTTCAATCATCCTGCACCAAACAGTGTTATGAGTACATGCTCAGGTTGTTTAGCAAGGAGTTCATTTTTCTGGTGACACATGATCACAGATCTAGTGAGCATTACTGCCATGATGCAAATATAGAAATACAGAGAAAGATAGAATTTAGCTCAGCTTGGCTTGGCTGGAATCTGGTGCTCTGCCTTTATCTGGACAAATGGATATGGGCTGAGAAGGTTCTGGCAGCCTGGCTGAGATGGCCAAGAAAGACTGATGCACATGGACCACTTTTAATTTCCTTCCACAGGCTTTGAGAGCGGTGTGTGAAAGACAGATATATTGCTGGAGATAATATTTTAATTCAAAATTTCAGCCCTCTGGGTTGGTGGCTTTCTGCAAAGGGACCTTTCTTAAGATCCTCAGAGTTTGAATTGACTAGCTCCTGAGATTCGTGAACTGGGCCAGTCAATCCCGAGGTGGACAGAGAAGATTCGGACTGTTTCTAATGGATCTGTCTGGGTTCCTTATAGGTTGGCTTATGGCAGGAGGGTCAGCCTCTAATCCAGCCTGGTTTGCTCAAGTTTGTACTGTGAGTTTGGAGACTGCTGGGGAAGTTGGGGTGGGGGAAGAGAGGCAAATCCAGGCAAGAAATTGGAAAGGAAACTATTTCATAATGTTTACAGATGCGTGTCTGGGTATTGTCTCAGCCATATCCTGCTGCTCCATCAAGATTTCGCTACAGCATTTTGTGTGGCTGGCCAGCGCCTTTATTGCAAGGCGGAGAATTTGGATATGGTTCCTCTGGTCTGAGCGAGGGTGACATTTACTATCTTGCTGTACAGTTTCCAGGAAAGAACCTTCTGTTAAAGCAAGCTCCAGGATATTGAAGTGCTCCAGTCTGATTGAGTGCCAAATTATTTATAGCTCATCTACAGTTGCTGGGGGTTCCCTCTTTTGGTTTCTGAATTATTAATATTTAAAGATTCCACTTGAAAAAAAATTGGAGGGTTTAGATAGTCTCCCTTGAGGAACTGTGTGCACATCATTGGCTTCCAGAAGACCAAACTTTTAAAATTTTGAGTCAGTTGAAAGAGTTAAAAAAAAAAAAAATATATATATATATATATATATATATATATATATATATATATATATGATTCATTGATGATCTTGAAAATACATGATAAATGTTGAATTGAAGTTGATTGAGGGCTACCTTTGCTTGACTCTTTGAAAACTGTAGCCTTGGAAGGGCTGACTGCTGGAATCAGTGGATTTCATATAACAATAATTTATTAGGTTGAGAGAGACAGGTGGAGTGATCAGCTTTTTATTTTATCTGGTGAGTTCTTACCCCTACATTGAAAAGGTTGGTTAAACCAGGGAATCACAAAGGGATATATCCTTTCTTCAAATATTTTCCTTTTTTTTTTTTGTTTGGTACCAGGGATTGAACTCAGGGACACTCGACCACTGAGCCACATCCCCAGCCCCATTTTGTATTTTATTTAGAGACAAGGTCTCACTGAGTTGCTTAGTGCCTTGCTGAGTTGCTGAGGCTGGCTTTCAACTTGCGATCCTCCTGTCTCAGCCTCCCCAGCTGCTGGGATTACAGGTGTGTGCCACTGCGCCTGCCAAATGTTATATTTTGATTCAAAATATCTGAATTGTAGTAATCGGCTGGCATTTTCATGTAGACCTAAGGCCTTTTTTTCTGAGTCTGATGAAAGGCAGGCCCTTTGTTTTTCCTGAGTAACACATATTGTGTTGTCCTGGAATTTTGGTTTCCTTAATATAAAGCAAGAAACTCTAGCTATTTCTGATTGCAAAATCCTTCTTCATTTTTAGTTTCTCTCAATATTTTATGGTTCCCTCACCCATTCCTAATTTGATAGTATTTCTTAAAATTGCAGGATTGAACCCAAGGGCACGCTACCACTGAGCTACATGCCCAGCCCTTTTTATTTTGAGACAGGGACTATGGTTTTGATGTGAGATGTCCTCCAAAAGCTCATGTGTGGGACAAGGCAAGCAAGTTCAGGAGGTGAAATGATTGGGTTAGGAGAGCTTTAGCCCAGTCAGTGCAGGAATCCACTGTTAGGGATTAACTTGGTGGTGGCTGTGGGCAGGTAGGTGTGGCTGGAGGAGGTGGGTCCCTGGGGGCATTTCTTTGGGGTTTATGTTTTTCCTCTGGTGAGTCAAGTCTCCCTCTGCTTCCTGGTGGCCAGGTCCTGAGCTGCTTTCCTTTTCTGAACATTTCTGCACCTTGGGCTCAGAGCAATGGGGCCAGCTGACTGTAGACCAAGACTTCTGAAGCTGTGAGCCCCAGATGAACTTTGTGTCCTCTAAAATTGTTCTTGTCAGGGCTTTTGGTCACAGTGGTGAAAAAGCAGACTAAAACCGACTTGTCAGATTGCTGAGGCCGGCCTTGAACCTGTAGGATTATAGGAGTATGCCACTGCACCTGGCTCAGCTTAACTTTTGTATAAAGAACAATCCTCTGTTTGTTTACACTCTTATTCCACTGGTTAATATTCTTTCTGTTTATATTTTTATTAATTTATGGGTCAATTAATTCAATTACACAATTATGATTCTATACAATTAATATAAACACATTTGGGCCCAAACACAGCAGACTCTTGCTAACCGTGCACCTCAACAGGTGAGAGGAGGAATGACGGGCGGGAGTGAGAAGACCTTGCTGGGCCTGGGTGCAGGTGGCTGGCAGATTCCATCAAGGAAGTGAAGGGTATCAGTTGATCTAGTAAGTTGGATAAGTGGGGGACTGGCTAAGAAAGTGCGACAAAAGTATTCATTGTTGCTGTGATCTCATGAAAGATGGGGCACTTGGGTGCCCCGGGTCCCATCACCGCAGACAGTGTTCCCCAAGAAAGGACAGTTGGCAACTCCACACCAACATTTTTTCCGATTGCGTGTCTGTCATTTCCTACACACAACTGAAGCTTTGTCAAGGGTGGGTCGTGACATGTGGACTAAGGACTGGCAGCCGCTGACCTGTTCACACCCTCTCCAGTCATGGCTTCTCCCCAATAAAACCATGAGCCCTTGACCACTTGTGCTTGCATGTTACTTAAGGACCTGATGATTAATTTGTCACTCAAGCAGCAGCCACACTGCCTCTCCTTGGTGGCATTCCCATGAAGAATATGACCTTCTACCAAGGTGCTGAGGATTTCTGAGACAAAGAAGCAATAGGTCACAGCCCCTGGTCTGAGCCTGTGGCCCAGAACTGGCCCTCTGGTGATGGCAAGGAGTTACGGCATTCAGATGGTGACTCAGTTGAAAACTTCACACAACGTTTGCAAAATTAATAATGAAACCCCAAAGCAGAAGGACCAAGCCCCGGAAACCTTGTGTCTTTTCATGGAAACACAATGCTGAAATGGCAGGTGGTGAAGGAAAGCAGAAGCAGTGGCAAGGTGGGCGGAGCATTTCATCCCAAGGTACCGGAAGACATCAGGGTGGCTGAGAGGGCAGAGGCGAAGCGACAGAGATCCCACCCGCAGGGGTCAGCGCTGCTGTCTGTTAATCTTGGCTGGCCTTCTGGGCTTATTATCCTGCAGCTGGGTTTTGAGGGAGGCGAATCCCCAGGGAGTCCTGTTGCCTGGCTCCTCCGCCCTGAGACCCAATTACCCCTGACTCATCGCATCAGGCTCAAGTGTCTGGGAGGAGCTCTCGAGGCAGAGTTCTGAGTCTGCTTTGTGATTGAAGGTCCTCCATTGGCCGGGCTTCCGCCGGTGTGTCTGTCCCTGGCCAGGTTGGGGTTTTCGCCAGGGCTTTGTTAGAATTCCGGGAGGTCAGTAAGAGAAGGGCCTTGCAGGAACTTCAGTTCAAGACTTCTTTTCCCCCAGGACCCCCGGGGGGTCTAGGGAGGGACATGGCAAAGTGATAACGGGGAAGAATCAGGGCTGGGGTCAGAGCTTCAGTTGTGGCTGTCTTTTTTCACTTGCTGAGTAAAGTTGGATAATCCCCTAATGTCTCTGAGGGTCTGTTTCCTCCTGTGCAAAGCAGGGTTCAGTGGTTCCTCCTTATAAACGCGAGACAAGACCACCCCACTCCTCTGTGGATGCCTGAAACCACAGAGGGCACTGAACCCTACATGTTCTGTTTATTCCTTCTTTATACTGTGATAAAGTTTACTTTAGGAATTAGGCACAATAAGGGATCAACAACAATAATTAATAACAAAAATACATCAATTAGGACCATATGTGAATAGGAATTCTCTTTCTCAAAATATCTTATTTCCTCTTTGTACTGTAGTAATATTTTCAGACCACAGTTGACCACAGGTAAGCCAAAACCAGTGATGGGGGCGGGGGGAACTACTGTATAACCAAGGGATCCCCCAGGCTATGGTTTCAAAGCCACAAAGTAACCTGCTGGGCCACCATGCCTCTCAAAGTGAAACTGATCCCACTGTCTTAGCAGGAGGGCAGGGGCTGGGGGCTTCCCTACACATAAGCCCAGCAGAAGGCTCCTTTGCATTCTTTTGTTTTAAGGCAAAATGTTAGCATTTAGTAAATTTGGATGGTGGGCATATGGGTAATTTTGTTGTTATCCTTTTCTCTATAAATTTCAAAATTTCAGAATGACCAGTGGATTTTCATGCATTTGTAACATAGAATACTATGCAGCCATTGAAAGAATGAGGGTGAAAGTGCATGTGACAAGAACCGGGGATCTGTGTATCTACCCGTGTGTCCATCTATATCACGTGTGGGCGGACACCTAGGTGTATCTTTCAGAGTGCGGTTCCATTTTTATTTAAGATAACACAAATCACTGTGTTACGGGTAACTTTTCCTTTCTCTTTTACTTTCCAAATGTTGTAATTCAACATGCAGAATTCACTCATAGACACCAATAAAAGCTTATAGCTTGTCAGTTTGTGGCTTAAATCTGGTTTACTTCTTCCTCAGTCCTGTGTCCCAGCCACTTATCCCCAAGGACCTGTTCAAGGCTGGGGCCCCACCTGTCTGCCTTTTCTGATCTGCCTCTCACACCATGCTTTCTGCTACCCGGGACCCTTGCAGATGCTGTTCTAGGTTCCAGCTATTCCTTGCCCATGAACACCACTGTTAACCCAGCCAGCCCTGGGGGAGGAGGGCTGCCCATATTTATGCCATTTGACCCAAAGCACAAGATGACCCCTCCCTGGTTACTCATGGCACATCCAAAACCAGGCACAGCGTGAGGCCAACAGAAGGGAGAGGCACCACAGCAAATAGCCCAGGATGATGGCACAGAGCTGGGCTCAGACCCTCGGGGCATTTTTATGACATCAGGAATGGCTATATCATTCACAGAGCCAATTCTAAAATAAAAATACAGGGATCCTTGTGCAAAATGACCAAGACTTTTAAGATGGTGACCTCAGAGCAGTAAGTCAAGCATGGGCCAGGTATAGGTCCCTTTGTGGCACACGTACACACCCATGAAGCTGGCCTTGTGGGGCAGGCTTTCTTGCCCCCTTCCCTTCTGCTCCATGTAGCCCTGGGCTGCTCCTGTCCTAACTCCTGATCTGAAAAGTCTAGATATCTCTGGTGCCAGCTGATCCTGGTCCCAAAGAGAGGAGGAAGGACTCCCCCTCATTGCAGCCTGAGGTCCACTTCCCAAGTTCTCATCTCGTGCTCCAAAGACACCTGGATTATGTATTCCCTTCAGGGAAACTTCTAATGCCAGCCATAGTGTGAGGTGTGACTCCACAGCCCCAGTGAGCCCATTGCTTTATAGGGTGATATCAGTGCATTTCCTAAGTCCTATACTTAATAACCTAAGTCCAGTTATTCAGTCTTATATGATACCACATGTGGGACACAAATAACCCACTTTGGGTTGGACGGTGACAAGTTCAGTTTCTCTTTTATTATTAATGATTTAAAAATGTTGAGGTGGACATGGTCCTGCTGGTGCATTCCTGTAATCCCAATGACTCCGGAGCTGAGGCAGGAGGATCACAAGTTTGAGGCCAGCCTCAGTAACTTAGTGAGACCTTGTCTCAAAATAAAAAAATTAAAAGGGCTGGGGATGTGCCTTAGTGGTTAAGCACCCCTGGATTCAACAATCAGTATCCCTCTCCCAAATGTTGAGACTCAGCTTCACCCAGGGTTGTCATGAGGCACCTGTTGTTTTTGCATGACTAGCCTTCAGCTACCACCATGCCCATTTTTCTTGGAAACCATTCTCTTCTGCACTTAATCCATAGAACTGGGGTGGGACCAATTCCAAATCCAGAGGTGTAGGAGACTCAAGTTTAACCCATTCATCTAGTTCTAGCCATTGGGCATAGTGATTGGTTCAGGGATGGGCACGTGACCAGTTCAGTCTCCACAGTGATTGGTTCAGGGGTAGACATGTGATCACTTTAGTCTTACAGTGATTGGTTCAGGGTGGACATGTGACCATTTCATTCTTCACAGTGATTGGTTTGGGGATAGACAGATCATTTCCGCCTTCAATGAGCATTAGGAATGAGTCTAGGAATTCTGGTATCTCTAGTTTCTGTGAGGCTGTGATCTCAGAGCTGCTGGTGATCATGTGACCTCGTGTGGAGATGTCACTAAGTCACTGGATACAACTGAGCTGGATGTGGGTAGCACATCCAGGCTTCTCAAGATTTGAGCAATAGATTTTTTTTTTTTCTTAAAACAGTCTGAGTTGGGTTTTGGCAAGCAAAAGGCAAAAGGGCCTGACCCCATGAGTTCCACTTTTACAGTCAATAAAAATGCCCATGTAGTTTATTCTTGGTGCTGTGGGAATCAAATGAGACCGTTCATGTGCAAATGTTCTGTAAATGACCAAGGGCTCTTTTAAAAATTATTATTATTGTTCCTTTATTTTCATTCTGGGTATTGAACTCAGGGGCACTTTACTACTGAGCTACATCTCCAGCCCTTTTTACTTTTTATTTTGAGACAGGGTCCCAGTAAGTTACTATAGGTCTCACCAAGTTTTTGAAGCTGGCCTTGAATTTATGATCTTTCTGCCTTAGCCTCCCAAATTGCGGGGATTACAGGTATTTACTATTGAGCCTGGCAATAAAGGCTATTTGAATGGAACAAGCAGGGACATACAGTTGCCTAATGATGGAGATAGGCCAGCTTTAATGACATTACAAAGGGAGTTCTTTTTCTTTGCTATCTCCCACTCTAAGAATATCAGTGAGCTGGTCAAGGAGTGGTCAAGGAAGGTGGTGAACTAGTCAGGAGGCAGTCAGGACAGGAAGTGGACAGGGCAGGGGATGATGAGTTCAGCAAGTGTACAGGACACGTGGTGGTTAGGTAGGTGGTGGCCAGGGAATCTGCTGTGGCCTTTTCTCTTTGTGATGTTGTACTGTGCTATCTGGTGGAGGCCTGGTTCAGAGTATGGAAGAGCGAGGGTCCCAGGTGGGCCTGCAGACCTCCCCTGGCCCTTGCCTCTGTCTTTCCCAAGCCTCTTTTTGAGGACCGAGCTATCTTCACAGGGGTCAGGACCCTGGTGTTTTGAGTTTGGTTGGATGTTTTGCAGCTCAGATATTTGGAGATTTCAGGGAGAGGTGCCAACTTTGCTTCTGTGAGCTGGACTCAGCCAAGCTGGGGTCACAGATCTTTGCTCCAGGCAATTCTTGGAAGCACACTGAGAACCCCCTTCTGTTTTTGGTTGTGGGTTTGAATGGATCTTTGCCTGGGAACCCAGAGTCATTCTGACCTATTGGACCTGCGGGTCTATAGCCCCTGACTAGTTGCTTGGTCAGGACACAGAACTTGGCAGCCTTAGAGAGCTGCAGGCCTTGGTCCTGCTTCCCAAGGGCCAGCCGCCCACTATGTGCAGCTAGAGGCCCTTGACCTTTTAGGAGTCTTCATGGGCACCAAGGTCATGTGTCACGTGGGCTGAAGTCAGGTGTGGCTTGAGTCTTTTCTTTCTGAGCCAGCCCTCTGATCTGCCAGCTTGCTAGGCTCAGCTTCTTGGGGGGTGGGGAATGGGTCTCATTCCCACAAGTGTTTGCTGATTTGATTCTCAGAATTCTCAGCCAAAAATGTCAGATGTCGAGGGGGCCCTGTAGAGTGTGGGTAGTGGGGGCACAAAAGGAGATGGGCCCAACCACTGCTTTTTCTCTTTCATCTTCTCTCTCCTGAAACCCGAATCCTGAAGGCCCTGACAGAGCCCCTGAGATGGAGGCAGAAATGTGAGGACAACTTTCAAGTATGAATGATGGAGGAAGTGTCCCCTCCTCCCCCTTCCTCCCTCTGCATAATCAGATCAAGTCCAGGACAATTCTCAAGCTCAAAGGCAAGTGGCTCCTTAAAGGATAATAGGAAATGTGAATGTGAAAAGAATGGAATGCTTTTCCAATGTAGGTCACGCTTAAGCACATTGAGGGAGGCAGAGGTGAGGGACCCTAGGGACATTGCTGGGGGACCCTAGGGTCAAAAAACCCAAAGGGAGGGCTGTAGACTGAGGCTGTCCGGTAGTGTGACCAGCTAGCAAGCCCTAAGAGCCTGATAGCATTGCATATTGAATCCTCCAAGTCTCCTTTTCCCTGGATTTCATGCTTGGCAAACAATCCCTTGATTATAATGTGGCTCGGCATGTAGGTCAATACAGGAGTCTTGTGAGTCTAATTAACATGAGCCTGCCCGGAGAGATGGAGCCACTCTCGGGTAAGTAAGTGAGCAAAACTGACCCTACAGAGCTGAAGGCCACACACTGAGCTGCTGACCATGCCTGAAAATAATAAGAGTTTGTGACCCTATTGGCAAAGCCCCCATCCTCTCTAACTCTATCCCCTGCTTTTCCATCATGCTTGGATCTGACCTCAGGCAAGTTTATTAATGTCTCTGCTTCTGTTTGCTCATCCATAAAATAAGATCAAAATAGGGTTGCTGTAGGAATCAGTGAGTTAATGGCTGAAACTGCTTAGAAAAGTTCTTGGCACATCAGTGCAGTGTAAGGGTCTGCCATATGATTTGGATTTCCACAGTACCAAGTGTGGCTTGGGTGAGTAACTATTTTTTTTTCATCTGCTCTCCATTTGCCCTCTTTAATACAGACTTAATAATAAGGTCAACTGGAAAGAAAGGTGTGGTAAGCAAAGTGTCATTGCATAGATAAAAGTCTTTTGTAAACTGTAAAGGGCTGCACAAGCAAAGCCTTTGTTTATTTTTATCATTTCTTGTTAACAATTATTAATCTTATCAGGTCCCTCTAGACTATAGTGCAGAGGGTGATTTTAATACTCAAAACCAGAGAAAGGACCCAGAGAGGCAAGAAGAATCGGGGTACTTGGGCTAGGGGCTGTTGCCCACAGAGGGGAGGGATTCCTGAGGAGCTGAAGGGGGATTCCTCATTGGGACTGAGACTATACCAGCGGTTTCATTTCCTTGCAAAGGTTCCCTGGCTGCTCAGTGCAGGCTTTGGGTGGGGCTGGAAGAGGCAGGGGCTACCTGTTCCTGACTGTCCCCCAGGTATTGCTCTGCTGTTTAACAAACAGAGTTACCAGGGAGTGTTGTGCATGCAAAATTCAAACAGCGGAAGGAGGAAGAATGGGAAGGGGAATGTTTGTGGTTTATTTCACTTTTAAAAGGTTCACAACAAAAGATGAGGAGAGAGAGAACAGAATGCAGTATCCCTGGCCCTGCCCATGGCTTAGGAGAGGAGGTGTGTGTGTATGGTGACCAGCGGCGGAGGACTAGAAAACAAGGGGAAATATGAGCTCAAACACGACCTGGTTCAAGATACCTAAAAGCATACCTGTGGCATTTGCAGAATCCCAAATTATTAAATAACATCCTCATGTGGATGGGTAGGAGCTCTTCACTAAGAATCAACCATGTGAATAAGAAGGGCAGGAGCAGACTTTGGCATCAAGATCAGGGAAATAGGAACTTAGCAAGGAGAATTCTTGAGCCCTGATTACATCTGCAGTTCCATTGTCACTTAGGACCTCAGCGCCTCCAGGAGCAGGCTGAGACCTGGGCAGACTGATTGGTGCCTTGACTTAGGGCTTAAGATCTCTAGATCTGTTGTTTGCTGCTGGCTCCCAGCTTGGCCCAGGAAACCTCTGGTTGGTGGACGGGAGGAGGGTCCGGCCTGGTCTCAGTGGAGAACTGCATCCCCCCCATCATGCTGCAAGTTGGCAAAAGAGCTGTGACCTCCCTTTTCACCTGCATCCCTAGGGAGTTCCTCTTGCCTGAGAAGGGTGAGGAAGGAAGCAAGGAGCAAGTAGGGATCAGTTTAGAGCCACTTCAAGAGTCCACTCAACAATCCCCAGCCTGGCACTAGGTTTACGCCCAGCAGAGCTGGGTTTCCTTCCCTGAAAACAAAGGAAGTCACGGCCTTTCCCCAGAACAGAGATTCGCTCGTGAGAAGCCCCAGGGACTCTAAGTTAAAGGGAAGACTCCTTAGGGGAGGAAGGCCTGAGGAGTCTGGAGAGTGACTGAGATGCTGGGCCGAGTCAACCTCATTTCCTGCTCAGGTTATGCCAGAGAACCAGCCAGTGCCTCTCCCCAAGCCAGCTGCCTGCCTCAGGAACTGGGCAGGGCCCACCACTTAGCCCAAGAAGTCCCAGATGGCCCCAGATGGTCAGTGATGTCATAGGTACTTCATTTATTTATCTATAAGTCTTCAGAGTGAGCAGAGAGGAAGCCAAGCAAATGGAAACACTGTACAGGGCGCAGCTAGCTGTTCCTGGCCTTCAGGTTTGTTCCTGAGCAGAGATGAAAATCTGGCAGGAACAAGAACTAGTGGCCCCGCTTTGAATGTAAACTCTCTGTACCCCCAGAGCTTGCATTTCCTGTGGATTTAGACTCTTTGACCACATTTTCATGTTCCATTAACGTAGTTTAATTGAAAACAAAAATGTCTCTGCATGATAAAGAATGATAGAGGAAAACGGGATAGTGGGATGCTCTTCTGCTGGTTTATTTGGTTTTGCTTCTTAACATTTTTTTTTTTTTTTTGGCAAGGGAGAACAATGTCGTTCTCTCCAGACCCTTCCCTAGGATCAGCGGGTGACAGTCCCTTGGGGGAGGAAGGTTGGCTGGTGTATGGAGCTCTCTTCTCTCTTAGATGTTAACTTCAATCAGAGGCCGCAAGTGAGAAAGGAGGTCAGAAGTGACCCCTTCTTCCTGGGCCCTCACACGGCACCTTCCTGCGTCTTTCTCACGCACTTCAGAGACTGTGTACACAGTATTATAGAAATCTGTGCCTGTGCCTTGAAGGCCACCAGTTGTTGAAGCAGGGGGCCGTGTTGTGTGTGTGCTCTCTATAGCTCAGCATAATTCCTCACACCCTGGAAATGCTCAGTCCGTGTTCGCTGCGTGAGCAGATGAGGCATGTGGGCTGCAGCAGGCTGTGATCACAGGTGAGCAGCAAAAGATGGGAGTGAAGAACAAGCATGACGGAGGGCAGAGGCGCCCTGCCTGCCTTTGCCGTTGTTCATCTCAGGGAAGTGGTTCAGCAGACTCAGGATGGGGACCCCGGGGAAGACAGAGACCTCTGTTCCTGTCTCCTCGCCAGTTCCTTTTTTAATCCAAAAATGACCATGGCCTGGATCAGTGGATGGACAGCCCATGTCACTCTGCCTCCTGGTCTTTCTGAGATGCTGCAAAGGAGACTGACTTTGGCTCAGTAATTGTTGGCCCCTCTTAGAACAAGATTGGTATGTGGGTGTTCATCGCAGTGCTTGGGAAGTAAGCAATACAGCTGAAGTCCCTTTGTCCTGGCTCACTGGCATATGGGGTCAAAGCTCATCCTGTCCAGTATTTTTTTCCAGAGCTCAAGGTCAAGTCTGGCATAGCAAGGACTAAACCCATGAGCTGTTCCTGAGCCCCGTAATTGGCATCATTAACCTGAATGGCTCTTGAGACCGTGTGGGTAGCAAGACAAGAGTTCTCCGAGGAAAAGAGCAGCAACATTGTTCACATGCTTTAAATTATTTAGTTGCATCAACTATTCAGATTTGAAAGCATCGCAATGACTCTACTTAAAAATTCCAAGCAGGTGATGGATGGACTCAGTACTTCCCAGTACTCCCAGCCTCCAATCCAGCCTCCAGGAGGCTCCTGAGAGTTATCTGAACTCCTTTGCATCAGGCTACGACTCTTAGGACTAACTAAAGCACAAAGGTAATCCTACCCATGATATTTGGCATACTTTTCTTGTAAGTGAATTTTCTTTAATTTTTTTTTCTATTTTTATTGGTGCATTATAATTGTGGACTACAGTGGGATTCCTTGGTAAGTGAATTTTTGTTAAAGGTCCCACCAGGTCCCATAAATATTTCCCTGAGAAAGGAGGCAGCGAACGGAGGTGGTTAGGACTGGATGTTTGTACAGAGGCACGCTTTCTGCATAAGTGTGTTGTGAGCCCGTTCTCATGGATTGTACTTGTGAACTGTGTGTGTGTTTCTGAGGTTTCCGTGTGCAAAGCTGCTGCTCTTCTCACAAAGTTTTGTCATTCTAAGTGAGACCAGATGTGGCACCTGTGGAAGTTGCAATAGAGCAGAAGGTGTGTGCTCTGATGGCAATCACCATTTATTTATCGAATACTTCCAGAGATTATATATGCACTTAATATTACATTATCTAACATCTTCACTCAAGACACAATAAGCCAGGCATTATTATTTCTATTTTGTAGCTTAGTGAAGCAATGCTCATGGATATTGCTTAAAGCCAATCAAGGACTGAGTGATTCTAAACCTGGGGTTTCTTTCCATCACACCAAAATGCTTCTTCTCTGGCAGATTTCTAGGTCATAAAATCTGGCTGCTGTGTCCAAACATTAGAGGATACTTTCTTCCTCTATGATGCTAACCTTGGGGGTTGAGAAGGGAAAGGGCTATGGCAGGGGATGGAGGGGCTTCTGGGAAGCTGGTGATGTCCCATTTCATCTCAGTAGTGGTCGCATAGGTGTGTGCACTTTGTGATAATCCATCAGGATGTTCACGAGAGGTTCAGTTTTAGTTTGTTATATTTCAATAAATGCTTATCTAAAAATATTCTTCCTCCTAGCAAATAATGTTGGAGTGTAGCCCTGCCTCTCCTGGCCAATGTGTCCTAAGTAGACTTAAAAATAATAATATTTTTAAGTAGATTTAAAAATAATACAAATGTGTCATACCCTCCCCCTTCACAGAAAGATTTTTAAGTGAATCGCAACAAGAAGTCATGCACAATCATAAAATAGTTCTAGGAGGAGGCTGTCAGCACAGTGTTCCTTACATACACGTGCCCCTCTGTCGGGGACCACACAAGGCTTCAGGTTAGCTCCAGACCTCACGACGCTCATGACCCAGCTGACAAGACAAGCGTGTTCTGTAGTAAACAGACATTTGTCTTCAGTGTATTAAGATGTGTTGGAGCAAGCTCTCTCTTTCTCTCTGGTGAGATCAATAAACCAAAGGAAGGGGAAGTTTTCATGAGTTTCATCCTGTATTTCATGTGCAGGTAATTGAAGTGGGAAAGACCACGTTTGGTCAATAATTTGAAAAAAAAACCTGGTCTCCAAATCTTAAAGGTTTCAAAACGAATAATTATATCTTTATATGGTGGTTTAAACTAAGAGAGAGTATATCTAGTCATCAGGGTGGGTTTTGTAATTGATCTGCAGTTACATTCCTTTGCTTACTTGCAAGTTCACTGTGCTAGATCCACGGCCTCAAAGAACATGGGTCTTATGCTAATTTAATTCTGGATCTTATTCTCATTTACTTCAAACTGCGATAGTTTTAAAACTCCCACACTGGGGTGCTTGTTGCAAATTTTTCTCCTTCTCCTTACCTTAGAGCTTCCAAGACCTGGAGGGAAAAGATGCATGGACTCTTTAGACCTACAGATCTGCTTCCTGCAATTTGTCAGAAAGCCAGTATGGCACAGAGTCACACATCTAAAACTTTAACATGCATATTTATCTCCTAGGGATCATGTTAAAATGCAGATTCAGATTCAGCAGGTCTAGGGTAGGGCCAGACATCTACTTTCTTTTTGTGTGTGTGTATTTACTTTTTAGGTGTAGATGGACACAACACAATGCCTTTATTTTTATGTGGTGCTGAGGACCGAACCTGGGTCCCGCCTGTGCTAGGTGAGCGCTCTACCACTGAGCCACAATCCCAGCCCCAGACATCTACTTTCTAATGCACTCCCAGGTAATGCTAATGCTGGTGGTCCACAGAGCACATGTTGGTGAGAGGATTTAGAAAGGGTCTAGAGAAAAAGAGACAAGACTTAGACTCACAATTTCTGGCTTTTAGAGCTGGCTCAGCCACTTACTTACTTATATTCTTGGACAAGTTGCTTTGCCTCTCTGGGATTTAATTCCCTCAAATATTAATTGTGTCGTAGTGGAGAAGGGTAGATCAGATTATTTCAAAGCTTGCATTCAAAGACTTTTCAGAATGATATTTTGGTGTAAAAACTTCAAGTATGGGACCATGTTCAGCCTTGCAAGTTTCTAACAGATAAACTCTCATAAAATTAGCAAAGGAAGACTAGAAGGACTGGAGCAGGAGGCCAAGTCAGAGATAGGGAGCAATAATAATTTCTTACCGGAAATATAAGGCTATTTGGTTTCAAGGTGATAGATTTTGCATTAAAAAGTGTTGCCTAGGGCTGGGATTGTGGCTCAATGGTAGAGTGCTTGCCTAGTATGAGTGAGGCACTGAGTTCAATTCTCAGCAAATAAACAAAATAAAGTCCATTGACAACTAAAAAATATTTTTAAAAGTGGTATCTAAAAGGGGGCTGCTATTTTTTTCCCCAACCATTACTTTAGGAGGTGACCCGAATGACTGAAAATTTAATTGCATAAGAAATTTGAATGAGGGGAGCAACAGATGTGCTAGAGCTTTGAAATAAGCAAATTCATCCAGAAGGCTAGGGGTGAGTCATGGCTGGAGGGCAGCTTTTGGAGCCACGAGGGAGTCTGGTTTGAGTAAAATACTTTATCTCTGCTGCATATTATTTGTATGTCTTTTCAGCCAAGTTGGCCAGGATTGCAGGTCTTTGGCCACCGCTACCAGACCTAATGGGGGTTGGAGCTTGTGAGACAGGGTGGGGGAGTAGCCCAGTCTCCCCCAAGGGTTAGGGAGAGCCAAGATGCTTGGGGTACACAGGTATTCAAACAGGGACAGCGGCAGGAGGGTGGGGGGTGTAGGAAAGGGACCTAGGAGATTTAGTTCAACGAGTGAAACTCCAGATAATTCGAGTCTCTGCAAGTCTCTGGCGGTGGCCCTTCCCCCAGTGCCCAGTATCTCTCCTCTGAGCAGCAAACAGGATCAAAACCGGAAAGGAGTCCCCAGGTTTAGGGATACGTGCTAGTTTCTTTTTAAGTCCTTAAAGCAAAGTGAGGGGATCAGAGAGAGAGAGAGAGAGAGAGAGAGAGAGAGCTCCTGGGGACCGTGCTCTCTGCCAGCATTGGGAGGGGCACGGAGGAGATTTTTACCTTATGAAGGACGTGCTCGTTGAAGACAGGGCCAGCTCCCCCCTGGCAGGAGTCGGGTCTCTGCAGGTCCATGCCCGGCTTGGGGCCCGCTGCTCCCCGCTCTTCAAGCGCTCTGCGTCAGCGCGCCCAGAAGCGGGGTCCGGGTTCCGCGGGGTGCGGCAGGCCCGGGTCTGAGCCCCGCGGGCCGGGCCGCATCTGCGTTCAGCACCGGACAGCTCCCGCGGCGGCGCGGCGCGGTACCCGGAGAGCGGGCGGCCACTCTCCTCCGCCACCGCGGCGCTTCAGCACCGGAACAGCGACGCCGCCCCTGTGCGCCTGGGACCGGAGTTCTGAGATCCCGTCCTCCGCGAATCTCCTGTCTTGTGACTCCAGGATGCGGGGAGGGACGTGCGCGCCTTCCCCGGTACCAGAGTCTGCAGGCAGTGACCCGGCTGCGCTCTCGGGGCACTGCGGTCCCGGAGATCCTGGTTCCCGATCCTCAGCGAACCCGCATCCCCGTCACCACGACGCGCAGCCCTGCTCCCCGCCCGGTTCGCGGAGGCCAAGTCCTGTGGTCCCCGCGCCTCCTCTCTTTTGGTCCCTGGGCAGTTCTCCCGGGAGACAGCGGTTCTAAGCCTGAGATGGGTGGTTGACGGGCCTTACAGGTCCCCGAGGTCCTTGAAATATGCCAGATTCTGCTCACCTGTACTTTCTGAGGGGGAGGGCCCGCAGCTTTGATTACGCTCTGCAGATGCACGTGACCCCAAGAAGTTAAGAAGGATGGCTCGGGTGGCGGCGGTGGTGGTGGGGGAGAAAGAATGATTGAGAGCAGGCTCTGAAAATAGTTGGGCAATCTTGGGCCAGTTTCCTCGTCCCTCCTGTGCCCGCCTCCACCACAGTACCCACCTTGTGGTGATGTTCTGAGGATTTAACGAGTTAATGTAAGGAGCCTAGAAAAGCCCCTCGATGAGTGTGAGCTATAGGCTCTCCTGGCAAGGGTATTGGAGTCTGGCTGCCTTCTCTAAGCATCAGGGAGGTCCAGTCGGGAGTAGGAGGCTGATCTTCATGGGATGGGAGCTGGGACTGCAGTCTCTGGGCTTCTCCTCATATGTGACTCAGTGTTCAGCAGGTGGCTACCTCACTACCGTCCTGTTCCCACTGGCCCTTATAGTCAAAATCAACATGGAGGAATGTTTAGATAACCCCAGGCCTAAAAGGGTGCACAGTACTCCTGGGCTTCAGTTCTTTTTTGGCTGGGTTGGCTTAGCCAAATCACTTATATTCTCTGGGATTGCTTCTATTTTCCCATCTGTAAAACATGTACAAAAATCGATGCCTAACTTTTTTTTATGTATGAAGAGTAAATGAGACAACATACCTGAAAAATCTCTTAACACTTAATAATAATAACACCTTCTAAATGACACTTGCTTTACAGTTTAAATGAAGGAACTTAGAAAAGTTGAGTCTGGCTGGAGCCCAGAGTCACAGGAAAGAGAGGTGATGTGAGACAAGTTAGATTAATTCCCAAGTATTTTATTTTATTTTATAGGTGAGGGCCCAGTCATGTGGGCCACGTGAAGAGTTTTGAACTTTATTCTAAGAGCAATGCAAAGCCATTGCAGGAGAGTGGTATGGCCAGATTTGAGTTTTAAAGATGATTTTGGATATTATATGGAGAGTAGATTAATAAATGTGCTCATATTTTCTTATTGATCTATAAAATCTCTTTGTATATTATGGGCATTCATCCTTTATACCATAAATATTACATTTTATATTTTAATAATTTTGTTTATGATCTTATTTACTGTATTAAAATTTTTATCCTTTAAATTTGATTCTGAGCATGAGAAGGCATTAGCCAGGCAGGAGAGATCAGAGATATATGGTTGGACAACCAATAAAAGAAAAGAAAAACATGTAATCTTCCTTTCACTCATTCATTTATTTATCTTTAATTGGTGCTTTCTACATATACATAGAGGTGGAATTCACTGTGGCATATTTACATATGCACATAACATAATTTTGTCAAATTAACTCTGCATTTCCTCCCTTTTCCCTTCCCTTCTTCCTCCCCCTCAATTTCCTTCCTCTTCTCCACTGATCTCTCCTCTATCTTGCGATATCAGACCTCCCCCTCCTGCTCCTCTTACTTTGCTCTAGTTTCCACATATGAGAGAAAACACTGGATCCTTGAGTTTGAGTCTAGCTTATTTCACTTAGCGTGATGATCTCCAGTTCCATCCATTTACTGAAAAATGCCACAATTTCATTCTTCATTGTGGCTGAGTAGAACTCCATTTTGTATATATACCACGTTTTCTTTACCCATTTGTCTGTTGATGGGCACCTAGTTTGGCTATTGTGGATTGCACTGCCATAAGCATTGATGTGGTTGCATCCCTGTAGTACGCTGATTTTAGACTTTTTGGATAAATACCAAAGAATGGAATAGCTGAGTCATTTCATTCCTTGATTTTCGAGGAAACTCCACACTGCTTTTCAGAGGTGGTTGTATGAATTGAAGTCCTACCAACAATGTATGAGTGTACTCTTTCCCCCCATACCCTCTCCAGCATTTATTATTATTTGTATTCTTGGTAATTGCCATTCTGACTATAGTGAGATGAAATCTCAGTGTAGTTTTGCATGTCCCTGATTGCTAGCAATGTGGAACATTTTTTCACATATTTATTGGCCATTCATATTTCTTGTTTTGAGAAGTGTCTCTTTAATTCTTTTGCCCATTTGTTAATTGGATTATTATTTTTTGTATTATATGTATGTATGTATTATATATACATATATATATTCTTTATGTATTCTGGATATTAATCCCCTATCTGAGGAGAAGGTGGCAAAGATGTCCTCTCATTCTTTAAGCTCTCTCTTCATGATTTTAAATATTTCCTTTGCTGTGCAGAAGCTTTTAAATTTGATTCCATCCCACTTATTGACTCTTGGTTTTATTTATTGTGCCTTAGGAGTCTTATTAAGGAAATCAATGCCTGTGCCGATATGTCGGGGTTGAGCTTTAAGCTTTCTTCTAGCAGTTGTGAAGTTTCTGGTCTGATTCCTAGGTCTTAGATCCACTTGAGTGCAGGGTGAGAAACAGGGATCTAGTTTCATTTTTCTACAAATGGATATCCAATTTTCCGGGACCATTTGTTAAAAGGGCCATCTTTTCTCCAACATATATTTTTGGCACCTTTTCCAAATATCAGATGACTGAAACTATGTGGGTTTGTCTCTAGTCTATTGGTCTTCATGACTATTTTGACGCCAATACCAAGCTGGTTTTGTTAGGATAGCTCTGAGTGGTGACTGTAGGCAGGTGGGGGGTGGCTGGAGGAGGTGGGTCACTGGTGTGTCTTTGGGGTCTATATTTTGTGAGCCAAGCTTCATATTCCTCCGCTTCTTGGTGCCATGTCCTCAAATGCTTCCCTCCACTACACTCTCCTACCATGATGTTTGGCCTCACTTTGGGACCTGAGGAATGGAGTCAACCATCTGTGGATTGAGACCTCTGAAACTGTGAGCACCCAACTAAACTTTTCCTCCTCTAATTGTTCTGGTCAGGGCTTTTGGTCATAGCAGAAAAAATAAACCTGACTAAACAAGGTATTGCACCTCCTCAGTTAGATTAATTCCCAAGTATTTTATGTTATGGAATATTTTGAAGTTATTGAGAATGGAATAGTTTTTCTGATTTCTTTCTCAATAGAGGCTCTATTGGAGTATAAGAAATCTATTGATTTATAAATATGATCTTGCATTCTGCTACTTTGCTGAATTGATTTATCAGCTCTAGAAGGTCTTCTGGTGGAATTTTGAGGGTCTTCTAGATACAGGGTCATGTCATCAGCAGAGATAATTTGACTATTTCTCTTCCTATTTGTATCCCTTTAATTTTCTTCTCTTGCCTAATTGGTCTGGCTAGAGTTTCAAGAACTATATTGAATAGGAGTAATGACAGTGGACATCCTTGCCTTGTTCCTGATTTTAGATTAAATTATTTCAGTTTTTCTCCATGCAGTATGATGTTGACTTTGGGCTTGTCATACAAAGCCTTTATAATGTTGAGGTGAGTTTCTTCTCTCCTTAGTTTCTCCAGCATTTTTTACATGAATGGGTGCTGGATTTTATCCAAGGCCTTTTCTGCATCTGATTCTTGTCCTTAATTCTGTTTATGTGGTATAGTACATTTATTGATTTGCATGGGTTGAATTAATGTTTCATCCCTGGAATGAAACCCCCCTGATCATGGTGAACTCTCTTCTTGATATATTTTTTTAAATGTGGTTTGCTAATATTTTATTAGGATTTTTGCATCTATATTCATCAGATACTGTTCTTTGTCTGGTTTTGATACCAAGGTTATATCATCCTCATAGAATGTATTTGAGAGTATTCCCTCCCTTTCAATTTAAAACTGGAGGAAAGCTGGTGTTGGTACTTCTTTAAAGATTGTGCAGAACCTAGTGAGAATTCATCCAGTCCTGGGCTTTTCTTTGTCAGAAGGCTTTTAATTGCTGTTTCAATATCATTGCTTGCCCTTGGTCTGTTTAGGTTTTCTGTATTTCCCTGTTCAATTTGGAGAGGTCACGACACAGTGATTTTTTGAAGACAAGTCATTCTCATAAGTAATTTGATTTTGAACTGACATCTTCCTGAGATTTGGGTCCCCCGAGTGTGATGGATAAGGACATCTGCAGACCGACTCTTGGATGGGTGATTTGTTTTTGTGGAGCTTCTGGTCTAAAGGTTTTAGAAGTGACATACTCTCATCCTGTCTCCACACACTGAGGAGGTGATCTGGGTGGTCTCTGTAAACAGGGAGAGGTTTAAGCCCAACTTTCTTGTCTGCTGTGAATCACCTGCTCTTGTCTGTGCCTCTCACTTCAGTTTCCTCTCCTGGGAAATGGTGCTGTACTCTTCTGGGATGTGTGGAGCCACAGTCGGGGCTCAAAACGTGTTCTTTAGGTCCTTGACTTCAAGGTCAGTGAATATCCAGCTCTCTACGCTCAGTTCTGCCTTTTATTTACTAGCATGTTTCATTCGCACAACTCCAGTGACCCACAGCGTTGGGTCACATGGGTTCAGTTGACCGCTTCCCCATTATGTTTGTGTCTAAAGTACACAGGTCTGTATTTATAGTAGTTATGTCTTCCCTGAGAAATTAGTCCTTTTTTTTTTCTGCACCAAGAATTGAACCCAGGGTGCTTACCACATCCTCATCCCTTTTTAATTTATTATTTTTTATTTTGAGGCAGGGTCTCACTAATTTGCTGAGGCTAGCCTGGAACTCACAATCCTCATTCCTCAGCCTCCTACATTGCTGGGATGACAGGTGTGCACCACCAAGGCTGGCAAAAAATTAGTCTTGATCAGAATGTCCCTCATGTACAGAGTTCTCAAGGGTGCTCCTTTACATTTCAATGTAGATGATCTCAGTCTTTTGTCTGGGAGATAAAATCTCTGTGGTGGCTTCTCATTCCATATCTGTCATCCTGTGAACCAGATAGGCTAAAGAGCTTTTAAAAAAAGTTTCACCTTGAAAAACTTTAATTGGAGCAGCCACTGCATATAGTAAAAAATAAAGTGACGTGAAAGCCTTAGACATCTCTCTCCTCCGCACTTCCAATCTCTCTTCTCTAAGAAAAGCCCTTTATAGCTCTTTCTGTTTTGGTTCCTACCATGTTGATTTTTTGTCTACCCACCACAAGCATCTTCTGTTGACGGTACCCTTAAAGGTCCTCTGCTCTCTTCTTAGTAGGGCTATGTAGCTCTTTCCTGTTCTTCCACCAGCCCACTCTGCAATTTCACAACAGACTTTAGACCCCTGTTTCTGGCATCATTAGCCATGGATTGTGTTTATTGAGTCACCAGATGTAAGATGAGGCATTTCCACCCCCATTCCCATTCTTCCTTTCACTTCTCTTCCCATTTCCTTTCTCAACCTCCTTCAAATATACTTTTAAACATAAACTTTTAATCATAGAATTACTTTAATTTGCAAAAGAGTTGCAGAGATAGTATACAAAGTTCTTGTATACCCCCCCCCAACATTTTACATTGCTCTAGTGCAAATGTCACAACTATGAACCATTATCCATACATTGTTATTAAAGTCCATGCTCTAGCTGGGCAGAGTGGTGCAGTCCTGTAATCCAGGGGCTCAGAAGGCTGAGGCAGGAAGATCGCAAGTTCAAATCCAGCCTCAGCAATTTAGTGAGGCCCTAAGCAACTTGGCGAGAGCCTGTCTCAAAATAAAGAAAAATAAGTAAATAGGACCGGGGATGTGGCTTAGTAGTTAAGTGCCCCAGTGTTCAATCACTGGTACAGAAAACAAACAAACAAACAAACAAACAAAACAACAAACAACACAAAAAAACCACCTAAACCAAAAAAGAAAAAAACCCAAACAATACAAAACACAAACCAAAAACCCCCCCAAACCACAAAACAATGTTTTATTTATATTTCCTTAGTTTTTTATCTAATATCCTTATTTTGTTCCAGAATCCAATCCAAGATCTGCTATCTATCTATCTATCTATCTATCTATCTATCTATCTATCTATCTATCTATCTTTCTTTCTTTCTATCTATTTATCCACCTATCTATCTATCTATGTATCATTTATGTTTTGCAGTGGTGGGGGTCAAACCCAGCCTTGTGCTCACTAGGCAAGCAGTCTCCCACTGAGCTACATCCCTAGTTCAACCTTTACTCTTTTAAATAATACACCCATCACTTGTTTTTAGGTATTATTTTCTCCTAAGTTTGCAATTGCCTTTCTTTTGTTGTTGGGAAAGGAAATGCTTATCTTCTTCGTGATATCTCTCATGTCCTCGGCTCTTTACTCTTCCTTTTCTTTTGTACAAGGTCCATTCTTCTCTTGAACCTCAATGACCTTGTGTTCTGATGTGGGCTGCTTTCTTTGTGTTTTCAAAATGCAAATTCAAAAAAAAAAAAAAAAAAAAACCAAAAAAAAAAAACAAAACACAAAATGCAAATTCAAATTCTTTCAATGAATAGTTTTTGTGTTTGCTGGTAACACGAGGAAACCCTGAGGCTAAAGTGATGGGGGTTATTCCGGGGTACTAACACCGGCACAGCTGCTTCAGAGGTCCTCAGACTGGACACTTTTTTTTGGTCTCTCTTTTTCAGTGCTGAGAATTGAACCCAGGGTCTGGTGGACACCAGGCAAGCACTCTACCACCAATCTGCACTTAAAAAATTATTTTGAAACTACATCTCGTAAATTACTCAAGCTGGTTCCAGACCTGCCTCAACCTCCTAAGTAGCTGGGATTCTGGGTGTGCCCCTGGGATTCTGGGTGTGCTCCTGGGATTCTGGGTGTGCCTCTGGGATTCTGGGTGTGCCCCACCAGGCCTGGCTTCAGGCCTGACTTTCAAAACATTAACATTTATTGAGCACTTATTGTATGCCAGGTACTATGCTAAGTTTTTAATATACCATCTCATTTATTCTGGCCAACAATTTCATAAGATGGGTTATTATTGTCCCTGTTTTAATGGAACTGAGGCTTAGAGAGTTTAAAAAGACTTACAGAGTTAGCTGGAATTTGAACCCAGGAGTAGGTGACCTCAGAGTTTCCACTATTAACCAAGAAGCTGTTTAGATTCTGAAATTTCAAGCTGCACCTCATGTGAACATTAAGTGCTTCCTTTTGGAGTCACCAAGGAAATCATCTGCAAACCATCATCGTAAATGTGAAGCCAGCCTCCTGCTGAGCCCAGTGGTCAGGACTTGGAGGAAATGCCTGGAATTAACTCTATGAGGATTTAATGTTGCAAAAAGTTGTGAAATAGGGGAGTAGGTGGCCCTTCTAGAACAAAGATCCCGCAACACTTCTTCTCAGGAAGAGCTCCATAGAGTGCCCATGATGGAGCTCTGGGCTCTTGGAATGGTAGGGAGGCACAGTCAGGCGGGGGCAGCTTTATCCTCAGTGACCTGCCCCTAGCTCCCCAGGCTTGGGTGGAGATGGAGGCGATGGGTCATACTGACCTAGGAGGGACAATGCGGCTGTCTCTTTCCTGGGGAGAGATCATTCCTCACCTATTTATTCATTCCTGGCCAGGCACAGTGCCAGTCACTCGGGGTAAATGGACAAAAGACTCACAGGTCCTGACTCTGAAGAGCTGGCAGTCTATGAGGAGTGACTGACGGGGACAGAAATACCCTGCTGCACGATGAGGACGGTGATGGCACAGCAGCGTGCAGGGGCCAGCGCTGGAGCACCGCACCCTCAGACCTGGGTCTCCAACCTGGCTCTGCCTTTGTTACGTGTGCGACTTGGTCCATCATGACCCTTAGCTCATCCTCATTGTGGAAATGAAGGGATGCGTGGGTGGCTGGTGCAGTGCCTGGTATGTCCCGGATGCTCAGGGTGGGGAGCTGTCACTTGAGTGGCATGGCCCGAGCATGCTGGAGTATACAGCAGGGGCCAGTACCTCGCTCTACCTGCAGTGAAGAGGAAGGTGTGAGCTGGGGAGAGCTTTGCCCCAGAAGAGGCTGCTGAGCACCAGCTCTTCTTTCCAGCAGCCCAAGAGTCACATTTTAGATAACTGAGAAACACCCTTCAACAAGAGCAACTCTGTGAGGCACCTGGGCCAGTCTCTAGCATGTCAGATCGCTGCTGCTATCAGGTGCCCTCCTGCCCTCTTTATTGGTGCTTATGGGGGATACAGGATAAATAATGAATAAATGATCCGTGTTGTGACCTCAATATGCCAGGCTGTTTTGCATGTATTGTCTAATTTAATCTTCTCCAATATAATTCTCGGACAGGGGATACGATTCTTCTCCTTTTATGGCTGGTGAAAGTGACATTCAGGGACAGTAAGTGATCACCAGGATTGTGTAGATGGCTGACAGAACCCTATTCAGTGCCCTCCTCTAAGTCTCAATTTCTGTAAAATGGGGACAGTAACAACCTGTCTTAAGGAATTGTTTGTCAGAATAAATGAGATGGTATATAAAACATTTAGCATAGATGTCGTGCTAAATGGCATACAGTAAGTGCTTAATAAATGCGGGCCCATGTTGATGTGATCTGCTTTCCCCTTCCTCACCACCTTGTTCACGTAGAATCACCACCCAGGAATCATGGTTCAGGAAGTGACTGTCAAGAGTTATTTGGAGCCTTTTGCTCTGTACTTGGAAAAACTCTGGGAATATTTTTGGCTCTAAGTTCCAGCTTTCCTGCTGCTCAGTGAGGCTCGGGAGAAGGAGCGAAGAGGAGCTGCCTCCCCAGAGGTGTACAGGAGGTGCCAATGACACCGTCTATCCACCCAGCGCCCTCAGTCCAGAGCTTACATGAGACGCAGCAGTGTGCCAACCCGGGGCAGAGGGAGCAGCCACTCTAGAAAACCCCAGGGGCCAGGCCTCCACACGACCTGGCGACCTAAAGGTGCAGCCTTGGAGGCTCCTCTGCTGCCTGCAAAGCTCTTCCAACTCAGTGCTTCCTCCTGGTGGACATTTGTCCCCAGCAGGGTCTCAGAACCTGGTAGTGGTGCTACTGGAGAGCTGTTACCCTCCAGCCCCAGAGAGAGGGGGCTTCTTTGCTCAATATCCTGGGAAGGTCAGACAGAAAAGTCAGCAAGTCTCGGGGCACCGTTCCTGCTGTGGCTTCCCCTGTGTGTGGTGCACCCTGTTCTCCTAAGGAACACCCTGCTGGGAGGAGCCTGGGGAGCCGGTCAGAGTTTCGTCAGCGCTGAGTAGGTCTTCGCGACCCACTGCACGGCATACGGACTGCAGCCAACAATAATGTCCTGTGTATTTCTCAATTTCCCAAAGAGCCCATTTTAAACGTTCTCACCACCAAGAATACGAGGGGATGGACTTGCTAATGAGCTTGATTTAATCACCCCACAGTGTGTGGTATAGATCATGACCTCACAGTTGCCCCACAAAGATAAACAACTGTGATTTGTCAAGTGACAATCAAACAAGATAAAGAAACCCACTTTTAGTGACAGCATTTGTCTGTCTCTGATGTCGTGCTTGGGCTTGGGGAAGGGCCTTGTTCTTTGCGTTTCCTCTTTGACTGTCATCACAGGTGATTTCTTTCCCACAGTCGGCAGCAGGTGTGTTTGGGAGGGCAGCGTGTGCTTCTCCATGGGAGGCATCTTATTTTTGAGGACTTTTCTTTGCTGAAATCACACCTCCCTTGGCCAGCATCCGTTCTGCCAGTGCCCCCTGCACAGCCTGCCACCTGCTCTAAGGATCAGCGGATTTGATTTGAGGACCCCTGGGATCCTTTGTGACTTGTTTCCTCCAGGCACACAATCGAGCATCAAAACTGGGAAGAGGAGGTCCCTCCTTCCAATAGGCAGCCATTTCTCTGTTCTTAGGTTTTCTTTAAATCAGAACTCAGGGTGCACAGAATTGGGCAGATTGTAATTGAATCATGGCGTATTTGCCATTCACCCATGAAGAGCATTCACTCATCCCGCTGTAATAAGAGCCTGTGACCCCAAGCAAACACCATGACCTTTGCGATAGCCTACATTTAACCATATGCCCCCCCATTCTTTCGCCTTCTCCTGGAGTCACAATTGTCCTCATTCCCATGTTGGTCACTCCTTTATTTTCCTGCTTCCACAGTCACACTGTATCTATTTGCTTTCCTAAAAATAACTAGATGTGAGTTGCTTTTCCACCTGAAGATCCTGCTGAGCTCCTTCCCTATTTCGGCCGGTCGCTGCAGTTTGTGGCTCTGACTGCTGGGTCAGGTTCTTCTGCGTGATGGGACCACTTGTTCCTCAGACGTCCCCCACCGAAGCACATGGGGCTCTTCCTGGGTTTCCTCTGCTGTCCACACTCTTGCTGACATTTCCTCTTGCCCGTGGGTGGGGGCTGGTCCTTATGTCTCCGTCTTACTTCTCTGAAGCCCACTGCAGGTGTTGCTCCCATCTTGGTGGAAAGTCTGGCAATGCTGTGTCCAGTGTGGCTGGGGGAGGGGCTGCAGGGCGCTGGCCAACCCAGCTGGGTGGGTTGAAATGCACCTGAGTTTAGGTGCAGACAGATGCGAGTTGAGGGCTCCCTGGGCCACTTGTGAGGGACAGGACTGGTTCTTCTTTCTTGAATTCTTGGAGTTCCATTTCCCTCATTTTGGAAGTGGGGATCAATGATACTCATCTCACAGGATTGTGGGGAATAAATGGAACGAGATGCCCAACATGTAGCAATGCTCTCTCTCTCTCTCTGCCTGTTCTTCCATTCTTCATTTATATGGACCCCACATGCTATAGTCATTATTACTGTACTAAATAATACCTATAACCTGTGCTACACTAAAAGGTCATATTACTCCTAATAACAGAGAATTAGAACATTCAATTCTCAATTCATAGGACTTTGAGGATTAAGAATAATACATAAGGAAACCCTGAGGTACAGCTGGGGAGATGACCCCAGCCCAGGGCAGGCAGGTGTGTCCCTTTTCAGCACAAAAGGGTCACATGCACTATCACGTACTTTTCTTACTAGCTCCTGTCCTGAGGAGCATAATTTTGGGGGTCTCCGCTTCCCTATGGGTGGTAATTTTACCAATGCTCAGGGCAGTTGTGTGGATTAAGTAAGATAATCCATAAATACTGCCAGGTGTCTGGCTCATAGTAGGTGCTCTATCGATTGAGTGGCTGTTATGAGATCTGTGCATCCTGTGAGCTCCTTACACAGGCCGAGTGTCCTCTGGGTGGGGACAGTGTGGAGGAGATTCCGGTCTCAGATTTGCCTGGGAAGGTGTCCATTAGTGTCTCCCTCTGCAGGCTTTAGATGGGCTCCCTCTGAACTGGGGAGGTCAGGTGCCCTTTGAAGTATGGATTCTTCAGACTTTCAGATACAGGATCTCTCTGCATGAAGCTTGGGGATTTGCATCATAATGAACGTCTCAGGGTGACTCTGAGTAGTTTAGGAACTCCTGGGTCAGTGCCTGATCATGTCCCTTTCAACCAATGTGGCCTGGAAACCATTCAGGAAGGGTTGTGCATTCCCAAGGGACAGGAGAGAGAACTGCAGTTGAGCAGGAGGAGAGCACAGGGTGGAATTAGGAAGAGCACCGGGACTTCTCGGGAGAGGGGTTGGGCGTGACCTAGACGGTCACATTGCATGCTCATCCAGAAGCGGCGTGAGTGACCCCACTGGTGTCCCCTAGGAGGGGTGGCCTCCTGGTACACCACTCCTAGGTTGCCACACAGGAATAGCTGATATTGACCTCCTTTCTTTCTTGAGCCAGACCACCTGGGCTGCGATGTGTCCTCTGTTGGCTGGGTGCCTTGGGTCACTGTGCTCTGTGCCTCAGTTACTCGTGGTAAGGCAGAGAGGACGATGGTGTGGATCTCCTGGGGCTGTTGTAAGGATGAAGTGCATGGGTATCATATGGCTTAGGAGAAAGACTGCGGGGACGGTGACGTGTAGTTATCAACCATTACTTTTATTTTCATCGTCGTCATCGTCATCATTGCTCTTCTGCCATAAATGATACTTACCGTAGGGTTTCCTAACCGATCAGCTAATGCCTCCAGTGCTTTTAAGGAAAAATATAGGGGAAGCATAGCTATTGCTTCTCTGTCTCTCCTGTTTGAGGAAGAAGAGATGACACTTCTCAGTAAGAAAAAACACGGAAAGGGTTTCCAGTCACCCTCTTTATTTTACGGTAACAGGTGTTTTAGCTGGGTACTGGGAGTAGCACAGCTTCTCTTTTAGCTAGGTGTGGTGGCATAATTTATGTTCTGCCTGATGAGATGTGCAAGCAGTAGTCAAGTTCTTAAAAAGAGAGGAGCAAGCCCTCCCATTGCCTCCCCACTAGCTCTGGCTGGAATGTGGAGGTGATGGTGGGAGCTGGAGCAGCCAGTTTGCCTTGAGATGGAAGCCAAGGCTTCCATCTTCTGTGGCAGAGTCATGGCTAGAAGAACCCTGAGACCCGTGGAGCTGCCATATCCATTCTGACTGCTCAGTCTTGGATGCCAGAGGAAAGGTAAAGGAACTTTTATCTCTTGTATGGTTAATTATCTTTACCAAAAATTTATTTTAGTCCTGGGGACCGAACCCAGGCACAAGTTGCCATGGAGCTATATCCCTAGCTCTTTTTCTATTTTTTATTTTGACACAAGCTGTCTCTAAGTTGCCTTAGCCTCTGGAGTGACTGGGATTATAGGCCTGTACCATCATGCCCAGCCTAAATTATCTTCACACAGTAGCTGAGTAGTCAGCTGTTCATCACTGTGACAAAATACCCGAGATAGTTAATTTAAAAAGAAGAAAGGGAGCTGGGGATGTGGCTCAAGTGGTAGTGCACCCACCTGGCATGTGTGAGGGTTAGGGTTCGATCCTCAACACCACATTTAAAAAAAAAAGATATTGTCTCCACCTAAAACTAAAAAATAAACATTAAAAAATGGAAGAAAAGTTGATTTTGGCTCATGGTTTCAGAGGTGTTAGCCCATGGTCAGTTGGCCTCACTGTCTTTGGGCCTGTGGTGAGACATTATAGCACAGTGGGAGCACGTGACAGAAGAAGATGTCACCTCATGGCAGCCGAGATGGGGAGAGAGAGAGAGAGAGAGAGAGAGAGAGAGAGAGAATGTGCAAGGTATGGGTAGGGTCCCCAAATCCCCTTCACGGGCATGCCCCTGATGACCGGACCTCCTCCCTCTAGGCCCCACCTCTTAATGTACCACCTCTTAAGGGCTCTGGCCTTTGGGGACAGTCCAGATCCGACCTCCAGCTGTATCTGATGTTTCCGGTGTAAACATCCTCATCCACCAGGTGGTCCGAAGGGCAAAGGGGTGGGGAGGGAGAGAGCCACAGGGAGGGAAGGAACAGGGCCAGGTTAGGGGACAAGAGGGACGCCCAGGACGAGCCCTCCTGAGCTGCAGAGGCCTCGCCCACCATCTTGGCCGTGGCCACAGAGGGTTAGGAACTGAAGGAGGGGGACATAGGGCTGGGGTTGGGTGGAGGGAGTGGAAGGAGAGAGGAAGGGGAAGAAAGAGTGTCTTGGAGTTAATGGTTCCAAGCGGAGAGCTTTAAGTTCAGAGAGAATCTTTCTTTACACCTGATATTGAGAGGTGGGAGCAGGCGGAAGGTCTTATTTCATCTACCTGCTCTAAACCTCAGGCAGGGAAAGAAATCACTGCCCTCGACAGGGAGAAGGTGACAGAGGACAGGGACTGTGCGAGTCAGGCGGCCGTCAGCCACCCAGACACCTCCCCGCCATGTTTAAGTGAGGTCACCAGGCGGCGGCTGGGACCTGTTTTTGAGACAGCTGGGGGGGGGGGACTTTGGAGCCACCTTTCCCATCTCCCCAGGGCCACATTGCAGGTGTCACGACCTCAGTGTGCTGTCCTGTCAGCCGGGGACCGTGGTCCTCCGGGTAATTAATGGCTTTGAGACACACTAAACAAAGCCGGCCCAGAGCCGTCTCCGGAGTCTGGCGCTGTCTGTGCCCTGTCATTCTGTGACCTCATTGCCCGTCCTGCTGTTTTCCTGTGCAGGGACACAGAGGAGGGACGCTGGACCCAGGGAGGGCTCATGGGCACGGAGGTGGCAGACGGTGCGTGGTGGCTGTCTGGGATTTCTGTTTGGTCTAGAACTCACGGTTGTGCCTGGAAACGTGACTCCCCAGGGAGCGGAGGGCCTGGGGGAGTGGGTGGGTGGGTGGTGGACACGGAGGGACCACTTTTCTGGGGGAAGATCCTACGTCCCAGGCGGCTGCCCTCCGTGGCTCCATCCTCTCCCTCTAGATGATCACACATCCCCTCTGTTTGGGTGGACCTCGGAGGGATAGTGGACAGAATGGGTGAGAATGTGGGCTTGGGTCAGATGTGTGTCATTTGTGACGATAAGTATTAGATACTATTATTAGGAGTGGCCTCTGTGCTGTACAGCATGAGCCTGGGAGTGCTGTTCGGGTGAGTCGCGGGGGGGTGCTATGAGATCCTTGTCCGGGATGTCTGGTCCGCAAACCCCTGTGGGCAAGGCGGAGGGGCTCTGCTTCCCCCCCCCCCCACCCCGTGGCCTCCTGCCTCTTTCCCACCATCCTGTGGCTGCGCTTCGTCTTCGGCTGCTCCTATCCCTGCCCCACACTGACCGCACTGGGAGGGATCACGAAGGACCTTAGGTGGACAGTCCCCGGGCTGCCCTCTGCATACCTCATCAGGCATCCGGGCATCCGTGCTGGGGCTTCTTTCTCCTCCTTTGAACCGTGCCTTCTTGGCTCCTGTGGCTCCGGGGGTTTGGATCCCGACCTCCCTGTCCTCTCCGTCACCCTGATTTCCCTGCAGGGTTCCTTGGCTGCTTTTCACTCTTTAACTCCAATCTCTGCAGCGTTCTCTCCCCCCTTCCTTCTTTCCTTTCTGTGCATCCGTTTGGTGATTCCTGCCACTTTCACAGTTTCAGCCCCCAGTTAGGATCCGCTACTCCCCCCGGTCTCGGGTATCCCCCAACTTCATGCCATCCTGGAAGGGAGCGGATGTGCCCCCTTTTACCTGGGGCATCTGAGAGTCAGGGCCATCTCGGTCCCTCTCAGGGTTTCTTTCTCTTTCTTTAATAGATTCAGAAGGGTAAGGTTTTTCACCAGGAGGGAAACCCCCAGAAGGAACATTGGTCACTTTTTGGAGGAAGATGTCTCTGGGGAGAGAGAACAGAGCCATAGAGAGGGTCCCGGGGACTGTTCCGTTGCTTGGTTCCCGTTGTCTCCAAGACCCGGTCCCATGGATCGCCTTTGTTGAATTATATGCAACACCCTAGGATTCTTCCCATGTACACCCCTTGGCCTAAGTGTGTTCTAGCAGGATTATGACCCTGTCGTCATCAGAATAGGTTCCAAGGGAACACAGCCAACTAGGCTCGGGTTCGTGTTTGACTCTGGACACATACTGGCCATGAGACTTAGAGCAGCCCAGTCCCTAAGGAACCACAGAATCGACCTGCTTGGCCACATGCTCCTGAGGGCACTAACTAATAATATTCCCAAGCACCACCTAAATTATCAAGCAGGTGAAGTCATAATGTGAAGTTTAAAAATGTGTGATTTATTTGAAGCCTTTGAGAAGCCATTTGGATTTGTAACCTGCATGTCCATGTGAGGAGTGAGCTTCCTGGAAGTAGAGTGGACCCAGGGCCGGCAGGTGCAGGCTGACAGCAGGATCCTCCAGTAGAGTGCTCATGATGGTTGGGCCAGTGGGCTCCGGTGTAGCGGGGTTTGTGGAGAAGGTCCAGAAGCCAGGGAGGCTGTGGGAGACCGGGAATCCCAAGGCTCATTCGTGGAAGCTTTTTAGGAACTTTCTTTGGGATTTTATTCTGGTCTCTAGGGGGAAGTGGTCAATCCAGGGGGTCATGAGCAAGGCCAGAGGAGGTGCTAGAGAGAAGGAATACCTGGGTCTGGGGTGGGGCAGGCAGGAGCTGGGGACCATCTATGGTTCTTAGCAAGCACATCCTAGTGTTTGACTCTGGATTTGGGGTCTGGAGACTAGAATTCTAGTCCTTACTTTTCTCTAAACTATGGGTAAGATGTGTTATTTCTCTTTTGGGTCTCAGGTTCCCTGCTGCTCAAATTGGAAATGGGACGTGGCGAGAGGGATGTTCACAACTATGCCATACAAACACCAAACACCATACGCCAGTTCACCATACAAACACTTTTATGGTTCATGCTCATTACCATGTTCACACCTCATAACACGAAAGGAGACACCGACTATTGGCTAGTAAAAGGTATCACCTGCACTGATGTCTTTGCCACTGAGGTCTTTCCTGGGGCAAAGCTCTGTGATTCTCCTAAATGTGTGTAGCAGAGGGTTCCTGAACACTCCTTCGCCCCCTACTGGCCACCACTGGTAGTAAAGCTATGTGTTCTACCACTGTGCCCAGCAAGAGGGGCTAACGGGGCTTTCACCGTGGTATATTGTCTGCATGTCTTACCTTTCCTCCAAGGTTGCTAACTCCTGGTCATGGTTTGAATCTGGAAATGTCCCCCCTCCCCCTTCCCGTCAAAAAGCTCAGCTTTTGAAAGTACTGTCCCCAACGCAGAAAGTTCAGAGGTGCTGCTTTTAGGCAATGATGAAGATGTCACTTCATCAGTGGGTTAATCCTTTTGATGGATAACAACTTGAGTGGGTTACTGTGAGGTAACTGTAGTCAGGTGGCATAGCTGGAGGAAGTAGGTCACTGAGGGTGTGGCCTTAGGGATTATACATTGTCCCTGGCTCCCTTGTGTTCTCTCTCTCTCTCTCTCTCTCTCTCTCTCTCTCTCTTTCTTACCTTTTCTCTCTTCCTGGCTGCACTGAGCTGAGCTGCCTTCCTTCACCTCACCCTTCTACCATGATGTTCTGTGAGTCCAAAATAAACTTTTCTTTCTGTCAGTTTTTCTTATCAGGTTAATTTTTTTTTTAAATGGGAATTGGACCCAGGGGTGTTCTACCAGTGAACCACATCCCTGCTGTTTTCATTTTTTGTTTTGAGACAGGTCTCACTAAGTTGCTGAGTTTGACCTCAAACTTGCAATCCTCCTGCCTCAGCTTTCCAAGTTGCTGGGATGTGTACCAGGGCACCTGACTTCTAGCTGACTAACATGCCCCTTGACAGCAACACCTATGCTTCTTTGTTTCTTCAAACACTTAGAACTGCATCTTATCCTCTGGATACACTTGATGAAGCACAGGCAATAAGCAGTCTTGGTGGATGCTGGGAACCCTCCATCCGCCGGGACTTGGCTGGGCTGAAAAGATGGCTTCCAGGACATTTTTGTTTACGAAATTATTTTCTTTCATTTTCCTCTTATCTCCAGAGATGCCACCTGCTTTCAGCCTCATGAGACACAATCATCAATCAACATTTACTCAACAGCTATTGTCCTGCCAGACACAGCAGGATGCTTTTTGTCAACCTCTTAATTTAATCTGTTTTAGGTAGAAGCCAGACAGAAAGGATTTCCCTCCACCGATCAATCCCCGCTATTGCTTTTCTTTGGGAAACCAACTCTTGATTTAAAAGCTAAGATTACTTGAGGATCATTTTCCTGGAATCTTGGAGGTGGGAGGATACGAAGACATGAGCTGGTCCAAGGAAAACAGTCATGGAGAAAATGGGGGACAATCTGTATCATAGAATCCCAGGTGGAAAGGTCCGTAGGGACCAAACACGCATTCTGAACACTGCTTGGTGGAAACAGGAAGTCCCCAGGCGTGGGTACCATTAGGTCATGTGAGGAGCTGATTGAGTTGTTTGTTTTTCACTTATCTTTGTGCTAGTTGTGATGGTAGGCTGTCACGTCCTCTGGAGGGACATGTGGTTACTCCCAGTTATTTTTTTCTGAACTCTTTCCCGGTGTTAGCTGCCCTTCTTCCATCTCGGCCCTGTGGCTCATATGCAGTGCCCAGGGATGAGATGCACAGGGTTCTGGAATCTGGTGTCCAGCATTTGAGTCTAACCCTGCCATTCATTATGATGCATGCAAACCCCCAACCGCCTTTCCTTCTTCTGGAACTGGGGCTGAGGCTCCTCCCAGGGAAATCCTTGGTTTGCTTCTATCCAAGCCACCCAGGAGGGAAAGGAGAATAAGGATCTCCCCAGCACAGTCTGTGATGGCCACTGGTCAGAAATGAGAGAGTTAATGAGAAAAGAACTATTGAAACGTGGGACCCAGAAATGATGGAAAAGTCCACATGGCTGGAGGAGTGACCTTCCGCTTCCTGGAAGGAGGGCCAAACTTTGATGTTCAGTTAAAAAGCAGCCAAATGAGATCTTGATCAATTCAAAATTCATATAAAATAAACAATATGAGTGGATGTTTCTAAGAATGGAAGGGGTGGGATTGGGGCTGGAAGCAAAGATAAAAACAAACGAAAGTAAAATAAAGGTGAAAGAGGACTTGTGCATGACACTACAAGTCACAAGCTGAAGTTTGCTTGCTTACTTATTTATTTTGCAGCACTGGGGATGGAACCCGAGGTCTTGCATATGTTAGGGAAGTGTGCTTCCATTGAGCTACATCCCCAGCCCTGAGCTGAAGCTCATGATGGGTTTGAGTCTACGCATCCAAGGTTCAGTATAAGAAAGTGACATGAAATGGGGAAAATGTCACAGGATTGATGCAAGCATTTTTTTTTTAGGTGCCAGGATTAAACCCCCAGGGGTACTTCACTGAGACACATCCCCAGCTCTTTTGAGACAGGGTCTTTCTGAGTTGCTAAGGCTGGCTTTGAACTCGTGATCTTCCTGCCTCAACCTTCAGAGCTGCTGGGATTACAGGCATATGCCCCTGAGCCCGGCTTGACGTGAGGACTGAATGAGATTACCGGTGGAATGCCCCAACATCACAATTCACCTCCAACTCACCTGGGTAGGGGGTGTTTCAAGGAAGTTCCAGAGAGGAAGTGACACTTGAGTTGCTTTTACTTATCTTTGTGCTAGTTGTGGTGATAGTCTGTCACGTCCTGCTGGAGGAACGTGTGGTTACTCCCAATTATTTTTTTCTGAATTCTCTTCTGGGTGGAGCTTAGAGAAGAGTATGTTCCGGGAAGTGGAGTCTGCATGGGCAAAGGCACAGAGGGGTGCCATTTTGGAAATAGTAGGGTTTAGTGTGGTTGTAGCAAAAGGTATCTGTTGATTTGTACATGGAGATGTTCATTGCAGGGGAGGCAAAGTACTGGCTTGTGGACTTGGAACCTTGTTGTCTAGGTCAGAGGTTCCCAGAGTTTTGGGACATAAGTTTCATGCAGGGCTAGGATGACTGTGAAGTTTATCGAATAGTGCAGTTAGTGACTCTGTAGCAGAGCACACACATGTTCTTTCTTGAGAGTAGAGGGTCATTTTTAGTAATGCCTCTGGGACAATGTCCCCATACTGGAACTGTTCTAATTAGCCAGTGTGTATGGTCACTCTGAAGTTCACCCTGAAATTCACTGTCACTTTCTGAAACTCTAATCCTACCAGACTGTGGTAGGATAGGAGCCTGATTTTTTAAAAAAGATGAGCATAAACATTTGTTGAGCATATACTGTGTGCTGGGTTCCAGGCTAAACGTGTTACACAAATTATCTAGCTTGTCCCTCATAGCAAGCCTTTGCGGCAAATATAATTACTACACAATTTTCCAATTGAGGAAACTAAAGCTTAGAGTAACTTTCCCAATACCTCACTGGAGGTATAAAAGGATTTAAAATTGAGTTTTAATTTTTAAAACATGATTTTGATAGCATATTACTTTATGAATTTTTTTTGTTTTCTTTTAGACACAGTGTTTTTGATATTTATGCAATTATCTTAATTGTCTCAGCATGCCCTTTCTTGTTATTCCTGAGTTTTCCCATTGTATCACTGTGCCACACAATTTGTTAGTTCATTCTCCCATCCATGGGCATTTGTGCCGCTGCTAGTTTTTGGCTGTTATGAAAAAGGCTGCCATGCATATTCTTGATCAAATCTTTTTATGGACATATATTTTCACTTCTCTTGGACAGATTGCTGGGAGTGGGCTGGGTTATCGGGTAGGAGCTTGTCAAAATGTCACAAGACCCTGACAAACGTTCTCTAAGGGATCCTCCCATCTATACTCCCGTTAGCAAGGAAAGAGCATTCCAATTGCTCCACCTGCCTTCTCACCCTTGTTGTGGCCTGAATTTATTTTAGCCATTTTAATGGCTATCTTATTGTGTCCATTTTTTGAGGGGAGGGGAGTTAGGTATTTAAAAAAATTTTAAATGTGTGCTAATGTCTGATCTCAATACCTTAGTTAATACCTTATTTATGCAACAAATAGGTAGAATTATTAAAGTTAGTGATGGCACTTTTTTTTTTTAAGTAAAAAGATAGAAGAAGGCGGGTCTGTAGCTGTATATGACTAAATCTTCCCCAAAGATTGTGACCTTTCAAACTGAGGTAATTGCTTATGTATCTATGTGTCTACTTCCTGTTTTTAAAAAATGTGGTAAAATTTACGTAGCTTATTTTGAGACAGGGTCTAGCTAAGTTGCTGAGGGTGGCCTTCAACTTGTAAGCCTCCTGCCTCAGTCTCCTGAGTCACTGAAATTCAGGTGGGCCCTTTTGCACCTGGTTCGTATTTTAACCATTTTTAGGCAAGTTCTCAAGCCCCCCCACCCCATTTTTTCTCAGTACTGGGTATTGAACCCGAGGCCTCCTGCATAATAGGAAAGTACTCTGTCACTGAGCTACCTCCCCAGCAGCTTTGAGCCACTCCTAAGTGTGCAGTTCAGGGGTACCAAGCACACCCCCCACCATCTCTATCATTCTCACTGTGGTTTTAAATCGCACCTCTCTGATGACTCATGATGCCAACACCTTTTCATGTGCTGTTAGTATTCATTCATCTTTTCTGTGTGAAAGTTCTGACCCATTTTTATTTTTTAAATTCTTTTTAGTTGTTGATAGACCTTTATTTATTTATATGTGGTGCTGAGAACTGAACCTAGTGACTCACACATGCCAGGCAAATGTGCTACCGCTGAGCCCCAGCCCCAGCCCTGGCCCATTTTTAAATATTCGATTTGCTTGCCTTTTTTACTGGTGACTTGGAAGAGTTCCTTACATATTCTAGGCATCCAATACTTCTAGTCCATTGTAAGGAACATGTATTCCACAGATTTCCCCCAGGGTGGGGCTTGCCTAGCTCATTTACTAAATGATGTCTCTTGGACAGAAGGTTTTACTTGTGATGCAATCTAATTTTCAATTCATGATGAGGCTTTTTGTGTCCTAAGAAAATATTTGCTTACTTTAAGGCTGAAGAGATACTTTCTTATGTTTCCCTCCACCCTCAAAAGCTTTGTGGCTCTGTCTTTTATATTTATGTCTGTGATCATTTTTTAAATCAACTGATCAATTGTTTAAAGATCTGTTTTGTGGATGAATAAGTTCGAGGGCAAAGTACGCGTTTTCCCTCCTGCTTTTCAACTGTGTCAGCACTATTTGTTAAGGAAGCCTTTCGTCTTCAGTGAATGGCCTTGGTGTCTTGGTAGAAAATCAGCAATTGACCATGCTTGTATGAATCTATTTCTGGAGTCTACAATCCCATCAATCACCCATAGATTGAAGGGAGTGAATTGGTTTACAGGTAGCCTCCTAACTGCTGACCACAGAGGCCCAGAGCTGCTCTGTGGCCATGTCTCATCATCTGTTTACGGATCTCCATTTGGCAGAACGTCCCCTCCCCAGCCCCACACACACATGAGCTCACACTGAAACTTCTGTGGAACTGAAACCGCAGGCTGCATTTAGAAGGCGTTGTGCAATGTTGGCCATTTCCTAAGAATCCCTGCACTGTGTTCGTTGAGATTCCTAAATTGGAAGTTTGTTTTCAGATGTTCTGTTGCTGACCGGGGGAGGCGTTGAGTGTGAACGTGGATGTGAATATGTGGGGTTCTTCGCACTGGTCAGTGAGCACTTGTCCACACTTTTCCATGGGGCTCATCAACTAGGAAGCTGGGATCTGCCAGTGGGGTTTGCACATGTCCCTGAGACACCTGGAACATCTGTAGCCCTCTGAGTCTTCCTTTAGAAAAGGAAGGAGGGTGCCCTGAGGACCTGTTGATAGAGTCTTGAATTCAGAGCAGTCAGAAAGGCTGGGCCTCATTCAACCAGGGAATAGCAATGGGCATAAACTGGTGAGAGCACAGGGTTTGGAAGCACAAGGATCAGAGTTTGAACTCTCACTTTTTTACACGCTGGATTTTGATCTCAGATGAATCACTGTCTTCTCTGAGCCTCATTTTTCTCATCTGCAAAATGGGGATAACCATTGTCCATTCTTCATAGGGTCACTGTGTGGATGGAATGAGGTGATACCAGAGGAGAATCTCTCAGTGAATAGGTGGTTATTAATGAACATTCAGTAAGCACGCTGCCTTAAGGTGTCCAGCAGTCTTAGGTGCCTGGTGTGATGGTCGAAAACCAATGAATCGGCCATGTTTATATGCACATTATCCTGAAATATACTTTAGTGGTCAAGGCCCAAAGCTAGGCAGACATTGGCTCAGATGTCCCTCTTTTGCTGTGGGTCATTGTGAACGTGGACATGCTGTCCAACTTCCCTGAGTCTTGGCTTCTCCATTTGTACGAAGGAGATACAGTGCTTCCCCAGAGTCGCTGCCAGGCCTCCCACAATCTAGGCTCTCGCCAGCGATGGTCCTTTCTCTTCTCAGGGTGTCTTCCCCCAGTTTCAGTGTGTGCGTGTGCGTGTGTGGGTGGGGGTTAGGGTGGGGCATTTCTGGACAGCAGGGAGGGCTGAGAAGCGACAGCAGGGTGGAGTGTTGTGTGGGGTGTTGGGAAGCTGCGGGCATCTCCAGGACCAGAGGGGCTGGACAAGGTGCTGCAGATCTATGGCAAACGTGAGCGCCAGCACTGTGCCTCTGCTGTTCCCACGGAGAACCTGCAGGAAGACGGTGCTGGTGACTACTAGGGAACAGCGCAAAACACGGCGGACCAAGGGACCAGAGGGGAGTTGTAGTGGCCCAAAGCAGGAAGCCTCCCTGGTGTGCGGGAATGTATGTGTCTAAGGGGTTGGGTCTGAGTCTGTGTCTGTTAGTCAGCTTTTTGTTGCTATGATCAAATTACCCAACAAGACTCCCATGGAGGAGGAAAGGCTTATTTAGGGCTCACGGTTTCCGAGGTCTCAATCCATGGTCGGCTGACTCCATTGCTCTGGGGCGAGGTGAGGCAGGGCATCATGGTGGAAGGACCTGGTGGAGGAAAGTTAGCAGCTCACGGCAACCACGGAAAGAGGGTGAGAGAGGAAGGGTCCGTGGACAGACACAGTCCACATCATGCTCATGTTCCCCGTGACCTGCTTCCTCCAGCCATGCCCCACTGTCTGTGGTCATCATCTAGTAGTTGCTTCACATTATTAATCCATCAAATGGATTCATTCACTGATGAGGTCATGGCTCCCATACCTCATCATTTCACTTCTGAACATTCCTGCGCTGCCTAACACATGAGCTTTGTGGCCGACATCCCGACATCCAAACCATAATAGTGTCTCTCTCAGGGAGCATGCTGGGTCTATATGTGGGTTTTGTGTGTACCTGTATTTGTGTGCATTTGTGATACATGTGTGCTGTATCCATGTGTGCTTTCTGTTTGTGTATGTATGTTATCCGTGTCTTTGTGTGCTTTGTGCATACCTCTTGTGTAGGCATATATTGTGTCCGTATGTGTTTTGTGTCTATGTGTGTATTATGTGTATATCCGTATCTGTGTTTTATTGTGTACCATGCATATATATGCATGTTGTGTCTGTAGGCATTTTGGGCCAGTGTTGTGAATGTGTGTGTGCTTGCTGGGTAAGGGTGTTGGACTTGTGTTCTGTGTGCCTGAGTGTGTTGGGTCTGTGTTTGTCCACAGTATATGCATGTGTTGTGTGTACCATGTCTAATGTGCACGTGTGTGTTGATCCTTGCCATTGTCACAGGGCCTGGGGTGAATCTTGGTGCAGTGCAAGGTGGACTTCAGAGAAGTATACTCTAGGGTTGGTGGCAAGGGCCTTGGCTGGGTTGAGGGCTGGGCCTCTCAGCCTCTGCTCACCCAGAAATCAGAGTGTCAGAATGTGCCATCCATCTTGGCTGTCTCTGCTAGTTTCTGCTGGGGACAAGTCAAGTGGTGGGGGTGGGAGGCAGAGGCAGGTGACCACATTCCAATTTATCCACTGATGGGTTGGTGGAAACAGGGGCTGACAAGGAACAGGTGGCAGAACTGTCTATAGAAGCCTCCTCAAGGTGGGGCCGGGCTGGGCTTGCAACTTGGGTGTCAGGTTCCTGAGACCTGTCGCAGCACTACCCCCTCTGTGGAGCCTCCCAACCTCTCCAGTCACATGAGGTCATGCCCATCCTCTGGGCCTCCATAACTCTTGTCACACTGAGCTGGTTGTGTATATCTCTGCCCTGCTGCCTTGCAAGGCCCCTGCCTTGTCCATCTCTGAAGTCCCCCGACCTTGGTACTGAGCCTGCCTCTGAGTAGACACTCCGCAGTGGTGGCTGAGTGTGGCGAGTGAGGCGCACACAGAGGTGCATATACATGTTTCCATTTGCCGTAAAAATCAGAACCTAGCCTTTCAGTAGTTCATGGACAAGCAAAAGGAGTATAAAGAGATGTGTTTTTAAAAAGTCAGCCCTGATTTTGACAAATTTCACTTCTTTGGCTTTGAAATGGGTTATCCAGTGAATTCTGGCACCCAAAGAAAGCTTTCTTGGCCAAAATGAAGAACTTAGAAGAGACCTTAGTTGAGGGCAATTATTACAAATGACTCCAAAATAGGTTTCAGATGGAAAGAACAAATTTCAGCTTTATATTGCCAGGAAAAATACAAAGCTTGAAAGCGATGGCATTTGGGAAGCCATTGTGTCCCAGGTCCTATTGTGCTGAACGAGATCCACGGGGCCACTGGGAGAAGATGAGATGAGGGGCGCAGAGGTGCTCTGGAAGGTGCATGGTGCTGTTCTACTGGGAGGCATTATCTGAGAAGTGGTTTGCATCTGCTGGGACCTGGTCTCACCCCAGATGCTCTATGGCCTCTGTTGGCAGAAATGTCTTTGAAGTAGAGATGTCCCTGGCATGAAGATCCACTTTTCTTTTGGTATGGTACCAGAGATTGAATCCAGAGACACTTAATGGCTGAGCCACATCCCAGCCCTATTAATGTTTTATTTAGAGAGAGGGTCTCACCATGTTACTTAGGGCCTCGATAAGTTGCTGAGGCTGGCTTTGAACTCATGAACCTCCTGCTCAGCCTCCCAAGCTGGGATTTCAGGATACACCACCACACCTGGCTGAAGGTCCACTTTTCGCCTCTTTCTTGCCTGGCGACCTCCTCTGTGGCTCTATCTGGACCAGTCAGTAAGGTGGACATCACTTGGTTGCATCACTAGAGGCGCTGAGAGAAACGAGGAGCAAATGAGCAAGAAAGTCATTGGCCTCCTGTAGGTCACCACCTGTCCTCCCTGCTCCTGGTCCTCCTGAGAGTGCCCAGCTCAAGCCGGTTCTGTTGTGATCTGGGTAAACCAGCCTCAGACAGGCTGCCATGGGGGGATGGGCAAGGACCTCTGTCTGCTAGTTATTTGGAGGAGCCAAATCCTCGACCCTCAGCACTGAGTCCTTCTCTGACAGGCTGGAGAGGGTCATCAGAGGCTCCGACTCCTCTCCGTCTGTGCACTGTGATGAGGGACAAGGACTCTGTTGGACCAAACTGGAAAAGGTTTCTGCTTACCTCCCCAGGGTTCGAGGTCTAGACCCTGACCTGAGCCGGTGGCTCTCTGGGTCGCAGTCCTGTCTGCCTCTCTGCCTTTGCCGTCACTTGTGTACTGATGATTCGTCCCCTTTGTTTTCCTGCTCCCGCCTCTGGGTCTCATGTAAGATTGCTCACAACTGTCTGTGGGATAAGCTCACGAGAGCAGGAACCAAGTCTGTCTCGGTCACTCCCAAGTCCCAGAGACCAGCACCCAGAGCAAGGCAGGCCTTGAAGGAGTACTCAGTCCATGAGGGGACAGATGAATCATGCTGCTGCTGGATCCCAAAGCTGAAGGCGTAGAGAGAAGTGGTCAGGGATGACGCCTGGCACTGGGTCTCCCGTTTCCTGCATCTGTGGAGGCTGCAGATCCGCACGCAAGCGGGGTGTGGCCCTCGGGCTCAGTCTGCAGAAGCAGCAGCAATGCTTGCTCGAGGAAGGCTGCAGGTTTTACTCATTTCTCTTGGCCTTGCTTCTCCCCTGGCCTGCACCAGCCTCTGGGGACCGATGGCAGTGAGACCCCCACCCAGCTTCCATCCTTGGCACCGGACTCCCATCCCCGTCAACGTCTCACTCAGTCCTCCCGGCATGCCCAGGGAGTGTCTCAGGGAGAGTGACCACCAGGCCTTGTCATATTCTGCTCCTGCTCAGGCCTGTTTTGCTGATGGCCACTGTCCTTGAAGCCGGCTAAGTGAATGTAATGGTGTGGCTGGTGGCAGGCTTCAAACGTCAATGTAGAGGTGCCCAAGAGAGCCCAGCTCTGCTGGCCCTGGGCACAGAGAACTGTACTCTGTCCTTCCTCCCTTCTGGGACTCACCTCTACCACTAGACCCTAAAGCTGTGCTGCCTGTACCTCTGTAGCTCACAGAGAGTGGGCAAGGACATTTTTGTTTCCTGATGCCTATGGCCATCTCTACTTTAGCTCAGTCCAAACCCAGGGTCAAGGAGAAGGACTTTGATCTCTGGGCGCCTCTCTACCACCTCTTCTTGGTCTCTAGATCCTTTTCCCAAATGTAAGTGGACCCCTGGAGGTGGCTAGAGCCCTAGTTAATTAGACAGGACTGAACTTGTCTGTGCCCCAGCTCCGGACAGTGGAGTGGGCACCTCAACCTTTTGAAGGAAGTGGTGGCCGCATGACTAATGTCAAGGTAACCGATTTCTTTTATATACATATAAAAGAAATATATATATATATATATATATATATATATATATATATATATATTTAGTTATTGTTAAACCTTTATTTTATTTATTTACATGTGGTGCTGACAATTGAATCAGACAAGTGCACTACTGTTGAGACACAGCCCCAAGGTAACCTAGTTCTGTATTGTGATTTGTGTCCCAACCTCATTCCAGGGCGTGCCTGGGGTCATCATGCTATGTCATGAGGTTTGGAAGGTCACTATCAGCTGACTGCTAAGCCCTGCCTCTGGTTGCCGGGTGCATGGACACTCGTTCATTCACCAACTCACTCAGCACACTTTTCTGAGCACCTGTTAGGAGCCAGTCACTGTATTCAGGGCTGGGTATAGGAAGAGGGATCAGACATGCTGCCTTCTCTGGGTGGGTTTTGTCTTATTGAACAGGGGACACAAACAACCTCACTCTGGCTTCTGCTAATGGGAAGCACCTGCAGGCGATGGTGAGAGGAAGGAAGACAGGTGGCAGCTCCTGTTGCCCAGGCGCCCCTCTGCTGGGTTGGCAGTTCTGTCCATCCACAGAGGGCTGTGGTCCCCGCTGGGTGGCCCTCTCCCTCAGCCCCTGCTGGGTTCTGAGTACTGCCCCCTCTTCTTTCTGCCTGAGACTCAGAGGTGGTGAGGGCTCCCTGGTATTTCTAGTTGCAGGTTTTCTGTTCATCTTTGTTGGTTTCCCTTAACTCCCCCTTTGCCTTTGCGAATTTTCCCTTCATTGAGTCACCCCCAATTATGCCACCCAAGTGTGCCATCTGCCCGCCACTGGTGCTGTATCAGCCCAGGGTTCTTCTGCTTCCTTTGGAGTAGAAGTCACCAAGAGGGGATTGGCACCAAAGGAACCAGGCTTTATGGGGGCTTGTGCTCTGGCACAAGAGAAATGGCATGTGGGACAGGGTTCCAGACCAGCTTTTGGAGAGGTGTCAGGGAGATCTGTGTAGTTTGGCTGGGGTCTGCCCAGGTGCATTGGCGGCTGCTGCTCATGGTTCAGGATTTTTGTTCTCTGCAACAGGGTCTGCGCCCAGCGCACTGATCTGCTCATATGCATTGGGTCGCTTTGCGCTCAGCTGGGTGGTGAGAGGGTTCGCTCTCACCACCCCAGGTACGATGCTTAGAGCCCGGAATTCTGCTCACTCAGAAGCGGCTGTGGGGAAGGCTCTTTGCAAGATTTAAAGGAAGCGGGTGGCACAAAAAGAGCTAAACTAGCTTCTCATTAAAGACAAAAAACATAGTTGGGAATCAGGCCTCTCTTATTCTGCCTCACTGGGACCCTGTGGCTCTGCCATTTCTTGCTTATCTTTGCATCCACTGTGCCTGCAAGTCGACAGTCATTAAATGACCAGATAATTAATAAAAATGTGGTACAGCCCATAACGGCATTTTAGGGGGGCAGGGTGAATGTCCAGCCTCCCACCCTGCCTCCGGATACTCTGTGTGCCTGGCACATTTGAGAACACAGCGATAAATAAACATGCTGTTAGTCGGTTTTAGGAAGTTTGGGGCCTCTCCTTAGAAACTGAGTGCCTTCTCATGCTAATTATTATGAGAGTCAAAGCCACAGTTTCTGTGATTATTAGCAGTTTTCTTGTCTCCAGATTCTTCTTTTTCTGAGCTGCTGTGTTCCCCAAATTTTGATGTGATGGGGTAACAAAGTACAGTGTAGAGAGAGAGCCAAGGGAGGTAGGAACCAAGGCTTATCTTAGTTCAGCCAACCGCAGCTCCCAAGTCCCCCGGGTGGGACAGGGAGACCGATGAGACCAGAGGAGAGTCTGAATTCTCAACTGGAGCACTGGCTAACACTGGAAGGTTCCGGGCAGTGTGTGCTGTGGTTTACATGTTAAAGTAACCCCTCCCTGTGAGAAGGACAGGTTGGACATGGACACAGAGAAACTGGGAATGAGTCAGGAGGCTCCGCAGTCATTTGGGGTGTGATGGTGGTGGCTTGGAGAGGGGCAGATGTACAGACAGAGGGGTCAAGATGTATAGCCCTGAGGGGGGATTTTTGTTATTGTTGTAGTTTTTGTTTTTCATTTTTTTCCTTTTTTTTGTGGGCTCTCTCCCAACCTGCGAGGAGGTCCACAGAACAGGGTAGAGGAGAGTGTGGCTGCGGAGTCACTAATCAAGACCTCCGAAGACCAAGCAGGAAGCAGGTCTGATTTTATTGTGCAGTTACCATGTACATACACTCGGGCAGTAGCTCGGCAGAGTACTGGCAGCCACCAATACAATTTCTGGCTAACTGTCCTTGCAGCGACCACTCGAGGAGTGGGCCATGGAGCAAGTGCAGAGACTGCAACACATGGCCCCATGCTCAGGGCTGTGCCTATGGGGTAAGCGGTTTGCAGCTCATGTGCCTAGCACGAGGGGTGTGGCCTGCCACTCAGATGCCCTTAACGTATGCCATGTATGCAGTACTCCACTCACTTGTCTCCACACAGAACCATCGGGACTTCTCTGAGAAGGCGAGGAGCAGCTCTGCTGGTAAATCTGTCCTTGTTGATAGCAGTCTCCAAGATATTTCTGTGGTGCTCTCAGACCTTGAAGTCCAAGTACAAAGAGTTCAAGATCAAAATCATTAGATTGTAAAAAAACCCAAGTGGAATTGCAAAAACTGAAAACAGAAATGCCCCAAACATAAACAGTTATATGAATAAAAAGAAAAATGCTAAAACCCTAAAAGAAAAATTGGTAAATCCCATGAACCCATAGACTCCTTCCTGCAGACAGGGGCACTTGGAGGGACAAGGTCCTCCAGTTTATGTCCTTGGGAGATGGGACCTTTTCCCTATTCTTGGCAGAAATCTCCATGAATTGGCCAATTTAAGAGTATCTTTTTTTTTAAAGAGAGAGAGAGAAAGAGAGAGAGAGAGAGAGAGAGAGAGAGAGAGAGAGAGAGAATTTTCTTAATATTTATTTTTTAGTTTTCGGTGGACACGACATTTGTATGTGGTTCTGAGGATTGAACCCATCGCCATGCGCATGACAGGCGAGCCCGCTACAGCTTGAGCCACATCCCCAGCCCAGCCACATCCCCAGCCCTAAGAGTATCTTTTTTTTTTATTTCAGTTGTAGATGGACATAATATCTTTATTTTATTTATCCATTTTTATGTGGTGCTGAGGATCCAACCCAGCGCCTCATGCATGTGAGGCAAGCACTCTGCAGGGAGACAGGGTCTCCTGGGTCGGAGGTTCACGGATTGCAGTCGACTTTCTGGGAGGCTCCCTACGTGAAGGACAGCACAGCAGATTCCCCTCTCTGTCCTTGGTTCATTCTCTGAAGTGCCCCTTGGCCTTCTTCCCCTTTTATCAAATTAGCAAGAAGCTGGGAGATTAAAAAGGAAGTAGGCGAGAAGGAGAAGCACAAAGGGAATTGGAAGAGCAGGGGTGGTGCCCTGGGCTGTTCACATATCTGGATTCTAGAGAGGACCCAGATTTGCTGGGGACAACAGCCAGGGAGACAGGGCCATGTGGCTGTCCCCAGCTCTGCTCCTCCTCTGCCTCCCAGGTGAGTGGACTGTGTATGTGTGTGTGTGTGTGTGTGTGTGTGTGTGAGAGAGAGAGAGAGAGAGAGAGAGAGAGAGAGAGAGAGGCTTGTAAGCAGGGAAGTGGAAGAGAAGGAAGCCTCTTCCCAGGAGCAGAGGGCCCCTGTCAGCTCTTACGTATGTGACATTTTATGGAATTCAAGATTTTTCAAGCCAGAAGGAGCCTGGAAGCTTCTCTTTGGTCTGGCTGCTCATCTGCTTCTGGAATCTTCTTGATTGGAGAGACTGGAGACTCAGGATGTAATTGACTCTGAAGGGGCTGGCTGTGAGCCTGGATAGGAGGACCCCAAGCTCTCCAGGCAGACTTCTTTCAGAAGCTGCACATGCGATGGCTGTGACATATGATTTGCCCCTTGGTAGATTCCCACTGTGGGGAAGTGTGATGCTGAGCTTTGTCTGGGGCTGGAAGGAGGCATGCTGGGAATAAACTGCCTCTAGGAAGGCACTGGTGCCAGGTGGGGGTTCACTAGTCCTCCAGTCTTGGGGGGCAGGCGGCAGTGGAGTCCTTGGGGGACAACATGGGTGTGGAGCAGTGCTTTGGAAGTGAGAATTTCCCCATAATGCAGGGTCCAGGGCGCACAAGGTTCTCACTCATATTAGGACCGCAGAGAGATGGTGGGCGCTTAGAAGGTGGGGGGCCAGGAGCCACTTTGCTTTGGCTCAGGGAGCAAAAAGGAAGGTGGTAACTGTGGACGCACAGCTTAACTCCTGTTTCTTTCTCTCTGTCTCTCTCTCTGTCTCTGTCTCTCTCCCTCTCTTTCACACACACACACACACACACACACACGTGCACACATACAGGCATACCATGTGTGCGCTCACACATACTCAACTTCAGACCAGGATCCCGCTGTTTCTGAGCTTGCTCATGTGGTGGAGCTCGGCTGAGCCTCCCCTCCCGGGCTCACAGCCCTCCGACCCCCAGCAGCCGCTCCTCCTCTATCATTCCTTCCACATCCGCATCTCACATTTTGCATCCCAGATTCAAATCCCTGCTTTCCTTCCAGGTCCCAAACCATCCCACTTGGTTACAGAGGGCAGCGTCCCTCGTTCCCCTGAATGCATGGTGACAGCTGACACCCAGGTGCCAAGGACTGTGATGGGTGGAGATGCCCATGCCCCAACTCAGTGTAAAGAAACCTATCAGGGCCTCCTCTGGACCCAGCCCTTCTTCCCACACGTTGGTTCTTCCTGGAGAGCAGTTAGGATTATAACCAGAGGTTTATTATTCCTTCCTCAAGGACTCATGAAGGGCAGAGGAAACCAGAAGTTGCACTTTGATTATTTTTGAAGTAAAATTTTAAATTAAGATGATTTTGCTTTTTCTTATTTTATATTTGATATTTCTGTATTTACATAATGAAATAGCCCTCTTACGACTGACCCCATAGGTCAAATGAGAAATGGTGGGAGATCAAACTAGAAATGAGTTCTTAGTTTATCTGTATTACTATTATGTATGAGTGCAGTTGGATAATCATTTAATACTCACTGCTTAATAGACTAAGCCCAGCATGTTGATGTTCTAAGTACTTTTCACAACATTTTTCATCGGTACATTATACCCACATGTGATGATGGGATTTGTTGTTGTATATTCATACATGCACAGAATACACAGTGTAACAATGTGATTTGGCCAGTATTTACCCCACACTTCCCCCTCCCTCCCTTCCTCCCACCCCACGGTGCCTTTTCTCTACTGGTCACTCCTTTGATTTCATGAGCTCCACCCCCCCTTTTCTTTTCCTTTTTCCTCTCTGGCTCCCGCACATGAGAGAAAGCATACGATCTTTGACTTATTTCACTTAACATAATGGTCTCCAGTTCCATCCATTTACTGACAAATGCCATATTTTCATTTTTCTTTATGGCTGGATAAAACTCCACTGTGTGTATATACCACATTCTCTTTATCCATTCATCCACTGGTGGACACCTAGGCTGGTTCCACTATTGTGAATTATGCTGCTCTAAACATGGTATACATGTATCCCTGCAGTAAGATGACTTCAGTTCCTCAGGATAAATTCTCAGGAGGGATATAGCTGTGTTTCTTTCTCTCCACAGCCTTTCCAGGTTTATTACCATTTATATTCTTGGTGACTGTCGTTCTCCCTGGAGTGAGATGAAATCTCAGTGTAGTTTTGAATTGCATTTCCCTAGTTGCTAATGATATTTAATATTTATATATATTTCTTGACCATTTGCATTTCTTCTTTGGAGAAGTGTTGTTTAATGCCTTTGCCCATTTATTAATTTGATTTTTTCGGTGTAAAGGTTTTTGAGCTCTTTGCATATTCTAGATATTAGTTATCTGTCAGAGAGTAGCTAACAAGATTTTCTCCCACTCTATAGGTCCTCTTTTCAAATTCCTAATTGCTTTTTTTTTTTTTTGCTGTGCAGAAACTTTTTAATTTGATCCTATCCCATTTATTAATTCTTGACATAATTTCCTGAGCTTTAGGGGTCCTAGTGAGAAAGTTGTTTCCTGTGCCTGAAAACTGGAGTGTTGGCCCTGTTTTCTTCTAGGAGTTGCATAGTTTTGATCTTTGATTCATTTTGAGTTAATTTTCGTGCAGGGACATGTGGATAACCAGTTTTCCCAGCACCATCTGATCAAAGGGCTACCTCTTCTCCAGTGTGTTTTTGGCGTCTTTGCCAAGGATTGTATGACTGTAGAGGTGTGGGGTTGTCTCTGTGTCTTCTGTCCTTCACTCTTGGCCTGTGGATCTGTTTTAGGCCAGGACTCTGCAGGTTTTTGTTACCACAGCTCAGTTAAGTCAGCTCTTGTGATCCCTCCAGGATTGCCTTTTTGTCTTAGAATTATTTTGGCTATTCTGGATCTTTTATTCTTCCAAATTAATTTTTAGGACTGTTTTTTTCTAGTTCTCTGAAGAATGTCATTGATGTTTGGTGGGGATTGCATTGAATCTGTCAACTGTTTTTGGTAGTATGACCATTTAAAGTGATATCCGTTCTGCCTATCCATCAACATGGGAGGTTTTCCCATATTCTCAGGTCTTCTGCAATTTTCCTATTCAATATTTTATTGTTTTCGGGCTGGGGATGTGGCTCAAGCGGTAGTGCGCTCGCCTGGCATGTGTGCGGCCCGGGCTCGATCCTCAGCACCACATACAAACAAAGATGTTGTGACTGCCGAAAACTAAAAAATAAATATTAAAAAAAAATCTCTCTCTCTCTCTCTCTTTAAAAAAATTATTAAAAAAATATTTTATTGTTTTCATTGTAGAGGTCTTTCATCCCATTGGTTGGACTTATTCCTAAGTATTTTATTTTTTTGAGGCTGTTGTGAATTAAATTGTTATCCTGTTGGCGTATAGGAAAGCTAATGATTTTTTTTTTTGTATATTGATTTGTAACCTGCTCCTTTGCCAAATTTGTTTATTAGCTCTAACAGTCTTTTGGTGGAGTTTTTTTTTTTTTTTTTGGCTCTTCTATGTATAGGATTGTATCATCTGCAAAGAATGATAATTTGACTTCTTCCTTTCTTATTTTTATCCCTTTTATTTCCTTCTGTTTCCTAATTGCTCTGTATTATTGCTCTAGCTCTATATTATATAGGAGTGGTGAGGAAGGACATCCTTGTCTTTTCTCAGATTTTAAAAGGAATGCTCTCAGTTTTTCTCCATTTACTATGAGGTCAGCTTTGGGTTTTTCGTACAGAGCCTTTATAATAGTGAGGTAGGTTCCTTCTATCCCTAGTCTCTTCAGTGTTTTGATCATGAATGGGGGCTGAATTTTGTCAAAGGCTTGCTCTGCATCTGTTGATAACTAAATGATTTTTATCCTTAATTCTGTTTATGTGATGGATTACATTTATTGATTTGCATATATTAAACCATCCTTGCATCTCTGAAATAAAAACCTCTTGGTCATGGTGTGCAATCTTATTCATATTCTGTTGAATATAATTTGCTAATATTTTATCAAGTATTTTTGCATCTGAGTTTGCTGGGGATATTGGTCCACAGTTTTCTTTCTGTGATGAGTCCTTATCTGGTTTTGGTATGAGTGTTATACTGGCTTCGTAGAATGAATTTGGAAGTGTTTCATTCTTTTTCTATTTCATGGAATAATTTGAGGAGTATTGGCATTAGTTCTTCTTCAAGATTTGGTAGAATTCAGCTGAGAATCCATCTGGTGCTGGGCCTTTCTTTGTTGAAGGCTTTTTATTACTGCTTTTATTTCAATGCTAGTTATCGGTCTGTTTAGGTTTTCTCTGTCCTCTTGATTTCAGATTTGCAGATAGCATTTGCTTAGAAATGTGTCCATTTCTTCTAGGTTTTCCAGATTATATTGGAGAATAAATTTTCAAATTGGTCCCTAATGATCTGCTGGATTTCTGTGATGACTGTGGTGATTTCTCTTTTTTCATCTCTGGTTTTATTAATTTGTGTTTTTTTCTCTTTTTCTTTTGGTTAATTTGGCTAAAGGCTTATGAATCTTGCTTATTTTTTCAAAGAACCAACCAGCTCATTGTTTAATCGATCCTTTGTATGGTTTTTTAATTCTCATTTTTATTGATTTCAGCTCTGATTTTAATCACCTCCATTCTTCTACTGGCTTCAGAATTGATTTGTTCTTCTTTTCCAAGGGCCTTGAGATTCATCATTAGGGTGTTTATTTGGGTTCTTTCTGATTTTCTTACGTAGGCACTCAGCTATAAACTTTCCTCTTAGAACTGCTTTCATGGTGTCCCAAGGGTTCTGATATGTTGTATCACTATTCCCATTTGAGTCTAAGAATTTTTAAATTTCGGGCTGGGGTTGTAGCTCGGCAGTAGAGTACTAACCTCACACGTGTGAGGCCCTGGGTTGGATCCTCAGCACCACATAAAAATAAATAAGTGAAATAAAGGTATTGTATCCAACTACAACTAAAAAATAAATATTTAAAAAAATTTTTAAAAGATTTTTAAAAAAATTTCTCCCTTGATTTCTCCTATCATCATTCATCATTCAAAAAGTGTATTGTTCAATCTTACAAAATTACATATAAACTATGTAATATATTACACAGTTTCTGTAGAGTTTTGCCATGTTGATTTCTAATTTCATTCCATTATGATCTGATAAGATGCAAGGAATTATATTGATTTTTTTTTTGTATTTGCTAAGAGTTGCTTTATGGCCTGTTTTGGAGAGGGTTCTATAAGCCACTGAGAAGAAAGTGAAATCAGCTGTTTTTGGATGAAATATTCTATATATGTCTGCTAAGTCCATTGATTATAATATTTTTCAGGTACAAAGAGTTTTACTGAGTTTTTATCTGGATGGCCTATCTAATGATCAGAGAAGTGTGTTGAAATCACCCAGTAGTGTAGTATTAGGGTCTGAGACTTTAATTTGAGTAGTGTCTCCTTTATGTAATTAATTGTACCCACATTCAGGGCATAAGTATTTATTATTGTTATATTATTTCTTGTTGGATTTTTTTCCCTGCCAATAGGAAGTGACCTTATCTCTTCTGATTAATTTTGGTTTGAAGTCTGCCTTGATATATATGAGAGTAGCTACTCCTCCTTGTTTTTGGGTTCAATTGACAGCATATATCAATTTCCATTTTCACTTTCATTTTCAGTCTGTGGCTGTCTTTGCCTGCAAGGTGCATCTCTTGTAAACAACATATAGTTGGGTCTTGATTTTTAGTCCATTCTGCCAGCGCTTGTCTTACAGTGGGAGAGTTGATCATTTACTTTCAGTGTTTTTGCAGAGATGGTTACTCATCCCTGCCATTTGGATTTATTTATAATGTTTACTTTGGTCCTGTTTCTCATTTGCTTAGCTGCTCTTTAAATGAAATTTGTTCATTTATGAGCTCTGGGGTTTGTTTTTTATATCTTCTATCTATGGTATTTCGTTAAGTAAGTTCTGTTTACATGTCATGAATTATCTAAGTTACTGCTTGTCTTGGAAGGTTTTTAATTTTCCCCTAAATTTTGAAGTGTAACTTTAATAGATATAGCAGTCTTGGTTGACACTTATTTTCTTTCAGGACTTGGAACACATCATTCCAAGTCCTCTCACAAAACTTAACTCAAAATGGGTCAAGGACCTAGGAATTAAACCAGAGACCCTGCGTCTAATAGAAAAAAAAGTAGGCCCTAATCTCCATCATGTGGGATTAGGCCCCAACTTCCTTAAAAAGACTTCTATAGCACAAGAATTGAAACCAAGAATCAATAAATGGGATGGAATCAAACTAAAAAGTTTCTTCTCAGCAAAATAAACAATCTGTGAGATGAACAGAGAGCCTACATCCTGGGAGCAAATCTTTACCCTTCACACATCACATAGAGCACTAATCTCTAGGGTATATAAAGAACTCAAAAGCTAAGCACGGAAAAAACAAAACAAATAACCCAATCAGAGAGCACTTTTCAAAGCACCAGAGCACATTGTAGCCTCTGGATCAGCTGAGATCCGATTGTTTTTCTGACTTCAGGATTTCTGTACCAAATCTGTTTCTCTCTGGATTGTCCCTCCTCTCAGCTGAAACAGCCCTGTCCCCTCCTCTGCTGCCACAGCTGGCTCAGCTTCAATGTATCCTTTCTTCTTTGTTTAATGTACCCACATTTCTGAGTCTCTAAGACACTCTGATTCTCCAGTTGAATCTGAGTGAAATTCCACCTTGCTGAGGAACAGGACTCCGGCTGCTTGACTCCTGAGCCGTGGACTCACTGGGGATGCAGCCCCCCTCTAATCCACCATCCTGAGTCACCCTCAGGGGCTATACTTTGAAAGAATAGGTTTGAGTTGCAGAAGATTCTAGAATACAGAGGCGGAAGACCAAATCTCATTCCTGATACAGTCTGCAGGACAAGGGATGGGGCCAGACGTTTGTTCTCTCTGTTCTCACCTTCAGCTTTAGTCCCCATGAGCAGGGTCCACTTGGTCACTCAGTGTGCTGCTCTCACAGGGGACAGGCTTCCTGGCCTCAGTCTCTGGACCCTTTGGCTGCCCAGTGTCCCTCCAGGTCCTTCTTCCAGGAACCTTTCACACCTCTCCAGGAACTCTTGCCCCCAGCTTTGGGCAGACAGCTGACAGGCCCACCTGGATGGAGACCTGAGACTCTGGGCTTGTGTCTTCCAGGCTGTTTGTCTCTGTGGGGCCCTGACTCTGTGACCGGCACCGTGGGAAGCTCTCTGAGCCTGCAGTGTCACTATGAGCGGGCATACAAGGGATATAGCAAATACTGGTGCAGAGGACAACATGACACCGATTGTCACAGTATGGTGGAGACCAAAGGAGGAGAGAAAGTAGAGAGGTATGGCCGCGTGTCCATCAGAGACTCTGCTGATGACCTCACCATAACAGTGACCATAGAGAACCTCAGTAAAGACGATGCTGGATCATATTGGTGCAAAATTCAGACAATATGGATCCTGGATATATTTTCGCGTGACCCCTCCTTCCAAGTCCAGGTGTATGTTAGCCCAGGTGAGCACTCCCTGGCTCCAGCAATGGAGCTGTGGGCACAAGGGTGGGTGCACAGTGAAGAGTGTCTCTGAGTCCTGCCTTGTCCTGAGCCTCAGGGGTGTTGGGAGGAGCCTGGGTGTGGACAGGGAGAGAGGTGGCTCACCTTCAGCCACAGGCTGAGCCGCCTTCCTCCACACTCCTTCTCGTCAAGCTGGGTGGACCGTGAGAGACCCCTGCCTCCTCCTGGCAGGTCAGACCAGGATGGGAAGACCTGGCACTTATTAGAGGTGACTCTCTGGCCAGGTCTGCTAAGGGGCTCCTTTGGTCCCCGAGGGGCTCCACCCAGGAGGGGGCCTGGGTTTGGCTTCAGGGAACCTCTTGATCTCCTCTGAGTGGCTGGTTCTGTGCAGTATCAGATCTAACCAGGGGCTTAGCACAGGCTGGGGACAGAGGAGTGCCTGATGTGTGACTTTGTCTCCAGAAGCCACTCCCACCCCCTGGGTGACCACAGCGCCCATCACGTCTGCTTTGCTGAGAGTGAGCAGTGGGCAGAATGACAGCATCGAGGACGTGCTGGCCCCCCACTCCTGGTAAGGCCCCAGCCCTGGAGACAGGGGAAGGGAGCCAGCAGCCCTGGGCTCGGGGGAACCAGAGACGGGAGTCATGCCCTGTCCAGCCAGCCTCACCGCTGCTGTCTCAGTGCTCACATTCTCTGAGGCTGCCTTTGAGTGCTGAGTCGGGGAGGCTGCAGACACAGGCCAGAGGCTGGCTTGGGTGGCCGGACAGCCCCTGGTCCCTCCCAACCCTCCTTCCCCTCAGGGTCCGGACCTGCAGCCCCTTCCAAAGGTCTTTGCTCAGCTGGGCCTCTTGCCACCAGGAGCTGCCTCTGGGGTCTGGGGAGACAGGTGGCTTCAGGCTGGAGTTTCAGTCTGTTTTCCCTCTTCTCCCAGAGATCCCCGGGAAGGGCTGCACTGCTGCCATCAGACCCTGAAGGGAGGGACAAGGGACAAGGACTTTGCAGTGAGAGTGAGGATTGGTTTCAAGAAGTTGGCATGCAGAAGGGACAGAGAGGGTGACCCTGGAGCTCCTGGGGCCTCTTCTCTGTCCTCTCCGTCATCTCTCCTCCGTGAGACCCCCTTGAGGGAGAGGTGAAGGGGCCACAGAGGTGCTCCCTGGGTCCGTTCTCTGTTGAGTTCTGAATTATTTGGGCTCTAAAATCAGGGCACAGGGAGAGGTGGGGAGAGAAAGGTCCTGGGGCTTCCCCTGCAGGAGGCAGCTCATGTCTTGTTCCCATGGCCCCCACAGGTCCCTGCTCAGCAGTGTCCACTTCCTGCTTCTCGTCTTCTTGAAGGTGCCCCTGCTTCTGAGCATGCTCAGTGCTGTCCTCTGGGTGAACAGGCCTCAGAGGGCCCCTGGGGGTGGACAGAGACTGCTTGTTTGGAACCTCTACAGTGCGCCACCCCAGAAATGCCCTGCGTAAGGACGAAGCTCCTTCGGACTGTACGAGAAGGACTTTTGACTCTGGACTCCAGGGCAGGGAGGCAGCAGTCACCAGCTTCTGTAGGGACTTCTGTAAGGAGGGGCCTGGGTCTTAGAGGGCTCTTCTTTGGAGTCCTCAGCATGGAAGAGGGAGTGAAACTCCCCTGGGCCCCTGTTTTGGGGGTCCTCTTTTCTCCTCCCGGCTCATGCCCACTTCCCAAGGCCAAGAATTCTCTGGGATTTTCATGCTCGTGCACAAAAGCATCTGAGGTCAGTTTCCCCAGGGAAGAGTCGCCTCCTTCCTACAGATGGGAGGCTCCCTGAGGAGCCTTTGGGCTCACAGGGCTCCACCCCCTCTCCTGGGACGACCCAGGGCTCTGGGTCCTGCTCAGGCAGCTCCTCACTTTCCTGAACACTCAGGGTTCCTTCCCCTTTTCTGGGGCTTTTGGGTCTCCCTGGGCTTTAAGCCTCGCTGGGTCCCTGTGAGCAGGGAGCAAGGGCTCAGCACATCTGCCTAGGCTGGTCATGGCTGCGTGGCTCCATGGGACGGGTTGGAGCAGCAATGGGAGGAGGAGGCGGTGGCTTCCGCTAACACCACTCCTGATCCTGGGGGTCTCCTCTGCTCGGTGTTGCCCAAGAGTCCATCTGCCTGAGACCACCTGTCAGCAGTCAGTCCCTTCCCCGGGGTGGGCAGCTTTTCACAGGCAGGGTGCAGGCTGGGAGGTGAGGAGCACTCTACCACCCGGGGACCCGAGCCCAGGAGGAGGCGCCGCTGGCTGAACGCCTCCGTTGCTCCCCGTGTGGCTTGCGAGGGGATTCCACTGTCTGCCCCAGCGTCACCATCTCCTCTCACTCCCTGCTCTGGGCCAGTCCTCTCCCTCCCCCCAGGCCACTCCTGCCCTGAACTAGTGATGCCAGTTTCCAGAGAGGGGACGCATCCAGAGGACAGCATGAGTGAAAACAGGGTAGAGGCAGCCATTATGGTAACCGTGGCCCCTGGGAGACCTGTCCGCAGAAGGGTGCTGTCCCCTGTGGTTTTCACGGTGAGCTGTGTCCAAGGTGAGCTGACCTGGAGCTAAGGTGGAGCATGTCACGGGGCAGAGGCTTGACTCTGGCCTAGGTTTTTATTTTCATTCATTTATTTTTTGAGGTGCTGGGATTGAACCCAGGGCCTCGTGGACCACTGAGCGGCACCCCCGCCCTTAAGCTTCTATTAAGAACAGTAGGGTGGGCTTGGCCAGAACAAGAGGAGATGGTGGGTGTCCTCTAGGAGAGCTTACTTAGCCAACGTGGCAGGCTCCAGCCTGAGGGCCAGAAGAAGGGGCGTTGTCGACAGATGTGGGCTGGTCAGCAGCAGGCCTGGGGATGCAGAGCTCACGTTTCTGTGTGTGACCGGGGTCACCAGGCAGAGGGTCTCGCAGGAAGCTAGAGAGGGGAGCCAGTAGAGTGTGAGGGCCGGGGAGGAAGGCGTGTGTCCAGAGCACGGGAGCCCAGAGAAGGTGAACTGGGCGGGGAAGTCTCAGACCAAGGACAGAGCCCACGGCCACCACTGTTGAGAGCCACAGCCAAAGGGGCCCCAGCAAACTTCCAGCTGCCAGCAAACTTCCAGCTGCTGGCTGATGATTGGCTCACAGCGGCCCCAGCAACATCTAGCCGATTGGCTCCTCTGCGGTGATGCTCATTGGACTGTTTCCCTGCCCTTTCAGACCACGGAGCTGCTCATTGGGGGACTTTTTTGGCTCCGCCCACGTGACCCAGCCAATCGGCCTCAAGAGCAGGAGGATTGTGGGAGGTGGAGAGAAGCTTGTGGGGGAGAGAGAGGCTTGGGGAAAGCCGGTGGTGGCAGTTGAGGCTCTGAGGGTTTTTCCTGAGAGACTATTTTGTTTGTCGTGTATGGTTCTAAAAATAAAGTTAGTTTCTTTTGACAAGTGGCTCCTGATTGTGCCCAGCCAGACTGCGGCATTTGGTGGCTCGCACGGGGAGCGACTGAGGGTAAGTGAACTGCTCGCCCCTGAGGGCAGGGCGAGAGAATGGGTAGCCATTTTAAGATTCTTCTTTTGTTATTTTGTTTCACTTTTGTTTTAAGTTGCCTGTCCCTGGAGATGTGTAAGATGGAAGAAAAACCGCTCACATCTGAGGAACAGATAGGGAGAAAGGACGGATGGACATTTCAGGAGGCTATTATAATGATTTTGTGTTGTTCCAATTTTGTTTCACTCAGTTTCAGTTTTGTTAGGCGTTATCTTGTTGGGTTGTATTATAGTAGAAATACGGGATCAGAAATTAGTAAAAAACAAACTGAAAGAGTGTTAAGTAAATTGTTAGAGGAAGGAGGCATCTCAGTAAAATCAAGAACAATCAGGGCATACGTTGATACAATACAAAAATGTAGCCCATGGCTTTTTAAGGAGGAGTTGTTAAATATATCACAATGGAACCATCATGGTGAAGATTTAAAAAGAATAGAAAAGAAAAGCCCAGGGACTCTGCCAGTTGGCACATTGCCATTGTGGACATTCGTATCTTGTTTGCTTAGTCCAAAGCCTTCAGTTCAGACAATGGTAGAGGAAGGAGAAGACATAATGATTCAAGTAAAAGAGAAGGTCTCTCAAGTTAGTCAGACAGAGGAAAAGATTCAAGTAAAAGAGAAGGCCTCTCAAGCTAGTCAGACAGAGAAAGAAAGTGTAAAACAGAAAAAGCCATCAGGGGGAAAGTTACAACAGGAGACTGCTACTAACACCTTTCTATCACCAGAGGGTGTAAGTGTCCAACCAACAGCACCACCTCTACAGGAGACTGCTACTAACACCTTTCTATCACCAGAGGGCGTAAGTGTCCAACTAACAGCGCCACCTCCATATGCTGGGAGGCCCCCAACCCCCGCAGTTGATAGTTGGGATCCTGAGACAAGGTCTCAAATATTAACATGCCCTGTATTTGAGGCAGGAGGGCAGCGATTTTACCAAGTTTTAAATTTCAAAACAGTGAAGCAGCTAAAAGAGGCTGTAACAACCTATGGTCCTCAAGCACCCTTCACTGTAAGCTTGGTCGAATCCATTAACAACTTGAACATGACGCCAGCAGATTGGGCTAATATGTGTAAAGCTGTGCTAAATGGAGGACAATACCTGTTATGGAAGGTTGCCAATGAGGAATTTTGCAAGGAGACGGCTAGGCGAAATGCAGCAGCTGGTTATCCTCAGAGAAATCTAGATATGTTGTTAGGAAAGGGACCTTATGAGGATCAGCAGCAACAAATTGCATATGATCCTGGCGTATACGCACAAATTGCTGCAGATGCAATTAAGGCATGGAAGACTTTACAAGGACATGGAGGTTTACAAGGTCAATTATCTAAGGTAATACAAGGAGCTAATGAACCTTATGCTGAATTTGTAGATAGGCTTATTCAAACAGCTACCAGAGTTTTTGGGAATACAGAACAAGCAATGCCATTACTGAAACACCTGGCTTATGAGCAAGTGAATCGTTGGTGCAGAGATATCATTAGACCATGGAAACATGAAGATTTAAACACATATATTAAATTATGTAGAGACATTAATGAACAAGAGCAAGTCGTGGCAGCTGCAGTAAAACAGGCTTTAGATGCCAGAGACATTAATGAACAAGGGCAAATTGTGGCAGCTGCAGTAAAACAGGCTTTAGATGCCAGGCCAAGAACATGCTACAATTGTGAACAAACAGGACATTTTAAAAGGAATTGCCCCATTGGAGGAGGGTTTAACAAAACTAGGTATCAAAGGAGTAGAATACCAGGTATTTGCCCACGGTGCCGTAGAGGGAGACATTGGGCTAATGAATGCCGTTCTCAAACCACCATAGAGGGTACTCCATTATCAAAAAACGAACAAGGACCAGGTGTTTATCCACGATATCGTGGAGAAAGGCATCGGGCTCCATTGCCAAAAAACGGACAGGGGGGCCCAATGCTCCGGGGCCCAAAACCACAAATATACGGAGCACTGGAGGAACCCAGCAACCCCATCAGGGTAGTGCCCAGGACACATTGTCCATCAGATCCCTCATCAGACAAACCAGAGGGAGCGCAGGGTTGGACATCTGCGCCTCCGCCAGAGCAGTACTAACTCCAGAGATGGGAGTTCAAATCATTCCCACAGGGGTGAAAGGACCTCTTCCCAAAGGAACAGTAGGCTTATTATTGGGACGCAGCTCTTCTACTCTAAAAGGACTTATGATAAGTCCTGGGGTAATTGATCCCGATTATGAAGGTGAAATAAAAATTATAGCCAGTTCTCCAAAGGGTATATCAGTAATTTCACCAGGAGATAGAATAGCACAGTTACTAATAATACCCAGCCTACATGATAAATTTTCCAGTCGTACTGTAGAAAGAGGTTCCAAGGGATTAGGCTCCACAGGTGTAGATTGGGCTATGCTTTCTTTAAATTTAGATTCTCGCCCCATGCTAAAACTAAATATTCAAGGACATGAATTTAATGGGCTACTGGATACAGGTGCAGACCTTAGCATCATCTCTCGTCAAGAATGGCCAAAACATTGGCCATTACAACAAGCCACTCAAACGCTTCGAGGCCTAGGAGTGGCGACTAATCCCCATAGAAGTGCAATGGTATTAGATTGGAAGGATCCTGAAGGATGTGAAGGAACTATACAGCCATATGTATTGGATCATCTTCCCGTAAATTTATGGGGACGAGATGTCCTAGATCAATTAGGTTTGACATTAACAAATAACATCAACCAAAATGCACCCACTATTATGACTAGACAAGGTTTTAGGAAAGGAAAAAGATTAGAAAAACAAGAACAAGGTATAGCAGCACCAATACAAATAGATCAAGGAACAGACAGACATGGGTTGGATTTTCAGAAAGGGCCACTGAGACAATAAAAATTACTTGGAAATCAGAAAGACCAGTATGGGTTCCTCAGTGGCCCCTGACTAAAGAAAAGATACAAGCAGCCCATGACCTGGTCAAACAACAATTAGCGGAAGGACATATACAACCTTCTGTGTCTCCCCATAATACTCCCATTTTTGTCATCAAAAAGAAATCTGGTAAATGGAGATTATTGCAAGATTTAAGAGCCATTAATAATGAGATGGTTATTATGGGACCTGCTCAATCAGGGATTCCTCAGTTGTCTGCTTTGCCAAAAACCTGGTATGTTTTAGTTATAGATATTAAAGATTGTTTTTTTTCAATTCCAATTCATCCTGAGGATAGTCCACGTTTTGCATTTACTATCCCTGCACTGAATCATGAAGGTCCTGATCAGAGATATGAATGGAAAGTACTCCCTCAAGGGATGGCTAACAGCCCAACTATGTGTCAAATTTATGTTAACAAAGTAATCCAGCCACTTAGAAATCAAAATCCTGAACTACAAATATTTCACTATATGGATGATGTATTATTAGCACACAAAGATAAAAACACATTGCTAGAATGTTATGCCACACTTACAAACTTATTAAAAAATTATAATCTAGAGATAGCAATAGATAAAGTACAATTAAATTTTCCAATTAATTATTTAGGAGTTCTATTATCCTCAACCATGGTCTGTCCACCAAAAATTCAAATACGAGTAGATCAACTCAAATCACTTAATGACTTTCAAAAGTTATTAGGAGACATAAATTGGATAAGGCCTTATTTAGGTATACCAACAGGAGAGTTGGGACCTTTATTTGATATCCTAAAAGGTCCATCAGATCCAAATTCACCCTGAATGTTAACGCCTGAAGCAAGAAAGGCATTAAAAATCATTGAAACATATATGGAAAATATGCATTTGGATAGAATTGATATAAGTTTGCCTTTATTATTTATTGTACTACCAACAAAAAATATTCCTACAGGAGTATTTTGGCAAGAAGGTCCATTATTATGGATACATTTATCTTATTCTCCTAACACTATTCTTACTAGGTATCCTGAGGCTGTAGGACAATTAATACTCAAAGGAATAAAAGCAGCAAAGGGAGTGTTTGGAATTTCTCCCAATAAAATTATTACTCCATATACTATGAATCAAATTGACGAGTTAGCTAATGAGTTAAATACTTGGGCAATAATCATGTGTAAATCTAATGTTTCATTTGATAACCACTTACCATCTAATCCTTTATTGTCTTTTTGGTCATTGCATCCTGTAATTTTTCCAAAAATGACAAGAAAAACACCTATCATGAATGCTCCAAATATATTCACTGATGGGTCAAATAATGGTACAGCAGCAGTAGTTACCCCTGATCAAACTTTTACATTTTTAGTACCCAAACAATCAGCTCAAAAGGTAGAGCTTAATGCAGTTTTACAAGCTTTTGTGATGTTTAAAGATTCTGTATTTAATTTATTTTCTGATAGTCAGTATGTAGTTAATGCTATAGTATCTCTTGAAGATGCTGATAGGATTTCCCCTTCTTCTACTGTTTTCTCTTTGCTTTCTACTATACAAAGTCTAATCTGGGACAGAAAAGATCCATTCTTTATAGGACATATCAGGGCACATACAGGATTGCCTGGAGCCCTTAGTTTGGGCAATGATTTAGCAGATAAAACTACACATGACATACATATTTTCTCTACACTAGAAGAAGCTATAAATTTTCATAAAAAGTTCCATGTCAATGCTAATACTTTACAAAAGCATTTTAAAATAACTAAGGAACAAGCTAGACAAATAATAAAACAATGTCAAAATTGTGTGACCTTTTTACCACAAGTTAATCTTGGAGTCAATCCTAGAGGATTGATACCTAACCATATTTGGCAGATGGACGTCACACACTTGCCAGAATTTGGAAAATTAAAATATTTGCATGTTACAGTTGATACTTCTTCTGGATTTTTGATGGGCTCCCTTCATGCCGGAGAAAAAACTAAAGATGTTATAGCTCATTGCTTACAAAATTTTGCCACTGTGGGTGTTCCAAAACAGTTAAAAACAGATAATGGCCCTGGTTATACTTCTACCTCTTTTAAACAATTTTGCTCAACATTTGGCATTACTCATATAACAGGAATCCCATACAATCCACAGGGACAAGGCATAGTTGAAAGAGCTCATCAAACTATTAAAATGTACTTATTAAAGCAAAAAGAAGGAATTGGGAAGGGGTATATATTCCCCAAAGATAAACTTAAAATAACTCTTTTTACTCTAAACTTTTTAAATTTGGATTCATCAGGACTTAGTGCTGCGGAAAGGCATATGTGTCCAAAAAATGTACATAAGCCCAAGGTACTTTGGAAGGATATTCTAACAGGACAATGGAAAGGTCCTGACCCAGTAATTGTCTGGAGTCGGGGGTCTGTTTGTGTGTTTCCACAGGGAGAACAGCAGCCAATTTGGATTCCAGAGAGATTAACCAAGGTCCTGACCCAGTGATTGTCTGGAGTCGGGGGTCTGTTTATGTGTTTCCACAGGGAGAACAGCAGCCGATTTGGATTCCAGAAAGATTAACTAAATCGATTTCTACAGACCAAAAAGAAGATGATTTGGCACAAATCCATAACAACTGATATCCAAAACTCCAGTTTGGCTATTCTTACATCTGCAACAGAACCAGGATGCTTTTTTCAATATCTATTTTATTATTGCCCTTTGCCATATCATGAAGTTCTATTTTGTTTTTTGAGCTCATACAGACCTAGGTTAATGTTTTGCTGATCAGTTCTATTTTTTGACTATAGAGTTTTTAAACATTGCAATGGAGATTTCACCTGTAAAAAGTTATAAGGCCTTTACTATAATGTTATGTGTTGTATGTATTATATTATGTGTGCACACTTGTGTTTTGTGTTATATGTTTGAATGTACGTATGTCCATATATCATATATGATGAGCGCTCATGATAAAATGGATCCAAATATTTTTTTTTCACGTGATTTATATGGTTTAATTTAAATTGGGTAAACAACTGTTGAGGATTGTTTTAATATGTAAACAAAAAAGAAGGTTAACAGATCTGTTTGTTTACTTTTACCTTTCCTTTTCATTATATTTAATAATTCTCTTAAAGATAATGTAAATTGTTAAGAAAATTGTTTTCTTTTAGTGCCTTCTGTAGTGTTACATAATTTTTTCTTTAGCCATTATTGCCAGAATTCCTATCTTCATCCCAGTGCCGGTGAAGACAATGTAAATTGTTAAGAAAATTGTTTTCTTTTAGTGCCTTCTGGAATGTTACATAATTTTTTCTTTAGCCATTATTGCCAGAATTCCTATCTTCATCCCAGTGCTGGTGAAGTGAAAGATAAAACCAATCTACAGCTTCTACAATAGCCATCACTGAACTGCTTGCAGAACTTGCCTGGACACATTGTGAGCTCACCTGTATGCATTGTGAACTATCTGTTGGTACAGCGAATTGTGGTAGTGCTGGAGTATTTTTGCTGATGGTGTCACCGGTGGTACAATTTTTCAAAGGAGCCCTCAATTGGCTTAATGTCATGGCATTTTGCATCCTCCTCTACTAGTGATGGTCTAAAATTTGGGGGCCAACAGAGGTGAGGCAAAGAACCTCACCCCCCCACAGGTGCAAAGGCCTATCCACAAGTATGGCTGTATGCTGGACCGGTAGTCAGGGACGGGTATGATCCAATTGCAGTGGTACCAACCTAAGACAGGAGGCTGACGCCTAGAGGTCAGTTCATCCGATGACGGGTAAGGACCATATGTTGAATTGGACTGCCTAACAGGCACGGTCCCTAAGCCACATGCTTGTTGTTTAAACAGAGAGGGGGAGATGTTGAGAGCCACAGCCAAAGGGGCCCCAGCAAACTTCCAGCTGCCAGCAAACTTCCAGCTGCTGGCTGATGATTGGCTCACAGCGGCCCCAGCAACATCTAGCTGATTGGCTCCTCGGCCCCAGCAACATCTAGCTGATTGGCTCCTCTGCGGTGATGCTCATTGGACTGTTTCCCTGCCCTTTCAGACCACGGAGCTGCTCATTGGGGGACTTTTTTGGCTCCGCCCACGTGACCCAGCCAATCGGCCTCAAGAGCAGGAGGATTGTGGGAGGTGGAGAGAAGCTTGTGGGGGAGAGAGAGGCTTGGGGAAAGCCGGTGGTGGCAGTTGAGGCTCTGAGGGTTTTTCCTGAGAGACTATTTTGTTTGTCGTGTATGGTTCTAAAAATAAAGTTAGTTTCTTTTGACAAGTGGCTCCTGATTGTGCCCAGCCAGACTGCGGCACACCACCAGGGGTAGGAGGAGACACTGAGCAAGGCCGAAGGAGAGAGGCCAAAGCCCATGCATGTCTCAAGGAGAGCCCAGCTAGAGAGGCACAGGGAGCAGGGCGAGAAGGGGCCACGGAACTTACAGTTCAGAGTCACCGTGGACGCCCAGGACAGCGGGTCAGCAGGCAGAGATCAGAAGGAGTGAATAGGTGGCCAGGACTGGGGGACAGGCATGGTGGCTTCCTAGGCTTTAACACTCCCTCCTCCTCCCCTCCATCCCAGCCTTCCTTCTAGGTTTCCTTTATGTATCCAGTCTTCATTGCCTTTATTTCTCCATTTCTGGTTGTCATTTTGAGTATGTCACATAAATGGAAGTAGACAGTAGGTAGGATCGACTTTTGTTTTAAACTAAGCCCTTAAGATCCTTGGTTGTTGCAGTTATCGTCCATTCCTTTTCATTGCTGAGTAGTCTTCCACTGTTTGAATGTAGCAAGCTTTGTTTAACAACTTGCCTGTTGAAGACTGTTTGGATTGTTTCCTGGATTTTACTATCATGAATAAAGCTGTTGTGAATGTTCACACATAGGATTTGTGTGTGTGTGAATACACATTTTTATCTCCCTGGGATATATGACAGTGACATTTGTTGTCATGTGGTAAGTGCAGGGTTAGTCTTATAAGAAACTTCCAAACTATTTCCAAAGTGGCTGTACCATTTTATGTTCCCACCTGCAATGTCTGAGGATCCAGTTTCTTTGAATCTTTGCTAGCATTTGGTTTTCTTAATTTTTTTTTTTTTTGGCACCAGGGATTGAACGCAGGGGTACTTAACCACTGAGCAACATCTCCAGCCCTTTTCATTTTTTATTTTGTGACGGGGTCTCCTAAGTTGCTCAGGGCCTCATTGAGTTAGTTAAGTTGATGAGGTTGGCTTTGGACTCACAATTCTTCTGCCTTAGCCTCCCAAGTTGCTGGGATTACAGGCGTGGGTCATCATGCCCAGCTAGCTTTTTAATTTTTAAAAATATTTTTGGCTATTCTAATGGGTGTGTGGTGATCGTCCAACAAGGGTTTGATTTAATTTCCCTTATAACTCATGGCTTTGAACACCTTGTAGCAGGCTGGTTTTTCACCTGTGCCTCCGCTTTGGTGAAATGTCTGTTCATGTCTGTTATGTAATTGACGTGTTTTTTTTTTAACTGTTGAGTTTTGAATTTTGCGCGCTCTTCCTGTTGTGACTTCTTTTCATCCTCCTCACAGGCCCTGTCACGGTATTTAATTGTGATGAGGTACAATGTGATCATTTTTCCCTTTAATGATCGTCTTTGCTTTCTTCTAACCTCCTCGTGTGCCCTGTATTGATTCCTATTTGTTTTTTTTAAAGTTTCATAGTTTTTATGGTTTGCATTTTAATTCATGAACCGTGGTGCATTTTGGATCTCTCGCCCATGATGGTGTGCAGTTGAAGATCTGTTTTGTTTGGGGCTTGTGAGCTCTGTGGACCTCCATGGCTGCAGCAGAACTTGTGGAACAGAGTTTCCTTCGTTCATTGAATTGTCTCTGCTCCTTTGTCAAAAGTGGGTGGAAGACATATGATGTGAACTGGAGCCCAGGGAGAGCGGAGTCCTCAGAGGACGCCATCAGAACCAAGGACAGAGCCTCTCCCACCCTCACGGTGACACCTGCTCAGGCTGGAAACGCCACTACAAGATACAGTGACCAGGGCTGGGCTGGGGCTCAGTGGCAGAGCGATTACCTGGCACGGGTGAGGCACTGGGTTCCATCCTCAGCACCACATAAAAATAAATAAGTAAAATAAAGATATTGTGTCTGCGCACAGCTAACAACAACAACAACAACAACAACAAAAATACAGGGACCAAAGACAACAGACGTGTCTTCATGTCTGGAAGCCACACAAGTCATGGGAGCTGCTCTGTGGCCTCCAAGCAAGGGAGGGAGATTTCAGAGCCAGGTGTTTATGCCTGGGGCCATATGGTGTCCCCAGCAGGCATGGGGACTGACCTTCCAAGGTGCACAGATGGGCCTAGATGGACAAAGTGGGGGCCAGCCTCTGCCTGGCACTCAGGGGCCGAGCCTGCTCTGCTACCTGCCTGGTGACTGGGGACCAGGTGGTCACACCGTCAGGTCTCTGTAATCTTACATGTGATGCAAAGGGGCTAGGTTAAGAGTCTTCCGTGTGGCAGCTGAAAACTGTGGCTGGAATTTCCTTGACCCCCCTTCCATTAAGAGTTGGGGTTTACATGCCCTCCCCCTGGGTCTGGGTGGGCTGGGACACATCCAACCAGCAGACGACAGACCTGTTCCTCAGCATGCTCTCTTTTGGTCCCTGGGATTGAACCCAGGGTTGCTTAACCACTGCACCACGTTCAAAGCCCTTTTTGTATTTCGAACCAGGGCCTCACTAAGTTGCTGAGGCTGACCTTGAACTTGTGATCCTCCTGCCTCAGCCTCCCAGGTGCTGGGAATGCAGGCGTGCACCACTGCACCGGGCACAGATGTGTTTCTCCATTTTTTTCTATCAACATTCTCCTAAGGAGGCTGTGTAGGTGTGTTCCCCCTCAAACTTCTGCCTCATATTTTTTTATATTTATTTTTTAGTTTTAGGTGGACACAATATCTTTATTTTACATTTATGTGGTGCTGAGGATCGAACCCAGTGCCTCATGCATGCTGGGCGAGCGCTCTACCTCTGAGCCACAAGCCCAGCCCCTCCCATAACATTTTAGTACCAAGGAGACACTTGGTGTCCTGGGGTGGGGAGCGGTTCCCCTGGAGAAGCCCAGGGACAACTGTATGTACATATGTTTTGTGTCTGAAAGGAGCACATATTTTCTCCTGCGGGGAGCGCAGGTATAGAATGTGGCCACGGGACTCTACCTGGCTCCCGAGGCTCCACCAGAGACCTGTTCTTTCCTGGGTCTCCTGCCCCGTTTGCTCTGTGGATCACGCTCGGGAGATGTCCCCTCTTGGAACCAGCTGCCCCGGCGAGCCTTGGTGCAGGGTCTCCAGGCAGCCTTCCCAGCCGTGCTCAGTCCTGGGCCACACCAGCCGGGGCCCCAGCCTGGAGCCTGCAGAGGCCCCAGGGGATAACAGCACCGTCCATTTGCCACCCCCAGCCCCCCACGGCTTCCCAACCGAGGCCCAGACCTTTGGATGAAGGAGCAGGCCCTCCCTGCCGCTCGCAGGTCCCCCATCTGGCCAGTCTGTGGTGTAACCATGTGGATGCTGCTGTGCCACAAAGTGACACATGGACACAGGACAGCTGGGACACTCCAGCTCGACCAGCTATGGGGCAACCATGTTTAAGACAGCAGCAGTGCGCTGGGCCGTGGGCAGCCGTGGCTGACCCCAGCGTGGGATGGGAGGCGGGGCTTCGCAGCTGCATCGGCCTGGGCTGTTCTGTTTCAGAGAGCACAGGCTCCTGAAGGGAGATCTGCCTTCGCTGAGAGTGAACTGTGAGGTCACCAGGAAGTAAGATGGGGCAGGAGGTGTTCCTGGCCCCAGACCACCCCTTGCTTTGGCAGCTCTGACATCTCACCCTCTGCTGCTCCTCATGCTCCCATGACAAATCCCCAGCCTCAAAGAGACTTGATCGTCAAAAGTGACCTGTTGACTCCAGAGGCTGGGGCAGGAGGATGGCAAGTTCGAGGCCAGCCTCAGTAACTTAGTGAGATTCTGTCTCAAAATAAAAACATAAAAATAAAAAGGGCTGGGGGTGCGGCTGAGTGGTAGAGTGCTTACCTAGCATATGTGAGGCTCTGGGTTTGCTCCCCAGCACCCCAACAAACAACAGCAACGCCTACCCCCAAAACAAAAGGTGGCCTGTGCATAGCTGGTAAGATCAGGCAGAGGAAAGGAACTCAGCAAATGGCACTTTTACATTCTTGTTGAAGAATGTCTACCACAAGAGGAGAAGCCCTAGGGAGCAGGAGAGTCAAACAGTTCTGCGCGGTCTCAGAAAAACCACAGATGTGCAGCTGAAGTTCTCTGAAGAAGCCACTTCTCTATAAAAGTCCTGAAGACTGTTTGACCTTGACCAAGTAGAATGTCATGATTGTGGAGAAATGAAATGTTGTAGGCCAAGAGCCAGAATGACCTTGGGCTACCGTAGTTCCTTGAACAGCCCTTTACTTTCGTCTTCTGTATCTGGCCTGACATCCCTTAGGACCATGAGGTCCAACCCTCAGAATTTGCCAGGACACTTATCAGACCTCTAGCCTCCACCAGCCCTAAAGCTAAGGAGGCTCTAACATCAGAAGCAGGTAAAAGATTTCCCTGCTTTGATGTAGCCTGCCTGCCTGCCTAATGCCCCACCCACATATTTGGCAAGTGTACTCGATTTATCGCCTTCTTTGATCGATGGCTAACCTCTTTGTTCATGTAACCTCTTCCGTGGTGGGACTTCACATCCAGGGCAACTTGCAATCATGTCCCCAGACCATGGTCATTTGCTGGGAGCCATTAGCCAAGTAGGTATGACAATTTCCTTGCCAGCATACCCCATGTTGCTGACATTTTGCAGTGACATTGAATATAGGTGACCTTGCTCAAGGACCAGGGCGGATTAGGGTGTTCCCGGTTTAAGATAATCGGGTTTAGGGCGTTCCCAGTTTAGGTTCCAGGTTTAAGGTTTAAGATTATTCCTGCTGGGAATAGGGCGTATCCTGCTGCCTGAGTTCCCCTTGAGTTCTCACGGGATTCAGACAGTATATTTTGGGAGAGAGAAGCCCAGTGGGGGTGGATTTGGGCAGAGAATGTGGATCTCCCCAGAACGTGTTTGTAGACGGCTGGTGTGAGTTCGGGAATAAAGAGTTGCTGTTTGAATCTACAAGCTGTGTGGTGGCTCGTGATTGTGTGCCCAGCCAGACTGCGACAGTCATTCATACTTGGCACAGAATAAACTCTTTTCTTATTCTTTCATAGCAGAGTCATGATTTTACAGTAACACGGATAACCTGACCTCTCCAAAAACTGAGCTCATAAAAGAGATTGAATAGTTTTTAAAAATGGTTCAAAATAAAATATGGAGAAAAAAATATATTTTTTTTTAAATGAGCAGACAGAGCCCACGAAGAATGAAAGTAGCAGCCTTCAGCCTTCTCATCCCTTTCTCCCTGAGCCACAGTGGTGGCCCCATGACCTTGTGGTCCCTAGACAAAGCAATCCCCTCCAAGGGCCTTAGTAATGCTGCCCAACACCTACGCCTTCAGCGGCATCCCCACTGGCTTAGCGGGGACAGCCCTCGCTGACTTTGGCCCACCTGAGGTTTGGTTGCTCTCCTTTCCCACAATCCCCAGCCTCTCCCAGGTGTTCTAGCTGAGCTTGGGGGTCTGCTCTGCTCCCTGATTTCTGCCTCTGCTCTCTTCTACCTGTGCCTCCTTTTGTAAGTCCCACCGTCAAACTCAGGTCTAATATTTCCTCTTGGAAGCAGGGGAAGATAGCCTGCCCGCTTCAACTTGATTATTTACTGACTTAGTTCTCCTGGGAGGGTGTCTTTCCCCGCTCTGACCACTAGGTGGCAGCAGCTGTGAGCTCTGCCATCTCCCACGTCCATACACTTGACATTTCTTTGGTCTAGTCGACTATTCAGCCATTCATTATTCATGTCCCCTGCATAGTTCCTGTCTCTCTATAAGAACCTGACCCCTCCCCACACGCCATGCTGGGACATCTCCATCCCTAGGGGCCACCCTGGTTTTCTCCTTGAATTGGCCTTGATCCCAGTGCTTGGGAGCCCTGACGAGACACGTGGGTTTCAGAGAGCAGGTGAGCCACCTTGCGCGTCCTAAAAACATCCACGAAGCCACTGTGCTCTTCTCACCCTGCGGCCCACTCTGGCTCTCCTGCCACGCTTCGTCTGGTGCTTCTGCAGTCTTGCTGAGCTCCGGGTTCTGCACTCAGTGCATCAGGACAACCTTTCTCCAGGCAGCAGACAGCAGAACAATGACTCCCCAGGACTTCCCGAGCCCAGAACCTGGGAACACATGATGTCGCACGGCAAGGAGTTGTTAAGGCAGCAGATGGATTTTTAAGACGGTTATCAGTGGACCCAGGGGAGGTTAGCCTGGGCAATCCGGATGGGCCCCGTGTAATCACAGGGTCCTGAGGAGTGACAGGAGCAGGGAGGAGGGTTGGCGTCAGGGTGATGAAATGGGACAAAGCACCAACGGCCTTTGACAGCTTTGCAGACAGAAGGATGTGGGTGTCCTTTTGAAGCTGAGAGGCAGGGGAACAGATTCTCCCCTGGAGCTCCAGAGGCAACCAGCCTGCTGACACCTGGGCTTTTAGCCAGTGAGACCCACGCCAGACTCCTCATCTCCAGAACCGCAAGACAATAAAACCATAAGCTTTAAGCCACCAGCTTTGCAGGGACTCGTTACAGCAGCCACAGGACACTCATGCAGAGGGCCCACTTGGGCTTAACCACGCCCCTGCCTCTTGGGGACAGAGGCCTGTGAGCAGGAGGAACGAGCTTTTTGAGGTGTCCTGAGGTCCTCGGAGCTGTAGGCAGGGGAGGCCCACAGTGGACTTCCTGCTTCTGCTCCGCCCGGGGCCACACACGGGTCCCCTGCAGAGAGCGCTGCAGGAGCAGCCAAGGGGTAGCAGAAGACAAGCCTGTGAGGGCCCAGCTCTGCTTCACCACGGAGGGCTTTGCTGAGGTGGGTTTGCTGTCTGGGTGGCTGCAGGCCCGGAGTCACCTATCAAGGTGTCACAGGCTTGGGTGGGTTTGCTGGACCTGCTGCTAGACACACAGCGCAGTGTGTGTGCGCGCGGTGACCCAGGTGACTCCCCTGCCCAGGAATGGTGAAGCTGTTGGTCTTAGCAGTACAGGTCACCCCGCCTGTCTCCTCTTGCATCTTTTTGGTTTATCATACAAGACACAAAATTCCTTCAATGACAAAGACAAAACCCCCACAGATGGGAAATATAAAAGGGACAGGGGTAGAGAGAGCATGTGACAGAGAGAGAGGAGAGGACCCTCTGAAGGAAGTGCGGAGACACGGGGCAGGTCACTCTGAAGGTCATAGGACAAGCAGAGTCGGAGCAGTGTGGTGGCCTATGGCCAACAGCCAGGGTGACAGGTGCAGAGATGGGAGGAAGCTCCGGGCAAATGAGGCCAAAGAGAAAAAGCGGCTTCTCTTTCCTGACACACCCCAGCAGGCCTGAGCTGCAGAGTGGCTCGGGACCCGAGGAAGCCATCCCGAGGCGGGGTCGGGCCTGGGGAGGACGACAGCCCAGTGCAGGAGGGGTGCTTTGAGTGCCCTATGGCAGGGCCGCCCGGAAGGAGTGTGGGGCAGCTGCTGTTTCCCCAGGAGACCAGCCTGAGCCCTGCCCACTGTCTTCTTCCTCAAGGGCAGACTCAGCCCAATTCAGCCACTGGAGCTCTCTCTGCCTCCCCAGTGCTTGTAGGGCAAGGCTCACAGAGAACTGAGGCTATTCCTGGAAAAGCTCAGAGGTGACAGAGCCTGCCGCCCTGCGGCTCCTCAGTTGTCCCCTCGCCCTCCTCCGCCTCACCCGGGTGCACTTCCTGTATGCAGACCTGACCAGACCGTTGATCCGCTTTCTTTCCCACACATGGGGAAGTTGTGCCTTGCGCCACCCAGTGTGGCCGGGTCTTCTCAAAGGACGACGCCCCTTTTCTCCTAACACAAAAAACCGGGAAGTTGGTGCCGACAAAGTCGAAGTCCGAGAGAAGCCCAAGGGAGGCTGGCTTCAGTCCTCCAGGTCCGCGGGTGCCTGTCATCACCGACAGGAGCCGAGGCGGGACCATGTGGCTGTTCCCCGCTCTGCTCTTCCTCCTCCTTCCAGGTGAGTGGAGCTGGAGGTGGACCTGGAAAGTCAGAGGCTGGGCGGGAGACAGAGGGTCTGTCCTGGGGAAACGGCAGGGCCATCTTTAGCTCTCCAGATGCTAATTCAGTCAATAAAAAGCGAGTTTTTGTAATCTGGTGGGTCCTGGGGGAGGTGTTGTGGAAACCAACAAGAAACAAGACAAAATTAAAATGCCTCTTTCCAGAAGCGTGCTTCTCAACCCTGGTGGTTCTGCACAGCCGGAGGAATGAGTGGGTGGACTAAGGAACCCGTGCACCCTGTCAAAGGACATTTTTATTTTTAGTAGACATGATAATTGTGCATGTTTAGGGAATACCGTGTGACATTGCAACCCAGGTGTGCAGCGGGTAAGGTCAGAGTGGAGCGATGGGCACATCCCTCACCTTGGACATCCCACAGTATTCAATATTGAGCTGATTGTTGCCAACCACAGTTATCCTGCGGTGCCAGACGACTCGAGAAGAATTCCTTCCACCCGCCTGCACCCTGTCATGTCCACAGCCCAGTCATGCCAGGGCAGCGGGGTAGGTTGCAGGGAAGTCAAAGAAAATGCCCAGAGACAGCATGTGAGACCTGAGATTTGTTGGGCAAGGCTTCCTGTGGCTGTTCTAGGAAAAGTTCAGAGGTGACAGACAGACAGACAGATAGCACCCCTGTCCCCCACACTGCTTCACCCAGCAGGGCCTCCTCTCCATACTGGTGGTGTCTATGGAGGCCCTCAGGTCTGCCCTGTGGGCACTGAGGGGTTTTTGGTGAGGCTGCGGAAGCAGGGACAGCATCGTCACCAGCTGGCTCTGTGAGCTTGTCTGAGCAGAGTCCCAAGGAGCGAGCGCCCTGGTGCACGCGAGAAGCGTCTTTCCACAGATAACCTGGCTCGCCCTGGTTCCCAGTGTGCATGAGGGAAGGCCAGCGTCCTTCAAGATGGTGTCTGGACATCCTGGCCCAGGCCTGCTCTCAGTGTCCCCTTAACTTGGGTTTTGGAGATGGAGAGGGTATGCTCAGGGACATGGTGTTTGACTGGCCCCTTTGCTTTAAGAGTGTCGCCACCCTCCCCACTCACCGCTCCCTCTCGACCCTCCCGTCCACATGCTGACCACTGTTCTGTTTCCTACTTCTTTGAGATCAACCTTTTAGTTCCGTGTGTGAGTGAAAACGTGCAGCATGTGTCTGCGGTCTGACTCAGGTCACTTAACATTCTGTCCTCCAGGTCCACCCACGTGCCTTGAACGACGATTTCATTCGTTTATGGCTGAGTGGTATTTCCCCGTGTATAGGTCCCATGTTTTATTTGTCCACTCATCCACCAGTGGACCCCCAGGATGATTCCATTTCAGGGCTCTTGTGAATTGTGCTGCAGCGGGGGTGCAGGGGTCTCTTCAACACGCGGACTCCACTTATTGTGGCTGTGTACCCAGGGCGGGATGGCTGGGTCCCATAGTAGTGTATCTGTCGTTGCTTGAGGAAGCTCCACGCTGCTCCCCACCACAACGCATGAGAGAGTTCCCCTTTCCCCACACCCTCACCAGCACGGGTGACTTCTTGTCTTTTTGGTAATAGCCATTCTAGTTGGGATGAAATGATAGACCTTTGTGGCTGGGGTCTGTATTTGCCTGATGATTAGTGATTGAACCTTTCTTCCTGTGGCCATTTGTGTGTCCTCTTGGAGAAATGTCTATTCAGGTCCTTTGCTCATTTTTCAGTTCCGTTCTCCTCCTCGTTGTTATCATCTTGCTGTTGGGTTCCCCGTATGTCCTGGAAGTTAACCTCCTGCTGTAGAGTGGTTTGCGAGTGTCCCTCCCGTTCTGCCTCTTCACCCTGCTGACTGCGTCCTTCCTGTACGGAAGCTCACTTGGTGGGATTCCGTTTCTCAGTTTTCGCTTTTGTGGCTGGTGCTACAGGGGTCATAGCGAAGAATCTTCCTGAAGCCCATGTCCTGGAGCATTTCCCTGTATTTTCTTCTGGTAGTTTCAGCTTTTGCATTTAAGCCTGTGATCCGTTTTGAGCTGATTTTTTAACATGTTGAGAGATAAGGGTTAAATTTCTTTTTCCTGCATGTGGATATCCAGTTTCCCCAGCACCATTTATTGAAGAGACTTTTCCTTCTCCAATGTAAGTTCTTGCTGCCTTTATCAAAATCCAGGTGGCTATAATTATGTGGATTTATTTCTATGGCTTTTGTCTCCTTTGCTGGTCTGTGTGTCTCTTCCTTTATTAGCACCGTACTACTCTTGATTCCTATTGCTTTGTTCTAGGTTTGCAGTCAAGTACTGTAATGCTCCATCTTTGTTCTTTTTGCTCAGGATTCCTCTGGCTATTTGGGGTCTTCTGTGGTTCCATAGGAATTTTAGGAGAACTTTTTCTATTTCTGTGATGGGTGCTGTGGGTGTTTTGATAGGAATTGCACTGAATCTATGGATCTCTTTGGGTAGTATGGACATTTTAACAATGATTCTTCCAATCCACAAACATGAGATCTCTTTCCCTTTTGGGTGTCCTCTTCAATTTTCTTTTGTTGGGATTTTTCAATTTGCATTGTAAAAATCATTCACTTCCTTGATAAACTCTCTTCCTAGGAATTTGATTTTTTAAGCCTTGTGAATGGGATTACTTTCTTTATTTCTTTCACAGCCATTTGACTATTGGCAATTTTTTTAAGTTACTGATTTTTGCAAATTGATTTTGTATCCTACAACCTTAGTAAGTTCATCAGTTCTTTATATCTGTATAGAATCATGTCACCTGCAAACAGGGATAACCTGGCCTCCTCCTCGTCTCTTTGGATGCCCCCCTTCTTTCTTTCTCCTGTCTTTTTGCTCTGGCAAGAACTTCTAGTGCCATATTGAATGAGACCGATGGAAGGTGACCTCCTTCCCTGTTCCTGATGTTCAAGGAGGGAACTTCAGCCCTCCCCTGTTCAGTGTGGTCTAGGTTTTGTCATATACGGACCTTATTATGTTGATGCACATCCCTTCTACACCTGATTTTTGAGGGCTTTAATCATGAAAGGATGCTGAATTTTATATGGATGCTTTCTCTGTTCCTGTTGAGATGGTCACCTGGTATCTACCCTTCCTTCTGATGGTCTCTTCTGTTTATCAATCTCTGTGTGTAGAGTCATCCTGGTGTTCCTGGGGTGAATCCTACTTGATCATGTAGTGGGGGCAAAAGAAAAGCCCAGGACCAGATGAATTCGCCATTGCCTTTCCTTAAGTTTTAAAGGAGAACGGTTGCCAGTTCTTCTCAAATTATCCCAAAGTATCAAAAGGGAGGAAACCCTTCCAAACTCACTCTGAGGCCAACACGACCTTGACCCCCAAACCAGACAAGAACACAAAGAAGAAAACTGCACGCTCATGTCCCCGATGAACAGCTACAACAATCTCATCAAAATACCAGCAAACCAAATCCAACAACACTTAAAAAAGATTATACACCTCGTTAAGTGGGATTTATGTCAGGGATGCAAGGATGTTTCTTCTTTGTGAGCACTTGGGAAGCGGGAGGGGAGAAGGTGAGGGAGACAGAGTGCTCTAGTGTCCCTTATAAGAGTACTTATCCCATAGGAGTGTTCCACCCTGAGGACCTCATCAAGCCCTGATCATCTCCTAAGGCCCATCTCTATCACCACGTGGAGAGCTAGGGCTTCAACATGTGAATTTTAGGGTAACAGATTCAGTCCATAGCATGCATAAATATGGACGCTGAGTTCATGAGGGCAACACATCCCCAACCTTGGAGTAGTGCCATATGTTCAATGAGGAGGGCCTATTGCTAATATTTAGAAGCTATTGCAATACACTCATTTTGATTGATTTATTTTTTGTGTGTGTGCTTTGTTTTTATGGATTTCATATGCTGCAGGATTTTCTACTTTATTGTTATGTCTCACTCCCTTCTTTTTCCTACATCAGAACTGGACAGTTTTGAGATTTAGTTGGACAATGTTACTGCCTTTATTCTCTAATTACTAATTTCTCATATTTACAACTTCTTCCTCTAATTGCCTTGGGGTGACTAATGCTGTCTCCTTGAAGTTAAAGACTCTACTAATTTCTTTTCTCCCTAAAATGAATTCAGGAGAGTTTAAGGTGTAGAATTTACTTTTCTCCACTTTTGAAACTTGAGATTTAAGGCTGGGGATGTAAATCAGCGGTAGAGAGCTTGCCTAGCAGGTGCAGGACCTTGGACTCTCTCCCCAGTGCTTCAGAAACATTGAGTTACAATCCACACACCACAACGTTCACTCTTCTAATGTGTAAAACTCAGTGGCTTTTAGTATATTTGCAAAGTTGCATGGTCATCACTCTGTCCACTCCTGGAACATTTGCATCACCTCAGGAGGAAGTTGTTAGCCCGCTAGCAGTTGCTCCCTTCCCCACACCCCCTGCCTTCAAGGCCACTCATCTGCTGTCCGATCTCTGTGGATTTGTCTGATGAGGAAGTTTCCTATAAATGGAACCATTCTAGTGTCTGACTTCTGGCACTTTGTGTAATGTTTTCAAAGCTCATCAGTATGATAGCATGTATTAGAACGTCACTCTTTTTGCTGACTAATAGTCCATTGTAGATCTACCACATTTTGCACATTTAGTCTACCCACTTATCAGTTGATGGATCTTTGGGTTGTTCTCACTCTTTGGTAGTTGTTAATAATACTGCTGTGAACTGTCATGTAGGTGTTTTGTGGTGGGAGATGTTTCAGTTCTCTTGGGAAAGGACTTACCTAGGAGTATATTTGCTGGATCAGATGTTAACTCTGTTTGACTCTTTGATGAATTACTGAAGTTTTTTTCCAAGAACTTACTTTTGAAGTAACTACAGCTGTGACCATGTAATTCAAGTTTTAATATGTAATTTCTCATTTTTGTTAAAATAGAGTGCATCTTTATAGTTTTTCACATTGTCGATAATCAGATTAACTTCTGTAAGGAAATTTTCCCTCTAATATCAAACTTTGTTTTCTAGAAACAATTTTCAGTTATATTTTTACTTATGGTAAGTAAATTTTAGATATATTTTGAAAAAAAATATTTACCTTAATGTTGTCTTTCCTTTTTGATGCAGAGTGTTCTTTTTTTTTCATAATTAACACATGGAACCTCAAAACCTGATCTTTCCTTAAAAGGATGCGTGTAATTGTCTCAGTTCCCTGCAGATGTCACAGAAGCACATTGGAGTGTGTAGACCACCTTCTATCCCTGGTGGATATTTATAATGGAGCTCTGTCTGTGATGAAATTGTCTCCAGCTCCCATCACTTTGAATTCTGGCAGAGAGGGATGAAGGACAGGAAGCCATCCTTGCTGTGTCCCCACTTTTGTTTCTTGAGAGAGCTGGGGTTGTGCTCACCAGTGATCTTCCTGGAGCCTTTGGCCCAGCAGGTGTTAAGTATGCAGGTCCCTCTCAGAGAAGGTGGGTTCCTTCCTTGACCATTATTCATGATGCACTTGGACTTGGGAACTCTTCCCAGTGCAGGACGCTGTGGCCATGCCCTTGGGGTGGGAAGTGACAGCTACATGGATTTGTGTTTTCCAGGCTGTTTGACTGTGCAGAATGAAGTCACTGGTCCAAAGACAAAAAGTGGCCTAGAGCAGGGCTCACTGACCGTGCAGTGTAATTATACTTCAGGCTGGAAGACCTACAAGAAGTACTGGTGTCGAGGAGCTGTTTGGAGTGGCTGCAAAACCCTTGTTAGCACCAATAGGACAGAGCAGGAGGTGAAGAAGGATCGTGTGTCCATCAGGGATGATCAGGAAAAGCTCATGTTCATGGTGACCATGGAGGATCTCAGGAGAGATGACGCTGACATATATTGGTGTGCAGTTGAGAGGGTTGGATCTGACCATATGTTTCCAGTTAATGTGACCATTTATCCAGGTAAGAATTCTTCCCTCATGCATCATGTGACCACGGTGCTGAGAATGGAGGTTTCAGAGATCCCACTCTCTCTCCCCTGAGCAACAAAAATGAATCTCCTTGTCCCCACCTGGGGTCCTATGTATGTGTGAGACCCTTTGAGGTAGAGACTTGGATTAGAGACAGAAACTGGGATTCCAGAGACATCAGGAGAAGGATACTGCCGTAGCTTCTCTGCCTGTCATTAGTGCTTATTGCAGTCAGTCAAGCAGGACAAGCCTGGCTTGGGTACAGGGGTTGGAAAAGGCAGTGGCCCCGACCTGGTTATTAGTGGCACCAGCTCTGCCCTCCCTGGAACCTACAAACCCGATATTCTCACTAAATAGAGCCTCCAGTTTGGTTTCTGGAGCCTGTGTGATTCACTTTTGCACACTTTAAGTAAAATTAACTCTTAAGTCATCAAGTGTAGAGCTCTGGAGGCTTAGAATCCTAGGAAACCAAAATCTAGATAATCCAGCTTCCTTTCTAACATGAAAGTGGCTAAAATTCCAGGGGTTCCTGGCTAGGGGTGTGGGATGAGGGACTCTGAACCCACTACTATAAAAGTTTTACTAAGAAAAGAGAGGAACACGTTCCACTCCACTTCAAGTGCCTTCCCCTCTCCTCCTCTGGTGGCCTCTGAGACTCACTGGGGTCTCTAGACCAAGCCTTACTTGCCTGAAAACCTTCAGCTTATCCCTGGAAAAAGTGATTCATGCTGAGACTGGGCAACCGCCTGTGCCCTGTAGGTCTCCCCTTGGAGCCCCAAGTCCTGTCTCCACTGGGGGGGAAGGTGAGGCAGGGAAGAATTCCTTCACCCCGCTCTGCACACACACACACACACACACGTACGTGCACACACGCACACGCACACACACACGCACACATTCACACAGTCAATCATATGGGAATCTTGCATATTCTCATTTATATAGAGATAAAAGTCTTATTTACATAAAATAAACTATGGAACATCTGCTGATGGACAAAGTAGAGTAAAAGAATCAGATTTTCCTCCTGCCTTAAACAACAGTAAACAAAATAGACAAGATACAGGAAACAAATATCTTCAACAATTTGGATATCAGGCAACAAAAGCCCTAATCCATGAGAGGAAGTAAATTTCAAAAGGTGAGCCAAACAACTGCCCAGCTTACAGCCTTGAGAGAGTCTGAGGGTTGAGCATAACTCAAACAGACCCTAGAAGACCTCTGGACTTGAAGGGACCATAAGGAAAAATAAGAGACAAGATGCAGAGGAGGAAAGATGGCAGAATGGCTGTTTGGGAACAAAATGTCTCCCCAAAGCAGATGATCAATTGTGAGTATTTGCCGCAGTCCGGCTGCAGCAAAATAACCGGGGGGTGACGAACAACTTGTGTATGTTGATACAGCAGGAGTGGAAGCCGTTTATTGTAGGACAGGAGCGGTATTTATACATTCCACACAGCTTATCTTAATTAACATAAACTAGATACAGCAGTCAACCAATAAGGAATCTCCACACTTAATGGCTCGCTGGCGTTACTTCACAAACCACTCCCTCTGGCAAAATGCCAGGCGCCATCCAGACTTGTTTACAGACCCTAACAAGTATTAACTTTGTATTGCATGTTGAGTGCATTAACTGTGAATTAAACAATATTGAGTCAAAGTTCACAGGACACAGAAGCAGAGAGGAAAGACTTGAAAAGGGTGAGAATCCCAATGGTCTGAAAAGGGGCTTCTGTGAGTATTCAAGAGAGTAAAGATCACCTCATGTATGAGAAAGCTACTTGAGGTTGGGTGAAGAACCACCCAAAATGATTAGAGGGAAGGGTGGCCAGTGTCCTCAGGGCCAGATACTGTGACCGTTCTCATGAGCCAGATTGGCAAGACATATCTGTGGGGTATTGGACTGAGTATTTATCAATGTCTTGCCTCCATAGTGATGAATAATTAGCTCTAGACTAAAAGCTGCTTTGATATGTATGGCCTTATAGATCTTTAGAGCAAGTCTTGAAAAATTCAGACTCTTCCAAGTAATTTAAATTAAAAAATACCCGAGAATAACAGGGTGAAAATCACAACATGTGCAAGACAGGCAAAGGTTGTAAGATATTATGATGATGATGATGTGAAAAAGCAGGAAAACACCCACTGATTCTGAGAATAGTCACTACTGAAAACAACCTAGAACTGACACAGATGTTGAAATTAGAAAAAAAGGAAATTAAATCAGTATGATAACTATACTTCATATGTCCAGGAGACAAGGAAAATATAAAAAGTCCCATTTCAAACTTTTAAAGCTGAAAACTAGTGTCTGAGATGGAAAAACACACCAGAAGAGATTAGTGGTATATTTAAAATTACAGAATAAGATATTAGTGAATTTGAAAGGAAGAAAGAAACTATAGAAAGAAAATAAAATTAAGCCCAAAGTAGCATCAGAAAAGAGACAAGAAAGATCAAATGAAATAGAAAACAACAACAACAAAAAATCAATAGAAAAAAAATCAGTGAAATGAAATGCCATTTCAGTGACGAGATAAAAACACATTGATAAACTTCTAGTCATAGTGACCAGGAAAAAATTGAGGAGAAATAAAATTGCTAATATAAAAAAACTAAAGAAAAGTGGAATCACAACAGATTTTACAGATGTAAAAAGAACAATAAGGAAATGTTACAAGCAACTTATATGCCAATATATTTACCAGCTTAGATGAAAAGGAAAAAAATCTTTTGAAAGGCACGAACTATCAAAGACACTCAGGAAGAAACAGATGACTGAAATAACTCTACATCTATTAATGACAGAATTTGTGGTTTAAAACCTTCCCACAAAACAAAACAGAGCAAACTAAAACACAACACCCTGGGCTTAGATGGTCTGCCAGAGAGTTTGACCAAAAAGGCTGAGATAATAGCAATTCTATAAAACTCCTCTAGAAACTGGAGATCAACGAGGCTACCGTTAACCGGATACAGACCGAGACCAAGTCATTACAGGCAAGTATTTATGTAAATGTTTGCATAAATGAAACTGCAAACGTTCTAAGGAAAATTTTAGCAAATTGAATTCAATAGTATATGGAGAAATAAAAGCATCATAATGAAGCAGGGTTTATCCCAGGAGTGAGAATGTGATTGACCTTCAAAAATTAATCAGTGTGAATCAAGCACACTACAAAATAAAGTGCAAATGATTATCTCAATAGGCACAGATAAGGCATGTGATAAAATCCAACTCTGTTCCTGATTTAAACAAAACAAAACAAACAAACAAACAAACAACAACAACAACAACAAAAAAAAAACCCAAGAAAACCTCTTGTCAAACAAGGAAACATTTTCAACCTGATAAGAGGCAATTACAAAAGATAATATACATAATTGTGATGGACCAATGCTTTCTTCCTTAACGTCAGGAACGCTTTCTTTTCACTTCTGTTGTACATTGTAGTGGGGTTTCTAGGCAGAAGTAATATTTTTAAAAAATTTATATGTACATGGCATCCAGATTGAATAAACAAATAAAAATCTCCTGAGCAGGAGAAAATACGATTATGTATTCAGAAAACTCTTGAAATATCCCCCTCTCTAAATATAACTACTAGAACTAGTGAGTGAGTCTCTCGAAAGGTTGCAAGCATCAGCTGATATCTATAACTTGTAATAAGTGATCAGAAGTTGAAATTTCAAAATACCATTTATAATAACATAATATGAACTCTTTAAGGATAAATCTACAAAAGATGTGCAAGACCTAAATGGCAAAACTATACAATAATGCTGAGAGAAACCAAAGAAAAGCTAAATAAATGAAGAAATATGTCTTGTGTATGGGTTGTAAGATTCAACATTGTTAAAAAGACAATTAACTTATAGATTCAACACAACGCCTAAAAATCCTAGTAGGATTTTTTTTTTTTGAAAGAGATTGACAGGCTGATTCTAAAATTGGTGTGGGAATGTAAGGACCTGGAATAGTTAAAACAACTTTGAAAAAGAAGGACATAGTTGGAAGACATTCACTTCTGATTTCCACACTTAAAATAAAGCTGTAGTCATAATGTCAGTGTTGGGGTCAGATAGAAACATCGATAAAGGTGAATCAGAACAGAGGATCCAGATGTAGGTACACCCACCTGACACATATATATAGGCAAAGCTATAAAGCAATTAAATGAAAAAATGATAATCCTATCAACAAATTGTGCTGGTGTCCCTGTGTTAAAAAATGGATTTTAACCCATATTTTAGATTATTCACAATTATTTCAAAACAGATCATAGATCTAGATGTAAAATCCCAACCCACAAAACTTCCACAATAAAACAGGGAAGAAATCCCAGCAGCTAGAGAGGCTGAGGCAGGAGGATCACAGGTTTAAAGCCAGCCTCAGCAACTTAGTGAAGCACTAAGCAACTTAGCGAGAACCTGTCTCTAAATAAAATATAAAAAGGGCTGGGGATGTTGCTCAGTGGTTAAGCACCCTTGGGTTCAATCTCTGGTACCAAAAAACCAAACAAAACATGGAAGAAACTCTTTTAAGACCTTGGGTTTGGTACATTTTTTCCTAGGTCTAACACCAAAAGTATAATCTATAAGATTGATAATTTGGACTTTGTTAAAATTCAAACCTCCACTCTTTGGAAAATAGCATGAAGAGAATACAGTGAGACTGGGAGAAATCATTCAGAGAGTACATACAGAAGCTGTGTGACAGGGAGCCTCTAAGAGAGATCCCAGGGGTCTCCACCTCTGGGTACCCAGAGCCTGGTGTAATCCCTTCCCCTGAGTGTGGACTGGACCTAGTAACTTGATTCTGGTGGACAGAGTATGGAACATTTCGTGGGCTATCAGTTCCGAGATTAGGTTCTAAAAAGGCTGTGGCTTCCATCTCCTTGCCCACTCACTGTCTTCTCCTGAACCCTGCTCTCTGGCAGGAGCAAGCTGCCATGTTGTCAGTAGCCCTGTGGGAAGGCTGAGTGTCTAGGAACTGTCACCTGGCTAACAGCCAGAGGAACCTGAGACCTGCTAAAACCCACAGGAGTGAGCTTACAAGCAGATTCTCCCTATTGAGGTATCCGGAGCCCCAGCTGGCTGATACCTCCGTCACAACCTTGTGAGCCAGGGGACCCAGCCAAGCCATGTCCAGCTTCGCGATCTGAAGAAAGTGTGAGATAATAAATGTTTGATATTTCAAGCCACCAAGTTTCTTGGTAACCTGTTACAGAGCAACACATAACTGATACAATCTGATACATAATTTGTTTCCAGAACATAAAGAAGTCTTAAGCCTCTAAAACAAGAAAACAAATAATTCAATAAAAATGGGTTAAAGATTTGAATAGACACATTACTAATGACCATATTCGGGGTTGTGGCTCAGTGGCTGAGCGCTTGCCTTGCACATGTGAGGTACTGGGTTCAATCCTCAGCACCACATAAAAATAAGTAAACAACTCAGCACCACATAAAAATAAGTAAACAAAATAAAGATATTGTGTCTATAACTAAAAAATCTATTTTAAAAAGACTATATGTGGATGGCAAATAATGAAAAGACACTTAACATAGCTGGGTGTGGTGGAGCACACCTGTAATCCCAGCAACCTGGGAGGCTGAGGCAGGAAGATCCTGAGTTAATTGCCCCTGGATTCAATCCCTGGTACCAAAAAAAAAAAAAAAAAAGGAAGAAAGAAAGATGCTCAACACTATTATTCAGTGAAAATGTGAACGAAAACTACATACTCAAAATTTAACAGCATTATGTCTACTCACAGGTTTGCATGAGAACATTTATTTGTAGTAGTCCCAAATTGGGAACAACCCAAACGTCCACCCGTTGGTGGATGGATTAACGACTTGTGGACCATCCATACAATGGACAGTGCTTGCGATCAAAAATAATGATTCACTGGCTGTTGGAGGGCAGAGAGGGGTGAAGGACAGGAAGCCATCCTTGCTGTGTCCCCACTTTTGTTTCTTGAGTGAGCTGGGCTTGTGCTCACCAGTGATCTTCCTGGAGCCTTTGGCCCAGCAGGTGTTAAGTATGCAGGTCCGACTCGGGGAAGGTGGGTTCCTTCCTTGACTTGGGAACTCTTCCAGGTGCAGGACACTGTGGCAATGCCCTTGGGGTGGGAAGTGACAGCTGTATGGATCTGTGTTTTCCAGGCTATTCCACTGCAAATAATGAGGTCACTGGTCCAAAGACAAAGAGTGGCCCAGAGCGGGGCTCACTGACCGTGCAGTGTAATTATACCTCAGGCTGGAAGACCCACAAGAAGTACTGGTGTCGAGGAGCTGTTTGGAGGAGCTGCAAAACCCTTGTTAGCACTACTGGGTCAGAGCAGGAGGTGAAGAAGGACCGTGTGTCCATCAGGGATGATCAGGAAAGGCTCATGTTCATGGTGAGCATGGTGGACCTCAGGAGAGATGACGCTGACATTTACTGGTGTGCAATTGAGAGGTCTGGATATGACCTTAAGTTTCCAGTTGATGTGACCATAGATCCAGGTAAGAGTGTGTTGATGTGTCCCTGAGGTCCCACTGAAGTGAATGGTCTGTTATTCAGAGTGACCTGTCACAGAGGGCGCTTCAATCCTGAGGTCTCACAGAATCCTGAGTGAACATTTGGGGTTGGCCAGGGGTGGGGCTTCTTTAAAAGCCCCGGATCCTGGAACCTCCTCCAGGAAGTCAGCCAGAGCAGACTCTCTTTTCCCTCTGCACAGCTCAGTCCTGAACCTGTTGCCAATAAAGGTCAAGGTGATGGTCCCCAGTTTCAGCCCTTGGTCTGGAGAGACCTGCTACTGCTTTCCTGGGACCTCAGTGTCCAGGGGTGCCCTGCTCTTTGGGGTGCTCTGGGCGAGGCCTTGACAGGGCTGTTCTCACCCCCCTCCGTATCCACCCTGGGGGAGAAGAAGCCCTGTGGAGTCTGGTGTGTTGGTCTGACTCCTGAGCCCAGAGAGGCCTTCACAGACCGCTGCGTTCCTGCTGCTGGGAACCCGCTGGGAGCCGCTCATGCCTTTGGCTTACTGAGGGTCTGGTCCTAAGTCCTCCAGAAAGCAGGCGCTGCTGGAGGCTCCAGGGTCCCGAGGCCTGGGTTTGAAGATGTTTCCTGTTGACTCTGCTGCTCGGCCCCTGGACAGGCGGCACCAGATGGCAGGGCTCTGGGGGCACAAAGGAGCACCACAGTCACGAGAGCCCAGGCCTGGAACCTCTGGGGCGTGTTCTGGTGGCACAGTGGGCAGCAGGCATTGTCTCTCAGAATCCTGACAATGCCCAGGAGGAAGGTGTCCCCATTATCGAATCTTCATAACTTGCCTGAAGTGGAGGCCTTCTAGAACATTCTGATTCATGGCATGTACATGGAATTCTAGCAGTGCAGACTCTGGATAAGCTCAGAGGGCACACCGGTGGTTGCCTGGTGTGGTCGTCTGCTCAGCTGCCATGCCACAGTCTGGGTGGTATAGACACAGGAGCATCCCTCACAGTTCTACAGGTTGCAAGTCCAAGATGAAGGTGCGGGCTGGGTGGGGTCTGGCTGAGGACGCTCATGCAGAGAGCCACCCTCCAGATAAACAACATACACTAAAAAGTGTATGTTGTTTATCTGGATATGAAGTTTACCTGGGCTTCCACATCCCTGGGTCTGTCCATGTGTTCTCATCTCTTCTTCTAAGGTTAGTTTAGGTCTTGCCTCTTCAAAGGCCCTGTCTCCAAACACAGTCCCATTCTGAGGTACTAGGAATTGTGTGGATTCAATGTTTGAATTTGGGGGGATACTTTTCAGTCCACAGCACCTGGTGACAGAATAGGGAAGAGGGTATTACTGAGGAAATTTGGGGTATTTTGGCTATGTTCACTATCTTGATTGAGTGGTGGTGTGACCAGGTAATCCATCCTCAATTAACAAATTATATACTTCAAATATTTACAGTTTATTATGTGCCAGTCATATCTTGATCTAATATGGGAAAATGATATCATCAGAAAAAGAGCCAAGTGTGATGTGATCTTTTATGTTTAGATTGTTCTAGAAGCTCAGCACAGGTGAGAACAGTGTGGTGCAGCAAGAATTGGCATTGCATTGGAGGTGGATTATGGAGGTTATCACAAGCACCATACTCCACCGGGGAAGGGATGGCAACCTGGTAGAGCTGTTGGGAGATAGGAAAGGGTGGCAAAGGAGAGAGAGGAGTGGATGGCACTTGGTCCATCCTGGCACCAGCCATCAGTGCCAGTCAGCCTGGGTTTCCCAGAGGAGGCTCAGGGAAAGGGGGCCAGCTCAGTGGGTTGCATCCCTGCAGAACAGGCGAGAGAGCTAGCTTCAGCCAAGGCAGAGACTCAGAAAGAGCTAGTGTGGCCTAGGGACCACAAAACGCCATTGTGTGTGCTCAGCTTGACAGACAGACCAGGACTGATTATTATAACTTGCTTCCTGAGCTTGGTCCTCAGAATCTCTTGCATGGTCACCAAGTTGTTTTCTGTATTAAATAACTACTTTAATGTTTTAGATGACAGCTAAAGGGTCCTGGTGGCCAGGGAGAAACTCTTTAGTTCTCAGAGGGAGAATACTCTGCATCCAGAGCTGGGTTGTTCATGGAAGAAGTAACTCTGTTTGGCTTTGTTTAGCCCCAGAAAATCCAGTGACAGCAAGGACAACCACAGTGACTTCAATCACTGTGAAGACCGCCAGCAACCCATCAGTGACTCGCACCACCAGCCCCCTCAAGTGGTAAGCAGAGTTGGGTCCTAGAGTCCTTTCTTGGGGGCCTGGTCCCATGGCGTCTCCTCTGGGAAGGTTTCCAGATTAAATTCAGGATGCCCAGGAATCCTGGAATTCACACAAACAAGAAATAATGCTTTAGCCAAGGGTAACCCAAGTGTTTAATGGGACAATCTAACACTAAAAAGTGTATGTTGTTTATCTGGATATGAAGTTTACCTGGGCACCCTGCACTTTCACATGCTAAACCTGGTCACTGCAACCTGTGGGTGAACTCAGCTTGGCACCCCCACCTGTCCCCCCTGATATAATCCTCATGTCAGAAGAGTCACTGAAAAATCTGGGGTGGGCTTCCCCAACCTCAGTTTACCTTTGAGCACATCCGTGAAGGCAAAGACTTCAGCTGGGTAGCAGGAGAGGAGAATGGGCCTGGGCCTCTGGCCTCTCTCTAACATGGCCCCCTGGGGACAAGACTGCCACAGTTTGGCCTGTGTGGGTTGTGAGAGACTCCTCTCCCATCTGCTCCTGGCAAGTCTCCTTGTCCAGCCCACCTCTCCCCTAGTACCGAGTGAGGTGTGGGAGGTGCAGAGGGGAGGGGCGGGGAGCTGGAAGTTTGGCTGCGTTTCTCATGGCAGAGGCTGTGGAGTGCCAGTCGGAGGCTGACCCCCCCTGAAGATATCCAAAGGAATTCAGCCTCTGATAGCTCTCCAGCTTAACTCCATCTCAGGTCGCTGCAGTCAGGCCCCAGGTCAAGATCACAGCTGAACCACAAACCCTGCTCCTTCCAGAGCCAATGCGAAGTCCCTTTCTCCCACTCTTTCTTCCAGAACTGCACCCCTTTCTCATCTGGTTCCCTTTCTAGTCGATGCTGTTCCTTCCACTCTCTTACTCTTGAGTTAGCTAAATACTTATGAGGAACTCCACCTTAGGGGCTGCTTTAGGCTCCTTGCTTGGATTTTTTTCTTTTTTTTTTTTTTTTGGTACCAGGCATTCACCCCAGGAGCCCTTAACCACTGAGTCACTTCCTTGCCTTTATTATTATTATTATTATTTTTAATTTTGAGACAGGGTCTCACTAAGTTGCTTCATGCTAAATTGCTGGGGCTGGCCGAGCCTCTGGATTAGCAGCGTTCCCCACCACGCCCAGGTCTTTGGTGGTGTTTGATTGTTTGGTTGGTTTCCTCCTGTTTTGGAAGTGCCTCTGTGTAAATGTAGGGAATTTTAGCTGCTGAGAGACAGAGGGCAGGAGACCAGGGAGGTGTGGTGGAGCGCCCCAGAGAGTGCAGAGCAATGGAGAGAGCACAGGGCATTTGACCTGTGCCCTGCCTGGTGGCCTCCCCTTCATCTTCAGGAACACATTCAGTCCACTCAGCAACCCATCCGCATTCTCACGTTGGATGTACTTCAGAGTTTTCAAATCTACCCCTGAGCTGCGGGAAGCCTTCTGTTGGACTGAAACAAAGATGGCCCCGGAAGGTGGAGACCCTGAAGGCTGTGGAGGATGGTGGGGAGGAGGGGGATGGAGGGTCCTTCAGACTCACAGGGAATAACAAAGAACTGCGGGGCCAGAGTCAGTCCATGGCACAGTGGGTGGGAGCAGAGGGAAACAATTCCCAGGTGTGGTGTCCCACAAGCCTTCAAAGATGTGACATCAGATCTGACACAGGCAGCTGTGAGGGTGGGGAGGGCCATCTGGGTGGAGACGCCGAGACAAAGAGAGCACAGCCAACCCTCAGCCTGGAGGGAATGGGACTAGGTGAGGGGGATTGTGGGAGACCAGCCCCCCACGGCAGACTGGGGGTGGACAGGAAAAGGAGGTGGCTTAAGGCCAGGCTTACTGTAGTGGGGGACGCCCAGGCCTTCCAAGGGAGCTGTCCTGCTGGCCCCAGGTCTCCCTCACTTGGCTACTGGAACCCCGGATCTGGGCACAGGGACGGCTGGAAGATCCCAGACCTCTGCCCCAAGTGGCAGTTTTTTATTTCCTGTTTCTTGTTCCCACAGGTCCTTGTTCAGCAGCACCTACTTCCTGATCCTGGTCTTCCTGGAGGTGCCCCTGCTCCTGGGTATGCTCAGTGCTGTCCTCTGGGTAAACAGGCCTCAGAGATGCCCTGGGAGGAGGCGGAGTCCGCCAGATGAGAACTAGTAGTAAAAAGACGCTCCAGTAGAAGAAAAAGAGCATTTCTGTGAGGAAGCCATGTGGTTGGCATGGCTATGGCTCTGAGGCCACTCAGCAGCTTTGGGGAGCAGCCCCTGGTCCCTGCTTCTGCAGCTCTGACCCCTGGGATGTCACGGAGACAGTAGGAAGTGCCAGCAGAGAGGATGCTTCCCCCAGAGGCCCCAGTTCCTTGGAGGTCACATGTCATCTCAAGTGCGGTCACCTGCTACATTGATGGACCTTTGTTTGCATTCCTTGGGGTGCAGGGCCCCAACTAATCGAGTGTTTCCACACTGTAAACCTCAGGACAGAGAAGGAAAGGGGCTGCCAGCCCCACCCCACCCAGCTCCGTCCCTCAGTGACTGAAGTCGATGACCGGCCCTCTCTGTGGACACTCATGGTCTCCTCCATTTTGAGCAGTTAGGCTGCTCTTCTTGTCTGGGAGTGGATGGAACATGGGCCGTACATTTTGGTACCCACAGCGATGGCCCACTTGATAATGCGCTCTTGTTTTGGTCCTGGGGACTGAACGCAGGGTGCTTAACCTCTGAATCACACCCCAAACCTTTTATTTTTTATTTTGAGCCAGGGTTTTGCTAACTTGCTGAGGCTGGCTTTGAATTTACAGTCCTCCTGCCTCGCCTCAGAATTGCTGGGACTCCAGGCGTGTGCCACCACGCCCGGCTTGAGCCGCACAACTGGGGACTGTGGAGGAACCACAGTGGGATGCTGGAGCTGGAGCAGATCCGACACCGTGGGCTTGGGGTGGCAGAGGGGCAAGGCCACCACACAGCTGTGTATCCTTTCAGACGCACCCAGACTAAGGTTCCACCCAATGGCTGAAGCTTCCAGAAAGTGCTGCTGGCGAGTGATCTTATCAGGAGAAAAGGAGAGCCGTTTCCTTCCTGTCCAGTTCCGGCTCCTGGGCTTGTACTTCTGGGAAGGAGGCCACTATGGAGAAGGCACAGCCGGTCAGGGGCAGGAGAAGCCAAGGGCCCTGGGCAGGAAGGACAGTGCAGGACACAGCGGGACGGAGGCTGGGACATTGCACCTCCCTTCCCTGAAGCTGAGTGTGGGAGTCGGGGTTCTCCAGGGAAGCCCAGCAGTGTGTGGGGGGCATTCCAAGGAGGCTCCGTGATGTGGAGGGCGGGGCAGGCTGCAGAGCTGGGAGCTGCTGCTGCAGGTGGAGCTGGAGACGGAGGCCCATGGGACACTCGGCTGTTTTCTCTTAAGGACTGTAACCGATTGGACGATTGGACAAGGCCCACCGCATTATGGGGGTAATCTGCTTGGTTCAAAGCCTACTGACTTGATGTTAATTTCCCCTAAAACATACCTCACGGCCACACCCAGGTGGGTGTTGGGCCAAATAGCTGCGCACTGTGGCCTAAGCAAGTGACACAGATCCACCTCACACTGGCTGTCCTGGCACATGGGGCACAGTTGGTACTTCACAGGGCCTCCATCTCCGAAGCTCCCCTCCCCCTCCCCTGCTCACGCCCAGCCTGGTCTCCCTTGCCTGTGGCTGCCACTCGCTGCTGGCCTCTGGCTTGAGGGGTGAATGGTGCACCCAGCCTGTGACTGAGCCCGTGCCCACTATGGCCGGAGCATGGATTGGGTCCCCAGTGCCACCTGCCGGGGTCCCCAGTGTCCAGTGGGACAGAGGCTGCTGCTCCTTCAAGAAACACTAGTCCAGGTCGCCCCGTGCCCTGCTCTGGCCAGTCTCTGCACCCAGGCTAGGTCCCCGTTTACTCCGACCATTGTTCATTCAACAAACACTGTGTCTACTGAGTACCAGGCACTGTTCAAGTATAAGCCCCAAAATAGACAAAAAAAAAAAACCCAGTTGAGTGCCGTGGAAGAAACCTACAGGTCCACAGACAAGGTCTCACTCAGCTAGAGAGTGGCAGAGCTACATCCAGACCCCACCCCCACCCTTCCTGGGCTCCGCTGCCCTCTCTGACCTGACCCTCCAGGGAAAGTCTTTTTTCCGCTGCCAGGTCTGGCGCCCATGTGCCACAATCACGCCCTTCTGCAGCACCCTGTTCTGAGTCCCCGGTTAGCATCTTGAAGTCACGCGTCAGGTCTGTAGACCGTGCTGTAGAAGAGGACCTTCCCTTGGTAACCTCCACCCCGCCCCTCCCCTTTCCAGGCCTGGTTTTGTTAGTATAGTATTTTTTGTATGTGTGATATTTATATTCTCTTCTGTGAATGTTTCCCACAGTTCAGTCTTCTTTTGTTCCTCTTGCTTTTAAATGTATTCATTGCTTAGCCAGGCGTGGTGCCTGTGATCCCAGGGACTTGGGAGGCTGTTATGTTTTGGATGTGAGGTGTCCCCCAGAAGCTCAGGTGTGAGACAATGCAAGAGGGTTCAGAGGGGAAAGGATTGGGTTGTGACAGCCTTAACCCAATCAATGAATTGATCACCTGAGAGGATTAATTGGTGATTGAAGGCAGGTAGGTGTGGCTGGAGGAGGTGGGGGATTGGGGTGTGGCTTTGGGCTACATATTTGTATCTGGCGAGTGGAGTCTCTCTCACTCTCTTTGCTTCCTGATCATCATGTGAGCTGCTTCCCTCCACCACACTTTTCTGCCATGATGTTCTGCCTCACGTCCAGCCCCAAAGAATGGAGCCTGCTATGGGTGGAGTGAGACCTCTGAAACTGTGAGCCTCCAAATAAACCGTTCCTCCTCTACAATTGTTCTGGTTGGGTCCTTTCATCACAGGGGCAAAAAAAACTGACCAAAACAGAGGCTGAGACAGGAAGACCTCAAGTTCAAGGATGGTCTCCAGCTGAGTGCGGGGGTGCACGCCTATAATCCCAGCAGCTCAGGAGGTCCAGGCAGGAGGATCACGAGTTTAAAGCCAGCCTCAGCAACTTAGCCAGGTCCTAAGCCACTTAGCGAGATCCTGTCTCTCAATAAATGTTAAAAAGGGGCTGGGGATATGGCTCAGTGGTTAAGCACCTCTGGGTTCAATCCCCAGTATCCAAAAATAAAGGATGGCCCCTACAACTTAGAACCTCAGCAACTTAGAAAGACCCTATCTGAAAAATAAATAAATTAATAAGGACTGGGAGTGTAGCTTGGTGGTAAAGCACTGTTGGGTTCTATCCCCAGGACCCCTCCCCCAGCCCCACCCACCATGGATGCATTCATTGGTCACCACTCTCTCTTTTTTCATCCCTAATGTATCGTTTTCTTGGCAAACGTTTATCATGATGTAGTCTTTCTACCTTTGACGGGCCGTGGGAGCTGTATTCCATCAGTTCTCTCATCTGTAGATTGTTGCTGGGATATTTCAAAAGCAGCCGGGTAGAGTCCATGCCACGGTGTCTTTTGCCTTTGGCACCTGCAGATCTCCCTGCACTGTCTCCCAGTGCGACACCAGGGAGCGGAATCCAGAGGCCACCGATTTTGCTTGTACGCAGTTGCTCATTCTGACGGGCGGCCAGGATGACTCCATCTTTATCCTCTGAGTTCTGTGACTTCAGAATATTCTAGCTGTGGATCATCATCATCCCTGGACGCTGTGTGGCCTTTCAGTCATGAATGGAAGTTTCTCTTTACGTCAGGATTGTTTTTAATTAAACTTAATTATTTTTACATCTGGCTTCTTCATTCTCTTAGGGAACAGCGGCACACAGGTGTGGATCTCCTCTCTTCATCCCCTGCACCTGCAGCAATCCCCTCTACCCAGGGACCCAGGCCATGGATGATCAAAATGTCTTACCTGCCAGTCAGACTTGTGGAGATGAAAAATTGACAATTTGCCGGGGGGGGGGGTGAGATGTGGTAGTTAGCTATGTATTTATTTATTAGTTTTAGGTGGACACATATCCTTATTTTATTTTTATGTGGTGCTGAGGATCGAACCCTCGTGCATGCTAGGTGAGTGCTCTACCACTGAGCCACAACCCCAGCCCTGGGTAGCTATTTTTAATACTTCTGGTGAGAGCAAAGATTTTTCCAGTCTCTTTGGTAATATGCATTAAAATTCGAAAATGCAGAGACCTCCATCCCAGCTATTTTATTTATAGGACTGCATCCTGCAGGTATATCCAAAAGTATATATCAAATCACACATACAAGGAAATTCATTGTACAAAGTTGCAAAAGAACTGAGGGAAAGAATTAAACAACTCAAACAACACCTGGCTGGGTGTGTCTGGGAGGGGGAAAAGGAGCAAGGCAGGGCAGGAATCTCAGATGCCATTGGTGCCCTGCCCACGACAATTCAGCACTTGCTGTACCCTCAGAAGAGCATGTGCATCCTATAGTGTTTGGGTGGATCCAGAGAGGGCAGATAAGAGGCCTCAGGGGAAGCTTGTTTGCAAGCTATTTACCTCCCTAGTGTAGAGTTCCTTCACAGATGCAAACCTCCCCATGAACGATCGGCTTCTCAGAGCTACTTCTGTCTGTGGCCCCTCTGAAAAGTCATCTCAAAATTATGGGAAAGAAGTCTAGTTTGGGGTGGCATGTCTTAATCTCCCATAAGAGGAAAACATTGGTCTGATGGCAGAGCTAGGTCTTATCTAGCAACTTCGAGCAGGAACGCAGTGGGCGTCACACAAGGCTCAGGGCAATGTCTGCACACAGAACAGTCTTGTTACAGAGTAAGCTTTGCTGTACAGACCTTCAAGACAAGGGCAGCAAAGAACAGAGCGTAGGTAGTCTCCCATCCTTTCGTGTGACGGAGAGTTGTGATGACCTGTTTCATGCACAGGGTTGGCACTCCAGCAGAGAGACCTTGCCCCCTGTACTTTCCATTCTCATAGGACAAATTTGAGGAGGTCCTGGTCAATTGGGGGATATTATTCAGGTTTCTCCAGAGAAACAGAACTAATGTTGTGTGTGTGTGTGTGTGTGTGTACACACATATATCTCCTACCCTACACATATATATGCACATATATATCCACAAATATGTATATATTTATACACATACATGTACATATATATATTTCTAGAAAGAGATTTATTATAAGGTGTTGGCTTGAGGTAAGAGAGAAGGAATATGAAGGTAGGTATAAAGGGGACAGAAGGAAGGACGAGGAAACATAATCTAGATTCAGGTTTCACACACCTTTCAGGCCTGTCACCCCCCAGGTTAGTCTCTTTCCCAGGCTGGTCACTCCCAAATTTCTGGGAAATCTGTAAATCTTAGAGTTACAGGAAATTCGCTCACTTGTGAAAACCGGCTTGTGCACTGTCAGCCCACATAATAAATGGATTAAGCAAAGTGACACATGCTAATTTTAAAATCCTATAACCTAGGATACTTTCCAAAGTTACCCACTGGTCAGATCATGGAGCCCACATCAGTCGAGGAGCCTGAGGATGGCCAGGCCACCATAAACTGTCCTGTGATCACCAGGCTGATGTCATTTACACCTACCTTCCCATTCCCACCAAGTTCCCTTTAAGAGCCTGAGAATCCCCAAAGCATCTCCCACTCGAAGGTCTCTGCTCTCCTGAACACGTCTCTGTGCCTTCACTGATGCCTCCTTAAACTCATTTCTGGGCTGTTTGTCAAGAAGCCCACTCGTCCTGAGTTGAGGTCCCCCTGGTGACAGGTTCCCACGGAGGCCTCCTCTGGTGACAGGTTCCCACGGAGGCCGAGTAGTCTGGTGATCTGCCACATGTCTGTCTATGAGAGGGACACCCAGGAAATCCAGAGTGTAACTCAAAGGCCTGAGACACCAAGGGCAGCAGATGACCACCCCAGCCCAGGAGGTACGCAGGGGCACTCTCAACCTTCCTCTCCTTTCTGACCTACTTTGGCCCTCAACAGGTGGGCTGCTCCCATCTGGTAGGAAGGCAGTGGGCTTCACTCCGCACACCCTTCGAGACACACGCAGAAATCATGCTTGACAAAACACCTGGGCTTCCCTGCCCCCATCAAATCGATCACTTCAGGAAGATGTCCAGACTCCTGGGCACCAGTGAGTGAGCGACGTGATTGCAGCCACTTCAGCTTCCTGGCATTTAGTGACCCAAGCTACCCAAGAAGGGTCAGGTCCTCCTGCTGCAATTAGAAGCCACCAGTCCCTCGGAAGGTGGGTGGGCCTGCGTCCTGGAGCGCCCAGCTCCAGCAGGAACCCAGGGGAGGTTCCGGACATGCCTGGACAAGCCTGCTTCCCAGGGGCCATCTCAGAGTGCAGTGTCCCCTTCTGAGCCCTGGTCTACACTGGGCACAGGGATGTGCTGGCTTTCTTTTGCTTCCCTTTGCCCATTTACTTCCCTGAAACTCAGGGAACCCTAATAAACCCTCTAGCTGGATTTGCTTAGTTATTTGCTTTCATCCCCAATTTCAGTGGCCGCCTCACCAAGCAATGGGCTCCCATCAACGTTGCCGTAGCCAATACCTCTGACGTTTTGTTCAAGATGGCCCCAGTTGCCTGAGCTCTTTCAGAAACTGAGAGGGAGCTCAAATTGGTTGGAATCACTCACCTTTCCCTTAGGTCTGTGTAGGTGTCTGGTGGGTGAACTTTCCCCCAATTTTTTGTTTAAATTTTTTTAAACTTTATTATATATTTATGCGGTGCTGAGGATGGAACCCAGTGCCTCACACATGCTAGGTGAGCGCTCCGCCACTGACCTACAGCCCCAGCCCTAGAGGGTGACCTTTAGAGTCTGCTGATCTACCATTTTCTCACATTCTGTGAAGAGCCATGGAGTTTGATTACTCAGGCGCAGACCACCGACTGTTTCTCTTCTCCTTACTTCCAGCCTCTCTCCCCACACTTCAGACCTCCTGTTTCTTTACTGTTTGAATCCCTCCACCCCATCCCAGGGGAGGCTGGCTCTCCATCTCCACATGATTGACATCTCGTGCATCAACTCTCCTTTTAAAGCTTGTCATTTGAGTGATTGGTGTTTTGCTTATTGCCAGCTATCCAGCAGGCATCTCAACGTGATAAACCCAGGCCTCTGCCCATCCCGAATCTTGTTTGATGCTTTACTACAAGGTGCAAAAATATGGTCAGCAAAGAAATGAATTTTGAAATCATGATGCTAATCTGGTTCCTCATGATAAATGAGAAAAAAATATTTTTGCAAGGTCCAAGATATTACAGGTTGAGCACCCTTAATCTCTAGCACCTCGGAAAGGGTCCTTATTGGGAAATAGGGTTTCACAGAAGAAAACAGTATGAAGTCAAACTGGCATAGAGTGGACCCTAATCCAATCTGACCAGTGTCCTTACCAAGAATGTCATGGAAGAGACAGGGGTGTGTACAGGGAGGGAGCCGCATGAAGACACAGGCAGGTGGGGAAATGCATCCAGAGGCTCAACACACGCTCAGCAGCTGCAAGAAGCCTCAGAGCCTCCCTCAGGCTTGGAAGGAAGTCCCTGCCAATGCCCAATCTTGGCTCTCTGGCCTCCAGAAGTCCCAGACGGCAGGTTTCTCAGGTTTAAGCCACCTGCCTGGGTGCTGGGCTCTGGCAGCCCTAGGCAGTGGCCTAGTCTTTACTTTCATGGAGGAACTGGAAGAGGTTCTGAACTATAGTCCATCAACAGTTCTGAGAGGCTTTGATCATATAACATAAGATGATGGCCCTGTTCTGTGTATATTTAGAGGGAATTTAAACATTTGCATGTCACTGTTTCAAGAAAATTTTCACTCCTGACAGCTTATTCATGTAACTAAGAATTCCCAACCACAACCATGAAAAGAATAGGAAGACATCTGACACCAAATCTACGCTCATTGGGGCAGAGAGTACCTATCCCTGGGCCCGTGAACTAATTGGATAAAAGAGCCTCATCTGTTTCAAGAGGAGATGAAGTTCAATTAAAATGTTGGTTTTGTATCTTTTTTTTGTTTTTGGTACCAGGGATTGAACTCAGGGGCACTCGACAACTAAGCCACATCCCCAGCCCTATATTGTATTTTATTTAGAGACAGGGTCCCGCTGAGTTGCTTAGCACCTTGCCATTGCTGAAGCTGGTTTTGAACTTGTGGTCCTCCTGTCTCAGCCTCCGGAGTCACTGGGATTACAGGCACGCACCACAGTGCCCGGCTGTTTTTGTATTTTTAAAAGGCATGCATTGGTTTCTTGACTGAAGTTACATAGTTTTGCTTGATTATGTATTAATTATTGGACATAAAGGGCTGGCAGGTGTTGGTGCCCTTTGACCTCATGGAAGCCTAGCGTATGGCTCTTGGTTAAATACTCACTGCCACAATCGACTCGAGGACTTCGGAGGAGTACGACACTGCCCACCTCTCTATATGCTGCTTCAGTTTCACTTTCCCTCCCCAGCCTGCCTTCCTCTTCTTCCTTCTCTTTTTTGATGCTGGGGAATCAATCCCTCCTGCATGCTAAACACATGCTCTACCACAGCACTACCCAGCCCTTTTGATTAAGTAGATTTTTTTTTTTCTGAAATGGGGCCTCTCTCTGTTGCCCAGGCTGGCCTCAAACTCCTGGGCTCAAGTGGTCCTCCTGCCTCGGCCTCCCAAGTATCCGGGACTGCAGGAGTGGCACTGCATGTGGCTCCAGTTTAGACTTGGAATCTCTTTCTCACCTCCTCCTACTCCTGCCCCATCCTTTCTCCTCTGCTCTTCCAAGTGAAAGCTGCTTCTAGCTCCCATGTGGATTGGGTATCCTCAGCCCTGGCTGCCCATCAGATGCACCTGAGCATGGTTTTAACTGAATCCTGAGGAGGACGCCTTGGGAGGACGAAATCCACAGCTTGACCCTCAGGTCCTCACTTTCATTCTTGCATTAGAGCAACCTCAGCAAAAATGAGGCAGTTCTGCCAGCAACCAGCAGATGGCGAGAGCGAGCCCTGAATTCTGTGCTCCCCTAAGTCCCTCAAGTGCTCCTCAGCAGCTGATTGGATACTAGGGCCAGCCACCTCAGGGTTTAGGATCTGGACCAGGTTCTTCCCTGCACACCGACAGGCCGCCTGCCTGCTCCAGCCCAGCCCCAGCTGCCCAGGTCTGCTGTCTCCCCCCCCCCAGACACCCCTCTCTCTGGGGCCCACAGGACTGGGCCGTTGGAATGCATCTCAACGTGGTCTCCATATTCTTCAAAGACCTGAGAGCTGTGCTTGCTGGGTGGGAAATGTGTTTCTCAAGCTTCCCTGCCCTCTGCCACAGTCCCCTCCTGGACGCTGCCCTCTACGTGCTCCTGGAGAGCAACATCCAGGACTGGGTCAACCCCCGATTCTAGTTGTACTGACAGGTTACTCCGAGTTCCAGTGTCCTTTTGTGAAGTGACACCTCCTGCGCTGGGCCCTGGAAGGGTGGAGAGCTCTGTGTAGGGCCACTCGGGCCTGGGAGGAGCAGCAAACCAGCCTTCCAAGACGTCCACAGTCCTTTATAGAATCTTACCCTTCTGAGCCCCAGGTCGGCCCCTTCAGGGTGTTGGAATGTTTGGGGAGAAGGTTGTCATTCCTGTTTTGTCAATTGACAAACTAAGGCTGAGGATGGTTGGGTGATTTGCGTAACCAGGGAGTGGCAGGCTGTAGTGAGTGACCAGGCGTGCGGACACCAGGGCTGTGGCTTCCCTGCCGAGCCTCGTTGCCTGCGCTGTCACCCAGCTGGGAGAGGGCGCCTGCTCCTCACACCTGTCTCCATCTCCCAGGGCTGCATCCTGCTCCTGCAGATGGCTGCAGAAGACCCAGAAGAGATGCAGAGGGTGCCACAGGCCAGGAGCTGCCCTCCTGGGCACCTGCACATGTGCCTGGGCTGTGGGGTCAGGGTGACTGTCCCTTGATATGGCTATAAACTGACCCTTCCAGTACCTGAAGGCCACAGCTTTCCCCCACCCTTCTTAGTTCCTTTTCTTGCTTCTCCCTGTAGGACAGAATTTGGCAAGAGAGCAAAGGAACCCCATTCCACAGTCTTTGCAGCACCCCTCATCTCATTGTGGCTACCTGTATTTATTTTGGTCGGGGATGGGAGTGAATGTGAATGGACCCCAGCAGGGACATGCTCTGGCCACTACCTCCCACCTTCCCTGGGCTGGAATGCATGTGTGGTCATTACCAGATTACCATCTTGGACATGCAAATGAAGTCAATTTTTTTTTTTTTTTTTTGGAACTGAGGATTGAACTCAGGGGCACTCAACCACTGAGCCAATCCCCACCCTATTTTGTGTTTTATTTAGAGACAGGGTCTCACTGAGTGGCTTAGTGCCTCACCATTGCTGAGGCTGGCTTTGACTCTCAATCCTCTGGTCTTATCTGGGATGCTGGGATGATAGGTGTGAGCCACCGCACCCAGCTGAAGTCAGGACTTTAGAGCTGGCAGAGCAGGAAGACCGAAGGAGCCGGGGACCCTGAGGTTATGGAGTCTGTACCTCCCCAGACTTGAGCTAGAAGCTGTGCTATGCAGCCCTGTGGCATGCAGCCACATGTATTTTTTAACTAATGTAGGTCCTGTGAGCAAGGCGCTGGGGACAGAACAGCAGTGCCATCTCTGCCTTGGAGTGGATCACAGTTTGTAGACACAGGTATTCTGCTGCCCCTGGACTTTTTCTGTGCTCCAGGAGCAGGCGACTGCATCAGGCTACAGGATCCCTCCCAGACTCCCTCCCAGAGCGCAAGAGAGTAGGATCTGCTTTGTGCCCACAGTGGGATTCAGATTCCCGCTGCCTCCTTCCAAGCAGCAAGGTCTGAGTGGCAAGGCTAGACAGCCTGGGCTTCCTGACTTCAGCTAGAGCACCCGGTCAGCAGGGCCAGCAGCTCGGGTGACCGTGCTTCTCAGGTCCTGTTCTCCCCTTCATGGCTCCAGTCTTTGTCCTCCGATTCCTCCCAGACCTGCCAGCGAGATCAGGGACCAGACCAGCATCCTCATTCCTGAGGTTTCAGGAGAGCAAATGGGTTCTTCATTCTGCCATTTTCCTCCTTTGTTTTGTGAAATCTCCCGAGGTCTTTGTCTTCCCTGTCTAGACGAGTGATTTGCACAATTTCACCTCGATTTGCTGATTTAATTCTTTCCCTAAGCTGACTTCTCTGTGCTGCTGTCCACACGGGAGGTTCCTTCTCTAGTCAAGACGCCCCGCTCCAGAGCATTCATGGTATTCACAGTTCAAAAGAAGCAGAAATTATTATTATTTTTTTACAAAAGCAATCAAGTCAAAATCAAATGCCCATGAAAAATAAGACCAAAATCTATTTCCGTGGGAAGACGTCGGCAGGTCTAATGAAATAAAAAAGACTCATGGTGTTGGCACCTGCCGCTGAATGAACTGCACACCTCTCGCGTCCCCTGAGCTCACTGAGTGGCATTCCCCACCTCATTCCCCACGTTCCCTCCCACATCTGTGGCACCAAGTGTCCAGGGTTCCAGTAGACACCCCTTTAGGAGTCAGCTTGATGGTCCATGTCATGACTTACCTGTCAATCACAACAGGTGGCCTATCTCATGTTGCACTATAAGTTCAATCTAACGGTCCCTCTGTTGTTGGGGGGTCTCCAAGACCTCCCTCAGCCTCTCTAGAAGGGCTCCTAGAACTCAGAACAGTGGTTATACTGGTGGTAGTTTGTGCGGCAGAAGGAGATCACTGGCCACCCGTCCCTGGAAGAGGACTGTGCCTCACTGTTGACTTCAGCCTTAGCTGTGTGACTTGCTTTGGATGATGAAATGTGAGCCAAGTGGCACATGCCTGCTCTGAGCACAAGCTCTGAGATCCTGTGTGGTTCCTTCTCTCTGTGTGTGGGGCGGCCCCTCCAGCCTGGTTCCCCGAGCAAAGCTGACTCGCTGCTCACATGAGAAACAAATTCTGTGGTTTCAACAGTCAGAGATTTGGGAGTTTTGCTCCCAAAAGATGAACTAGGAAAGGCTGATTGACATGAGCCGGCACATGTCTCTGGGACGTTTGCAGCCTTGAGTGCTCGCATTCACACTCATGCCTCCTTCCACGAGAGGTGTGCAGACGGCCACCTTGTCCCAGTGGAGCTCCTCCAGGGACAATTCTCAGACACCCAGAGCCTGGTACAGTGCGGGTGCTGGCCCTTGCAGAGCTGGGGGTGTGGGACAGGGGTGGAGGTGGGCTGCCTGTCACTCACCCAATAGTTATGCAAGAAGGGCAGGAAGCCCAAGCCACCCGGCCAGGTGTAGATGGAACCTCCACACAGGCTCAGGAGGGGACGTGTGCATCAACTCCTGCCTCGGCTCACACACTGCACACCACACGCCCGGCACACTGCACACCACTCCACACACACACCAAATACACCATACACAATCACACTCACACATACCCCACACCACACACACACACACCACACCACACACACACACAAAATATACCACACACACACACTCACACAGACACATACACACACACTCACACTCACATACATACACGCACTATACACACTCACACACTCACATACAGAGACACATACACACACACTCACACACACACCACACATCCACACTCACACACACACACACTCACACACACACAGTCACACACACAGTCACATGCACTCACACACACACACACCAGACACACACCACACACACACTCACACACACACCACACACACACTCACACACACACACACGTACACCCACCACACACCAGACCACACATGAAATCCCAGAAAATCTCGCAGCTGAAAGTGAACAAGCAAGGAACACACATACTAAACTGAAGCTGTCTGAAAACAGAATCCTGGAACTTAGAATTTTCTGGTCACACAAGTCTGAGTTCTGGGATGAGGCTTTCTGGGCCCGTGTCTGCGTTTACGAACCTCCACAGCTATTCTGTGCTCACAGGGAACCTCAGAGTGACCTTGAGGCCTGGAATGTTCATGTCACTGAGAACCCCAGGTTCACGGTGACTCTGGGGACGGTTGGTGTCACTGTGCTCTGCATGTGTGGAGACTGGTCAGCAGCACTGTGTCCCCAGGAGCTGTCCACCTGGGGCCAGAGCCGAGGCTGGCTTCCTGCTGCGCTCCCTGGGCAGCCACACGGGGCTCTGCCCAGAAAGGCCTCAGGCCAGGTGGCGCACTCTGCTGTTGCCACCTTGAGATTCTTGATTGTGGAGCAGAGGCTCTGCGTCCTCGTTTTGTACTGGGCCCTCCAACTACTGGCCGCACCCCAGAAGGCCAAGGCTGACCTGCTCTTGGACCGCTCTCCACGGCCGCAGGACACGAGCCGCTCGCGAAGGGCGGGAGCTGCCGGGGAGCCAGCAGTGGGCCCAGTCTTGCTGCAGACGTGGGTGCACTGAGGTCTGGAGAGGGTGGGCTTGGCTGCTATGGGTGAGTGACAGGGACATTATCTTCACAGGGGACGGAGAAGATAATGCTTCCCCAGCTCGGGCCAGCTCTGAGCCCAGACCCAGGAGAAGCCAGGGAAGGACACAGGTGCCCAGGGAAGCCGAAGAGGGGTCCTCGGGGCTCAGTCTCCGTGAGCAGCTGCAGCCTCAGGCTGAGCTAGCTGCTGGGGACCTCAGGCTGGAGCGGTGGCCCAGGGCCATGGCCGTGGGGCGCCTTCAGCTCTGCTGCTTCTCTGTGGCCCAGGGGAGTGGGGAGCAGGCAGGAGGTCTCCCCGGGGTCCAAGTGAGGAAAAGGTGGTGAGGGGCGAGGGGAGAGGGCAGGAGGGAGGAGGGAGCCGGGCGGGCTCGTGAGACCCCCACGCTCATCTGCTCTCCATCAGGATAGGACGAGGACTGAGGTACAGTGCTCCCTGACGGTTAGCCCCAGGTCCACCTGCAACCTCAGCCATCATGGCCACCGTCACTAGGATCAGCAATGTCGTCTTCCTATGTCAGAGGGAGGAGAAGGAGGAAGCGGAGTGGACAGGGGACACGCGCTCACGGCATTACACGGGTTTCCCATTAGCTGATAATTTAATCTCTATCAGGATCCTTATTAAAATGAGAGACCAGGACTCAGAGAGGGGCGAACAGTGTACTCCAGATGAAACTTGTGCAAAAGCAGCCAAGGCTCAACCCCACACACTTCTATTTTTGTGATCATTTCTCTTGATGACACGATGACAATTACTGCAAAGCCTCCTTGTGAGGATCCATCTGCACAACCCGAGGGGCTCAGCTGTCACAACCATGGGGACCCTGTGTGTCCCAGCAGGTCCTGGCTGGCCCCAGGTGCCCTACACGATGGTGGGCCCCGGGAAGGTGATCAGTCGTGGTCTGGGAACTTGGATCAATGACCCTGGACGCAGAACGGTCAGCATTTCTTTTCAGGGCCTGTGCAGGGAGCTTGCTGGGGGGTGCAAGAGGCTGGGGGAGTGCATGTGCTCGGGGTCCAGCTGAGAATCAGACAGGAACGAGGCTCCACGGTGGGACCCAGCGTGTCCTCCACGATGTCTTCCCCTCTAGGCCTGAGAAGGTAGCACCAGACTCCAAGAGAGGGACGAAGGACCTGAAGAGCAGGCACGATGCACCCTGCCCTGGGCCTCCACCCGGCCTGTCAGGAGTGGAGAGAGTGGGGCTCCCAGAGCCTGAGCCCAGGAAAGCTGACCAGACAGAGATGGGGCCAGAATCCCCATCCTGGGAGGTCCAGCTGGGGCAGATGGCCCCCTCGGGCAAGGTGCCTCAATCCCAGTGCTATTGACTCAGGGGGCTACCTGTGGCCTTCCCTGACTTGGGGGTGCTGTTCTGTGCACTGCACCTGAACATTCAGCCACATTTCTGCCCTCTATCCACTATATGCCAGAAGCCCCCCTCCCAGATTGTGACCACCAAAAATGTCTTCAGTCATTATTAAATGTCCCTTGGGAGCAGAACAACCCAAGTGTCCATCATGGACCATTGTGGGAATCTCACCTTCACTGTGACCTTGGAGAACCTCGTGGTAGAGGATGCAGGATAATACTGGGGTGGGATCCCAACAGTGACGAAGGAGGCTGAACTCATTGCTTTAGAGGATACATCCGCCAGCCACTTGTCCTCCTTTTCTGGGAAATAAAGTGAGACAAAGTGAGATATTTAAATGAAGAAGCAAAACATGAGGGTTTTCTTTAAATTTAGATTTCAAAATCACACAGTCTTACCACTGACGATGACGAAATATCCTGACAGACAGATGAATGGACAGACGGATGGTACGAGCAGATAGATTATATCCCTAATTCTTTTTTTTTGCATACTTCTTTTTCAAGAGTGGTTTCTCCCTTTGCTCTGTGTCAAGCCCCTTCCTGTCAGGAGCAGACCAGATGGGGCTGGGGTGGTGGCTCAGTGACAGAGCGCTTGCCTAGCATGTGTGAGGCTCTGGGTTCCATTCTCAGATTCTCATCACCACATATAAATAAACAAAATAAAGGTCCATTGACAATGAAAAAATATTTTTAAAAAAGTAGATCAGATGTGGGTGGTTGACAAATCCCCTGGGTGGTGAGCGCCAGAGCACATGCCCAAGCAGGAAGCTGAGAGCTTATGGGGCTGGGTCCCAATAACTTAGAACTGGGGCTTCCAGAGTAGGTGGAGGGACCCAAGAGGGGCCTGGAGGAGGGAGGGCAATGTCAAAATCTTGGGAGGACAGAGGACCTGCAGAAGAGGCCCAGAGCATGGCGAGGCGGCTGTGTGTACTAAGGAGGAGGGAGGGGGAACCTGGGGTGGTCTTGCATGGAGTGGGGAGCACTGAGATGTTGGGATGACGAGAGTCCTGCAGGATGCTGTCCCAGGAGGGCGCTCTAGATGTGCATGTCCTTGAGCAATAGCTGGAGAGAGTCTATCCCTAAATGGTCTCTCTCCCCACGGCCGCCCCTTCTCCTTTCTGACCTCAACCTGTGAGCAGGGGCTGCATCCGTGCAGGCTGGGTGGTAAGCCAGAGACCTGCAGTTGGACTTGGAAGGGCAGCACAGCCAGAAGCTGAAGGCCTCCTTCCTGCCCTGAGAATGGGGCTTCCTCTTGTTTTTCCGAGCTCCTGTCCCAGTTCCTCTTTCCCATTCCATCCATCTGTAATCCACCCGTTGTTCCATCCAAACATTTATGCAGGGTGCACCGAGGGGCTTCATTCAGTTCTTGGTGGTTGATGGGACAGGTGTCTCCTCTCAGGACTGATACTTCTGGGGGACCCAGAACCTATGGAGGCCGTCAAAGGCTCATCCACCCCTAATATTGTAAGCTGGCTGAGCACCACTGCAGGGCCCGGCCTCCCGACTCCCAGGGTCCCACACCTGGCATCTCCTTCCCTCAGACCCTGAACACAGGCCCTAGCTACTGGCTCCTGCCTTCTGCCTCCTCCAGCCTCAGGGAGACCACCGGGCTTCCAGACCACCTGATGCCGAAGGTGTCTCTGGTTCAGGCTCTTCAGGGTGAAGAGGAAGCTGACTGTGTTTCTAGGCTGCCTGACCTGGAGGCTGAGTGGCCCCCACACTGTGGAGGCACCGTGGGGAAGTCTCTGAGTGTGCAGTGTCAGTGCGAGGAGACGGTCAAGAGCTTTACCAAATCCTGGTGCAGACCTCCATGCTTGCCACCTTGGAATCAGGCTGTGAAGGCCAGAGCATCGGCAGCCGAGTGTCCACCACGGACCACTCTGGGAATCTCTCCTTCACCGTGACCTTGGAGAACTCAGGGTAAAGGGAGCAGGACGACATTGGTGTGGGATTGCAAGAGTGAAGAAGGAGAGTGAGCTCCTGGCTTCCTGCTGACCTCAGCTTCCTGTGTGACCCTGACTCTCTGGTCCTGTTTTCCAGGTTCAAGTGCTGGCTGGCCCCTCCTGGCACCGGAGAGGTTGAAGTCGGAGCTGGACTCTGCAGAGCTACCCAGGAAGTGTCAGCTCAAGAGACAAGAACTGGGTCTGGAGTTTGTGTGTCAGAGATGCAGGGCTGAGTGTGTATAATGTGGGGGAGGGGTGTGTGTGCATGTGCAAGAGGGTGAGAGGAAAGCATGCGGGAAAACACAAATGTGTGTGTGTGTGTGTGTGCATGGGAGTGAGTGTGTGAGTGTGAATGTGAAGTGTGTGAGATGACTTGTGTTGAGTTTAAGTGTGAGAGATGTGTGACTGTCAGTGTGCTGAGTTGGGAGAGTTTGCATCTGTGTGAGTGTGTTAGAGTATATGTGTGTGTGTGTGTGCGTGTGTGTGTCTGCACACCAGGGGGTAGTGGTGGTGTGTGGATGCCTGGTTGGGGTTAGGGTCTCCTGACCTTCAACACTTCTGTTTCCATGAGAAGGGCCACGAAGTTGCCTGATGGGAGGAGTCAGGGTTCTCTGGTCTTGGTTGATAAATCTTCCCCTGGTCCCAGAGCTGAGCCTCTCCTGGGTTGGGCCTGACCAGCTGCTTCCCTGAGGGCCCTCTGGTTTATGGAGTGGGACCATCAGGGCTGAGCTCCCAGCTGGAGATTCAGCACAGGGCCCTGGGCCTCCACTCTTCTCCTCAGCCACCCCAGCCTTCAGGATGGACAGCTCTGCTAGGACACCCCACCCCCCACCCTGGCAGTGGGCCCCAGAGCAGCCAACACCAAAGGTAAGGTGACTCCACCCGTGTCCCCTGCCTCTGCAGAGCTTCTTTCCAAGGCCGGGGCTTCCCAGACAGGTGCCTTTGGTTGTTCATTCACTTGATAAGTGTTTATTTGCTGTATTCCAGAAACCAATGCAAATTTTAGGGGCGGAACAGTTAAAAAAAGAAAGAAGGTCTTGATCTTGAGGAAGTTTCATTAAATAGGTGTATTTAGGTAGTGTCCAGATGGATAAAAACAGAGACAGACAGCTTAGATGGTAGAGATGGATGGATGGATGGAGAGAGAGAGATAACAGATGGTAGACGACAGAGACAGGCAGAGATGTGTCTTAGAGATAGATATGATAGAGGGTGATTGTGGGAAGCCATTCTTGCACGTGATTGGGCACCTCCCTGACTGGGTGTGAGGCATTCTGGCTAAACTGTGTCAGACTAATCCCCACCCTCTCTAGGTGTGAGAGCCCATCGTGTAGGGGTGTGACTGACCATTGACCCTGAGACCAATCACTGACCCTGACCTTGGAATGCTGTCCCTCTCGACCTTCATTGGATAGAATTTTCCCCTGAATTTCTTGTTCCCCAATAAAAGGCCATCCGCTGGCGTGCTCTCTCTCTCTCTCTCCTGCTAGTCCTGAGTAAGCCTTGCTGCCCCACCGGGTGGTTCGAGGCAGGAGCCAGAGGGAGGGCCGTCTCAGACCTGGTCAAAGAAAAAGGTAATTGAGTTTTGTGTGTTTATTTTGATCTCACTAGTTAACTTCGATGCTATGAACCTCTAATATGAAGCCAGCGTGCTGGTCGCGCGGCGGAGGTGATACAGATGGATGGACAAACGGATGGATGGACAGTGACAATAATGAGACAGACATATGTCATATGGGTGGATAGATAGATAGATGTGCTATGATAGATGATAGAGATGGAGGGATAGTGAGGTTAAAGGGTAAAAGTAGACACACATCTATGGACAGATCGGTGAATAGAGGGAGCTTGTCAACTAGTGAATTTACCATGGAGACACATAAAGCTGGCAGGTGTCAGGGCGTGGAAGGTAGGGAGACGGGAAGATGATGGGGCATGACGAGGGCCTTCAAGGAAACACAAGAGGATCAAAACCCAAGGGCCGTCTTAGGCTGCGTTGCCTCAAGTCATCCTGAGACAAGGGCTCAGGGGGAGTTAGTTGACTAGAGGTCATCTCAGGGAGCAGGACTGTTAGGTGCAGGACAGGCTGGTCTTCAGGTCATGCCAAACAAAGTTAGCTACAGGATGACCCGGCTTCTCAAACCCTCTGTCTGATTCTTTATCACCTGTTTGCTTCAAGCCCAAATGCCCAAGCTTCCACTGATGGCTGAACACTTAACTCCCCTTGTGCCAACAAGGCAGCTTACAGACCCAGAAACCCCATCAGATTTGGGCTATAAAAACTCCCTGTGCCTGTTCCTTCCCTTCATCATAAAGTTCATTCAGACTCAGGTGGGTAAAAAATTTCTAATCAAGCTTTTAACCAGCTTCTCCTCAGGAATTACCAACTCCTGGCTACTGATGATACCTCCAGTCGAGACCTATGCCGAATGGACTGACGTCATCATGGATCTGTGGTGGCTAGGAACCTTCATTAATACTGGTCTTCTCTGCCCTCCTGTGGGGGCTCCTTACTTCCCTCCTCTCTTTCTCCCTCACCTCCCCATTTCAGCAGGAAGCAGCCAGAATGAGTCGATGCCCACTCTCATTTAATAAAAGAGGGGGGAATGTTGGGAGTCCTCCCGGCTCCAAAGACTAACTTCCCCATCCCCCAAGAAGAGCCATCCAATGGTGAGCCCTGCTGGCTCATATGATCCTTACCCACCAATCAGACTAGCCCTGCTGGCTCACATGATCCTTACCCACCAATCAAAAGGCACCCCATGCCAACTGTCAAACCCTTCAACCAATAAACTGTCATAACTGTCAAACCACCCCCAGCTCTATAAACATGCAGAGCTGTTCCTCAATAAACGGGCATTTTCTCCGACGGCAAGCCTTGATCGTTCTTTCAAGGACGAGGACAGAAAAGCCCACGAGACTGTGGAGGAGTCCCCAGCCCTGCGGAGCCTGTGGGCAGAGGCCCTCTGGGGTGTGAACTCCGCAGCCTCCTGCCTGCCCTGCTCGGCAGGTCATGCCCACAGATAGATGTGGGAGCTTGAGGGGGGACGGCGACAGCTGCTGGGAGCTCCAGTGGGCAAAGGGGACACGGGACAGGGCACCAACTGGGTGTGCCCCAGGGGCTATTGGTGAGGATGAGGGACGGCATTGGTCAAGCCCTATCGTTGGGGGCTACAGAGGTGGAGAGTGCACAAGCGCCCAGCTTGGGAAGTGGACACTGCTCTCGGGCAGCTGGAATGGGCACAGTGTTCTGGGACCCAGAGGTGAGGGCACTGGCCATGAGCTGAGGTTGGAGAGGTCACCCGCTTGGGTTGAGGTTCTTGGGTGGTTTAAGAAGAAGGGCGGCTTTCATGGCTGGATTTAAAGAGGAGTCAAGACTCTGAGTGAGGACAGATGCTAAGGGAACATTTTGTCCTTGAAGTTGTTCCCCAGCAAGAGCTGAGCTCCTTTGAGTGTCCCCAAGTAGGGAACCAAAACACGAACTTAGAAAGCTAGAGACAGGATCCCTGCCAGGAATCCCACATCTCCTCTCCATTCCTCAAACCACACCCTCCTGCATCTTCTAGATCCTGATGCTCAAGGTCGATTCCCGAGTTGAAGGACAGGAGCTTGCGCCCCTTGGCTTGGGCTGCCTGACCCTGGCACCACCAGGTTTGATGCTGAGGCTGGGTTTTAAGGGCACGAGATCAGAGCTTAGAGAGAGGTAGGGGAGAGGAGGGGCCTGGGACTCCCCTGAGGAGGCAGCGCACGTCTGGTCACCTGTCCCTCTACATGTCCCGTTCAGTGACATTGACTTCCTACTCCTCTGTCATTGCACTCAGAACACCCTGCTGTCTCTGTGGTGGATAAGGACATAGCTTAAGGGGTTTCTGCCATTATGGCTTTTACCCTATAGGTCATTGGAATGATGTGAAGATTTTGTCAGATTTTAAGACTATGTATCCTGCCAGGTGTGATGGCGCACACCTGTGATCTCAGCTACCTGGGAGGCTGAGGCAGGAGGATTGCAAATTCAGGGCCAGCAAGTCGGGACAACTTAGAAAGAGGCTGTCTCAAAGGTAAATACTTTAAAAAGGGGCTGGGGAATGTAGTTCAGTGGCAACGCTCCCCTGTGTTCAATCCTCAGTATAAAAAAGATGTATCCCAATTATGCCATCATGAACCATCGAGTGAGACCCAGTGAGACAAGCTTGGCCAGGACACCACTGATCCCCTGTTTGCCAGGCACCTCCTGCCAGAGCAGAGCAGATCTCTTCTCAGGGAGATGGTGCTGTTTTGGGTTCTCACTCTGACTTGGTGTCCAGCGTTCTGAGGACCTTGGCAGCCCTAACATGGTGTGTGCATTTCCTTCTCTTCAAGAGCAATCGCTCTTGTCGAGGCCCATGTGACCCTTTCGAGAAGGGCAGGGGGTCATCATTGTACATACCTGCTGTGGCCTTTTGGAGAGCTTCCCCAGGGAGACCAAGGCGCACTGGTCAATAACTGGGTCTGAGAATGGTCACGGGTCTGAACACCGAACAAAGGATTATGATTTTTCTATTAAAATAGCCCTCTGCTCGTCTCCTCTGCATCCCTTTGGTAACATCTCTCTTGCCCCTGGGAATGCCGTGGCCTGTCCCCCACTGTAAGGGCCTCTGAGTCAGGGCTCTGCTGTTTCTCTGATCCAGCTGCCCTGTTGCGAGCACGTCTGTGTTGCCTCTGGTGATTAAGCAGTGCACCTGGCTCCTGCTGTCCAGGGGAACCACCACCCTCAATGGCACTAGCCTGCTCCTCTATCTCCCTGTTCTCATCCTGGCCCAGGAAGGTGGCCAGTGCTGAGCTGCCCCGAAGCCCAGGAGATCTTATTGTCTGCTCTTACCTTGGTGACACGAGCAGTCCCCGCCACTTCCAGGAACACAGTCTCATCTATGCATCTCTGAGACCTCCATCAAATGGCAGTGGGGACGGTGTCTTCCTGAACATAGTGTCAAACAGGTGCCACCAGATTTGCCTCCAGGTGTTCTTGGTGTTTTAAGCAGGGAGTAGAGTTTATGCTCACAGAAGCCTTGTGCAGGCTGAGAACGAGGTTCTAGTCCAGAACTCTTGGAATGGCCTCCAGAACAATCAGGGGGCTCTGTTCTGTCCACCAGAAGCCAGAGAGTGGGCCCCCCGTGCACGATCCCTTCCCGAAGTCAGCCCGAGACACAGCCACGTCCGTGGCCTCCCACACCCAGGAGCTGGACAGAAACACTGACCTCTGCTTCAGGGAGGACCACGTTTCTAAAATGTAGCAGCAGCAGCAGCCGCTGAAGAGCACAGGAAGCCGCCTGTTGGTCACCGATCATCAGTCACCAGCAGACCTTGAATAAACTACCAAACTCACAGCTTAATCTGTATCCAGCTGCCACCCGCTGCCACCAACTGCAAGGAGTCGGGTGTAGTTTTCAGTGTTTCAGGCTCCCCAGGTAGAAACAGGGTGAAATGAACATACACCACAATATCAGCCTAGACACGGCCACCTGGGGCTGCGGTCAGGCTAACTGTCCTCCTGTGTGTGAACCAGCTTCAGGAAAGATTCCCTAGGGAACATGAGAGCAGCTGAGCCATTGTCTTCACACCTCCACAATCTCCAGAAACAGCAAGGAAACAGCATGGGGAAAAGAGGAGGGGGGGGAGGGAGGGAGAGAGAGAGAGGGAGGGAGAGAGGAGGGGGACGGGGAGGGAGGGATAGAGGAAGAGAGAGAGAGGGAGGGAGGGAGGGAGAGAGAGAGAGAGAAAGAGAGACAGGGAGGGAGGGAGGGAGGGAGAGAGAGAGAGAGAGAGAGAGGGAGAGGGGGGGAGGTGAGAAGGTGATCAGAATCCTCGTGTTAAAAATACAAGCAAGCTGATGTGGTAAACCACCAACAATATCAGATGTGTATAGCGTGTGTGTGTGTGTGTGAGTGTGTGCATGTGCGTGTCTGTGTGTGTGTGTGTGTGTGTGTAACACTCCCCCTGCACCAGGGCTACCGGAGCATAGCGCAGTTATCCCCTTCCTGAGGGAAGTTGCGGGATGGAAGAGCTGAGCCCCTATGACAGGTGGGTGACTTGGAAGCACTAGTGTGTGTGCATGAGTGTGAGTGTGTAGTGTGTACGTGTGCATGCACAAACACACAAGCAGGGGTAGCTCTGTATGAAAGGCTCCTCTCTGTGCCCCACCCTGACAATCTCAGGACTAAACATCTCCAGGGAAGTGGGGGGACACTGAGTCTCAGACTCTTGGCTGCCTCCTGATCCCTAAGGGGGCTCTGTCCTCCCTGCAGAGGAGCCCACGGCTCCCAGGCCTGTCTCCTCCTCCCACTGGGGAACAAGACCCTCAGGACCTTGCTCCCTGCTCCCAAAGGCTGTCTTGGGCCTGGGTCCCCATGGACATCAGCCTGCCACGGACGGTCCTGAGGCACCAGCCGGGTCGCTGTGGTCCTGGGGGCTTCCGAATGGCCCCAGAGAGACAAAGAGGAGCCAGCCCTGCCCCTCATGCAGGGCTTCCTGTCTCCTGGGGGACCCTGCCAGTCCCTCCAGGTGACCTGTCTCAACTTTTCTCTGCCACCTTTTGCCACAGAATCAGAAACCCAGAGAATCCCCTGAAAGTGCGTCCCCTTGGGCAGAGGACCAGTGGGATAGAAATGGGCTCTCGGCTGCTGTGGACCAGGGCTGCTCCACCTCTGCAGATGATGCTCTCTTAGCTCCACCCTCCCTCAGGTGGTAAGAGCCAGATCCAGCGCCTCCACCTCAGGGCAGGGCTGGTGTCGGGGATTGCAACTCTAACTGCCTCTAGGTTCTCTGAGCTCCTGCTTAATGACAGTTCTCTCCTGTGCCCGCCGTGGACTCCCCTGGAGAGTGGGGAGCTGACCTCCCACTGACGTCTCTGGGTGTGGGAAGGGAAGGCCTGCTGACCAGCTGGCTTTGCGTTAGGCCAGTCTCCTCGGGGTCTACCTGGTGTCCATCTCTCTAGATCTTTTTTCCTGGGCATTCCCTCTCCCACACAGGGCAGTCCAGTTTTGGGGCCATAGACGTGGCTGAGTGGACACAGAGTTCTGCCGTTCAGTGGGCACTCCACCCACCACCCCTGTTCCCAATAGAACCCTCCACAGGCACCCAGGGGCCTCCCACATCCCTGGCCCAGCACAACCAGAGAGGACACCACGGATCCCAGCCCAAACCATTGGTAAGGCCTGCCTCTGGGACCACACCTGGGTGACGGTGATGTGGAGGGAGAGGGATAGGGACAGCGTCTTCCTCCTCCGGACATGGCCAGGCTGGGTGGGGTGTGGAGGGACCTTGACACTCTCTTCACCATGGAAAGAGAAGCCTTGGTCACAAGTGCCAGCCTCTATGTAAACCCAGCCCCCTGAGGCTGGTGGCACCTGAGCTGGGTGTCACCAGCATCAGCAGCCAGGAATTCTAAGGCTGAAGTTTTGGAAACACTGGGCAGGGCCAGTTCCTCCCTCTCAGAAACAAAGTGTCCCTGCCCTTGCGGCAGACAGTGCTGACATCAGACAGATGGCCATGTTCTGGAGCCCTGTGCCCGGATCCTAATGGTGAAGAGTGAGGTAGCACTTCCTCCCCGAAATGCCAGTCCCTGCTGGAACCCTCGGCTCCCTGTCATTCTCCTGGTGGCCGAGCCCTTTCTAGTCCACTGTCTCAGGTCCAGGTCAACTCTGAATCTGAGAGTCATGGCACTGGTCCTTGGAATGGGGCTGACCTGTCCTGGTTTGGTCTTTATGTAGATGGTTGTGTCCACAGAATCTGGACATAAGGAACTGGAGAAAGCAGAGCAGTCCAGGGTCCCCTCTGGAAAAGTGACTTACTGTGTGTCACTGTGTCACCCTCAGGCCTCTGTTCAGCAGCACCCACTTCCTACTCCTGGTATTTCTGGCGTCCGTGCTCCTGAGCATGCCCAGTGCTGTCCTCTGGGTGAACAGACCTCAGGGATGCTCTGGGATGAGTCAGAGCCAGCAGGACTATGAGAACTAGTGACATCCCCCGTCCAGGGACATAGGCCCTCTGGTGGGTTGGATGACCTTATTGCCAATAAACTTTGCGTCACTCTCCACGTATCTGTGAGAACACTCGGTCTATAAGATTCTTTAGCACCTTTTCTTGTGCATGGTCTTTATCCTCCTAAAGTGCACCTAATCAGTAGGTGCTCCCTGAAGGATGACTACACCTCAGCACCCTGTACGCACCTGCCAGCTTAGCCCTGGACCAAAGTCACCACTCTGAGTCCCCTGGAGCCTTCAATCCCACCAGCAACGTGGCCTTGCACCTGGTCCACTGTTTGCACAGGTAGAGGTGGTTCTGAGACCCACCCTTGACCTTCACTCCCATAACGACCCACACTCCTCAACTCTGGGGACAGTGTGCACATTCTCCCAGTTGCTGAGTACGTCTATTCAGTTACCAGGTCTGGTGTTCATGAGCTCACTCGGAGGTCAGGGGCCCACTGTGTCACAAGACTGACCTGGGTCATATCCATGCTCACTGGTCTCCACGAGCTCACTCATACCAGTGGACCAAAGCACCATGTTGACCTTGCTGGTCACCCTGTCTGTTTAAAACAGTATCCAGGACTCCCCCTAAAGTCTCATGAACCCTTCTTCATGCAGACAAATTAGAGCTGGTGTCAGCATGCTTGAGAGCAGGACAGTCAAGACCTATCCTGAAAGATGTGGGCAGCACAGCCAGATCCTCTTTCTTTCCTCAAGTGTGTGCTGGGACACCCTCCCTTCCAGGGCTGGGGGGTTTTGATCCAGCTCCATTTTGGACACTAACTGATGTCCATGACATCGCTCGTGTTGGGTAATGTTCTAGTTCACTTTTCTGCTGAAGGGCTGGACCTTGCTTCCTCCTTCAGAAAAAGGGAAACCAGAGGCTGCCCATCAGTTTCAGTCCAAGGAGCAGTGACGACCTTGCCAACACCCAAGGTCTGAGAGCCACACTATTCCGATGGTCCCTCAGGTCTGCCTGCCCGCTCCTGGATCCCCTCACTCAGTTCTGTGACAGCACACACTTACTGGAAGCTGGCCCTATGTCAAGCCCTGATTGTGGCATTTGAGTCCAGGGAGGAATAAATATGGCAAGACCCTGCTTTTATAACCTCAGATTCTTTTCTGAAGACAGAAATAATTGACAAATACGAAATGCACAAAGTCAGGGGCTGGGGCTGGGCTCAGTGGTAGAGTGTGTGCTAGCAGGCGAGAGGCCCTGGGTTCCATCCTCTGCATGAGGAGGAGGAGGAGGAGGAGACGGAGGAGGAGGACAAGGAGGATGGGGAGGGAGAGAGGGAGGGGAAGGGGGAGGGGGAGGGGGAGGAAGAGGGGTGTTCACCACCCTCCCTCTGCCACCAGCCCTAGAGGAGGAAGACGCAAGTCCCTCTCCCTCTCCCTCCACATCACGGCCACCTTCACTCCCATAAATACCCACATTCCTCAACTCTGGGGGGCAGTGTCTACCCAGCGTCCACCCACCATGAGTGCCGGCCCCTCCATATCTAGATTTGGGGCAGGAGGACCAGAAGACAGAGCTTCCACCTGAGGGATGAGGACTCAGCACCAAGAGGGGACACCGGGGACCCTGTCTGGGGTCACAGTGTGAACGAGCCCAGTTGTGTGAAACCAGAAGAAGAGCTGGGGACCCATCAGACTCAGAGCACCCTGGATGAAGAAGCTCCACTGAGGTCACTACTAGAGCTAGAGAAGACGGACAGCTCTGGTGCCACTCCCAGGACAGTCCATCACCACAGGCTGAGGGGCCCTGGTCCCCGCCTCCTTTGCCAGGTCAGACCAAGGGCTGGAGTGAAGTGGTCATGGTGGCTGCGTCGTGCATTCCTGAGCAGCACCTTTCTGTCCAGCAGGGCATCCTCAGGTCGAGCTTGGGCTAAGCCCTAGACTGGGGTCCCCAGCAGCTGGGAAGGAACCCCAAGCTTCAGTGGTGTACTGCAGATGTGCCCAGCAGCCTGAACTCACGGTCAGAACAGAACCAGGCAGACACAGGGCCACCACCTGTATGTGCCAGAGGCACTGGGTCCCGGGTCCAGCAGGATCCATCCCATGCCAGCAGGCAGTGGCCCCCAGGTTCCTCCACTCCTGAGCCCAGAGGAGGCGCCCTCCCTGGACGGTCCCCCCGCATGAAGGCACAGGCAGAGACAACCACACTTAGCTCACGCTCTGAAGGCTTTCCAGAGTCCCTGTGTGCACACGTGTCAGGGGACCTGTGCTGGGGACGAGGGTTTCCCTCATGGGGGCTTTGCTGTCACCTGGGAGAGGCCTTGTCTCAGATTGGAGTGTGGGGCTGGGGGACAGCCTGGGCTGGGATGAGGGTGTCCCTCTGTGGTCATCATGGGGAAAGCTACCGGTGCCTGGTGCATCCCCTGGGCCCTGTGAGTGAGGACCCCGGTGTCCTCATTTGCTATGGCCACCTAACAAAAGGCCCAGACTGAGGGTTCGGCAGCAGGAACTGCCCATCTCAGTGCTGGAGGCTGACGTCCTGACCCAGGTGTGGGCAGGGCTGGCCCTCTGAGAGGGTGAGGAAGGGTCTGCTACCCCAGGCCCCTCCTTGCCTTGCAGGTGGCCGTCCCTGGGTGTCTTCGCATCACCTTCCCACTGTGCGTCTGGGTACACAGCTCTCTTTTCCATGGGGACACAGTCACTTGGGTTAGGGCCCACCCTAAAGACTTCTTCATAACTTGCTTATCTCTGTAAAGACTCTGTCTCCAAATAGGTCACATTCTGAGGTACTGGGGACAAGGACTCTGTTATGTGAATTTGTGGGGGTCACATTCAGCCCTGACACTAGGGCTGGGGTCCTGGGTGAGGCTGAGGGAGCGGGCTCTGTGGACCACGATGGCTTCTTGGGGTGGCTCAAGGGCCTTGGGAGAGGCCCCTGGTGGGGCCTTCGGGTGAGGAATCTGCTCCTGGGCCGCTGGGTTCCACTATCCCCTGTGCCTTGGGCCTCTCTGGCGATGGGGACACCCTATATGGGGCGGACTCTGGCATGTTGAGATTGTCCTTCCTCTAGGAAGCAGGTGGGTTAATAAAGGGAGACAGTTACCTGTGGTCCCCAAGCCAAGGACAGGGCGTGGGAACCCCTTCCAGGTTCAGTCTGCAGCTCTGGGTCCAGGAGGCTCTGGGCGAGACGCCCTGCAGCTCCGAGTCTCTTTCCTACCTGCCTCCTGGACTTTCCTGTCTCAATAACAGACCAGGAGGAAAGTGGCCCTCAGCCTCCTCATAGGTAGAGTCCTGATGGGATGCCACGGGGGGCTCAGTGTCCCCCACTGCAGAAGCCACCAAGGCACGGCCATCTCCCCACCTGTAAGTGCCACCCCACCCAGGAGTGAGCAGCATCAGCCTGAGGCCACGACATCTGGGCAGTGGAGAAGAATCCCACCTCCCAGCAGGCAGGAGCTGGCAGTGTCCCCTTCTGCAATGAGAAAACTGAGCGAGGACACACCTGCCACTCAGGCTCCGACCTTCCCAGCTGTGGAGGCCCATTGCCACAGGCAGAGTCCTCCCTGCTGTCAGGCGCCTCTCACCCACCTCCTGCCCCTGGCCACCTGTGGAGGGGTCCTGGCAAGTGCCTGTGTCTCAGAGGGGATACTAGGGCAGTGCCAGGAGAGGCCTCTCAGGTCCTGCCATCTCACAGAAGTCACAGGCTCTGCTTAAGGTCATTTGGTGGCAAGTGGACAAGCCACATGAGCATCTAGCCTCCTGCTTCTTTGTGTTATTCTGGGCACTTGAGCCTGCAGCAATCTCTTTGGGATCATGGGGCCAGGTGTGGTGGCTCATGCCTGTAATCTCAGCAATGTAGGGGGCTGAGACAGGAGAGCTGCAAGTTCAAGGCCAGCCTCAGCAACATAGTGAGACTCTGTCTCAAAAAAAAAAAAAAGAAAAAAAGAAAGAAAAATGACTGGGGATCTGTTCAGTCCTCAGTGTGTGTGTGTGTGTGTGTGTGAGTGTGTGTGTGTGTGTGTGAGTGTGTGAGTGTGTGTGTGTGTGTGTGTGAGTGTGTGTGTGAGTGTGTGAGTGTGTGTGTGTGAGTGTGTGTGTGAGTGTGTGTGTGTGAGTGTGTGTGTGAGTGTGTGTGTGTGTGTGTGTGTGAGTGTGTGTGAGTGTGTGTGAGTGTGTGTGAGTGTGTGAGTGTGTGTGTGAGAGTGTGTGTGTGTGAGTGTGTGTGAGTGTGTGAGTGTGTGTGTGTGAGTGTGTGTGTGTGTGTGAGTGTGTGTGTGTGTGAGTGTGTGTGTGAGTGTGTGTGTGAGTGTGTGTGTGTGAGTGTGTGTGTGAGTGTGTGTGAGTGTGTGAGTGTGTGTGTGAGTGTGTGTGTGAGTGTGTGAGTGTGTGTGTGTGTGAGTGTGTGAGTGAGTGTGTGTGTGAGTGTGTGTATGTGAGTGTGTGTGTGAGTGTGTGTGTGAGTGTGTGTGTGAGTGTGTGAGTGTGTGTGTGTGTGTGTGTGAGTGTGTGAGTGTGTGTGTGAGTGTGTGTGTGTGTGTGTGTGTGTCTGTGATTGTAGACACACATACATTATTTCTGAGACTGTCCCCATGATCAGGCAGGAAATCCACTAAACGTGGCCCTCTCTCACATTCCCCTGATCAGCTCAACAAGATGAACACCAGAGTCTTGGGTCTCCTCAGGCCGTAGTCTACCATGACATTGTCATAGAATTTGTTTTCTCTTTTTGAGAAAGGACCTCACTATGAGGCCTAGGTTGGCCTAGAAACCCTGGGCTCAAGCGATCCTCCCAACTCAGCCTCTCAGGTAGCTGGGATTATAGGTGCCTGTCACCTTGCCTGGCTGTTAGAAAAATGTCCCCAAGCTCTGCCAGGCTGTGTGCTCACCTTCCAGCAGTAGAACCATCAGGCCTCTTGGGAGGGTCCTCCTGTGGCCAGGGGGAAGGAGGAAAGTGAATCTCCTGGGGCACAGCAGGAGGGGACAATCTTGGGACCTCAGAGCTAGTGGGGGCTCCCTGGGGTGGGTGGGTGCTCTGACTCAAAGGCTCAAGCTGCTGGGTGACGTGTTACACGTTAGGATGAGGGCACCCTGTGCTCACACGGTCACTCTATGCCAGCTGGGGACACTTATCACAGGCGTGTGGAGGAGGGGGAGGGTCCCTGCAGCCTTGCTGGATCCTTGCTCAGGGCCACAGGGGCTACACGGGAGGCAGGGATGGTCACGGCCTGTGGACATCACAGTCAGATTGAGGACACATTTCCAGGACCAGGAACCATTCAGGACTCTAGGGCCACTGTGCCAACCTGGGGTCAGGCCTAGAGCTGGCTCATGGAGGGGCAGTTCCAGGTTGGCCTCCCACGGGGCAGGCCCAGTGCTGAGGACGCAGGCTCTGTGTGCCCCTCCCACTGGTGACATCCTGACCACAAGGAGGAGAGGAGGAGTGACAGGGCCAGAAGGAAGCCTGGCCCTGCAGACCTGGGGTGAGGGCAGTCCTGCCACCTTGGGCCCAGGCGGGTCCCACACACCACACCTTCCCCTCCCTGGCTTTCATAGGACAGCACAAGCCCAGGGCCACCTCGGGGGCCGCTTGGCCCCTGCATCTTCTCCATTTTCTCCCCAGCCCCAGGAAGAGACTAAAGAGGACAAGTGGGAAGCAGCTGCCCCAGAGAAAAGCAGAAGTGGGGGCCCTGGAGACTGACCCTCCCCAGGAGGCTGGAGCCTGGGTCCTGTGGGGCTTGGTGCCCGGAGGTGACATCTGTGCAGGAGAAATGAGCCCCAGGGGCCTGATGGCCTGGCCCCCCTTGGCTCTGCTGCTTCTCTGGCTCCCAGGTGAGGGCCCTCTGTCCAGAGACGGTCTACAGAAGGGAGGGAAGGCAGGAGGGGGGCCAGGAGGCGTCCCGTGAGGAGCCCCAGCTGCACGTCTCTGTGCAGACGCAGAATGGGGTGCGCTGGGTCCATGATGTAAGATGGACCTGCCAAACACCACACCCCTGGGAGGGAAGGGGCAAGGGGCTCCCTCTGAGCCCACCTGACCTTGGAGAAGCCAGTGTGCTGCCCAGGGCAAAGGGTGTCCCCAGGAGGGGCCCTGAGAGAGGTCTGGGGGAACCAGGACAGGGGGGGCAGGGCGGGGTGGATAGGGGTGGGGTGGAGAGGGCACCAGAGCACACCTGGGGCCTGTGTTGGGGAGGCCCTCAGGTCCAGCAGTTTGGGGTACAGAGGAAGGAGGGGACCGAGGAGGAGAAGGCCTCCATCTCAGGGACAGGTGGGTTCAGCCAGGGCAGCTGGAGGCTGGGTGGGAAGAGTCCTGCTGGAGGCCCAGGGGTCAGTGGTCCCCAGGAGGGGAGTTGGGGACAGGAGAGAGGGAAGGGCAGTGGGCAGGGATGGAGGAGATTGTGGGAAGGCAGGAAGGAGACCTTCTCCCGGCGGAACTCCTTGGAGGGCAGTCTTCCCATGCAGGACCAGACCTCCTCAGGTGTCCCTAGCAGCATTCATACTGCGGTCTTGTTGGAGGCCCAGGACAGGTTTATTTTATTTCATTTATCTTACATGCAGGATATCTTAGAACTTTTGGATGCTCCTATCAGTTCTGTGCCTTCTCTAGTAATATTTGCAGTGTAAACACAGTGACTCTGGGGAGCTGTGGCTTTGTGGATTCACTAGGGCCGGATGTCTGCCCATGGCCAGCGTCTCTGTTGATTCCCAGGGTCTTCCTGTGTTTTCATGGCATCTGCATGGGCCGAGGACAGGGGGCTCCTTCCTGGTACCTGTTTCTCTGTGGGCCCTTCAGCCCAGGCCTAGTGCAGACCCAATGAGCCCCTGTGGCTGTGCTCATCTGCCTGGCCCTGCCTCAGGGGACGATGGCCAGTGGTCCCTAAGAGGAGTGAGGAAGCTGTCCCCCCATATCTCTTCACAAAGCTTCTCTCCCTCCCTCCTCTACCTCCCCCCCCTCTCCGCCCCACCTCTATGTCCCCCTGTCTCCCCTGCCCTGTCTCTCTCTCCCTCTGTTGGGGATGTAACCCAGGGCCCTGTGCTATAAGCAAGGGCTCTACCCTGAGCCCCACTCCAGCCCCCACAGAGCATTTTAGCACAGCAGCAACAGGCAAGAGAGAGCTTTTCCTGATCTGAGGAGCTGATTTTCTTTCTTTGAACTTCTAAGCTGGTGAATTATAGAAAGAGATTTGGCCCCAAGTATATTGGCCCAGGTGGGGTGATGCACACCTGTAACCCCACAACTCGGGAGTGTAAGGCAGGGCCATGGAAGTCAAGGCCATCCTCAGCAGCTTACTGAGACTCTGTCTCAAAATACAATTTTCAAGGGTCTGGGGATGTGACCTGATGGTCCAGTGTCCCTGGGTTCAATTCCTAGTACCCGTCCCCCCATGCCCACCCTTACACAGAGACAGAGTTGGCCAGATTCCCTCTCGATATACAATGCTGAGTTCATGAAAAACCTTACAGGGATTTCCCTGGTTCAGTATTTTCTGTAAAGTTGAGTGAATTGGAGCTGTGTGTGTCCTGAAGGGGTTTTGCTTTTGGTATTGGGCCTGAGCCCTGAGCCTCAGAGTGGCCGGGGATCACTCTATGCTGAGCCGCATCCTGGCCTGAGGTTTGAGAGAACTGAGAGAACCGTCTGTCAACTGTGCGGCTGTGGTCATTTTCTGGGGCGGGTGGGGGTGGGGTGGGGAGGACTCCTTGGTGACTCTCATTAATGTCCATCTGTTTTGAGAAGCCCCTCTATTTCTGGCTTAGGTTGGTCATTTGTATTTCGCTAGAAAATAATTCAGTTCCTCCAGGTTACAGAATGTAGAGACTCGGGGTGATTTTCCTTTCCCTTGTGCTCTGCCCTCCTCCTCCTCCTCCTCCTCCACTGTGTCCTCCTCCTCCTCCTTTTCCACTATGTCCTCCTCCTCCTCCTCCTCCACTGTGTCCCCCTCCTCCTCCTCGTCCTCCTGCTCCACTGTGTCCTCCTCCCCCTTCTCCTCCTACACTGTGTCCTCCTCCCCCTTCTCCTCCTACACTGTGTCCTCCTCCTGCTCCACTGTGTCCTCCTCCTCCTCCCCCTTCTCCTGCTCCACTGAATACTCCCCCTTACCTCCTCTTCTCCTCCTCCTCCACTAGACTTGAGGTTTAAGGAGAATTTAGAGCAATCGTGGGAAACAGGACTGGGTGTGGCAGGTGAGGGGGAGGCCACAGGTCAGGGCGAGGACCAAGAACCTCATGAGGGGACCCAGCAACCCACAGCAAGGAAAGGAGGTGACAGGGGAGGTGGGGACAGGAGAGGTGGGGGACAGTGTTAGGACTAGGCCAGGGACAGCATCCTGATGAAAGAGGGCTGGGGTTGACATTCATTACTAACTACTTAATATGTGCCAATTTTAGTGATTTGTGCTTTTCTGGAAAATCACACATTCATCCAGGTTACACATTTATTTACAGAGAGTTTCTTTTTGGGAAGGGGCACTAGGGATTGACTCAGGGGCACTCTGACACTGAGACACATCCCCAGCTCTATTTTGTATTTTATTTAGAGACAAGGTCTCACTGAGTTGCTTAGCACCTTGCTTTTGCTGAGGCTGGCTCTGAACTTGAGATCCTCCTGCCTCAACTCCCAAGCCCCTGGGATTATAGACACGCGCCATCACACACGGCCTATAAATTCTACAAAGTCCCCTCTGGACCCTTAACTCTCTCTACCTGTGATTACTTCCTCTCTCCATTTCTCATTTGGACTAGACAGGGGTTACCTGGTTTTGTGGGGTCACATCTGATGGAGCTCCTGTTTTCTTGGTCAAGGGCACTGAGCAGCAGCATTTCCTGAGTGTCACTAACATGACCTGCAGACGGTTGACAGCCAGGACGGCTCTTTCCCTCCTCCCTCCTTTGTTTCCTGGGGCTGGTGGAGCCTGGGCCTGCTGCATGCTGGGCAGCCTCTCCACTGACCTGGCCCCATCCTAACATGATCTTCCATGAACCCCCCAGATGCCATGTCAGGTTGGCATGGTCACCCACCACTTTGTGGCTGGCATCTGAGGTGCAGAGAGGTCAGGCCCTTGCCCTGAGCACACAGAGGATGCAAACTAGAGCTGAGGTCCGAGCCTGGGTTCATCTGAGGACCCTGTGGCTTCACCTCGGCAGTTGCTACTGAGCTTCTCAGAGAATGTCCCACCTGTGACAGTGTCACAAGGGCTTCTCTGCAGGGGACCTCACCCCAAGGCTGGGAGAAGGGGTCCTACTGGCCCTGGCAGAGGGATGCAGGGGCTACTGGGCAGCTGTGGGCAGCTGTGCTCTGAGGGTGCGGCCACAGTGGTCTCCCTGTGCCAGGCGCAGCAGGCACTGAAGGGAGGAGGAGGAGGTCGGGTCCCCCGGGGCTGTGCACTTGGGGGTCCCACAGTCTCAGGTGGGGGATGTGCACTCAGGGGTCCCACCGTCTCAGGTCAGGCCTAAGGTCCTGAAGGCCTCCAAATTTTGTTTTTCAGACTGTGTTCCTCTGAGTGGCCCCAGCAAGGTGACAGGCATCGTGGGAGGATCCCTGATGGTACAGTGTCAGTATGGGGAAATGTTCAAGGACAATGACAAACTGTGGTGCAAAAAATCAGTTTTCTATTGTTATGATATTGTGAAGACTAGAGGCTCAGAGGGAGAGGTGCGGAGCGGCCGAGTGTCCATCAGCGACCACCCTGCAAACCTCAGCTTCACAGTGACCATGGAGCGCCTCACCCTGGAGGACGCAGGCTCCTATGAGTGCCAGGTGGACACACCATGGTACGAAGGCTTTGACAGGTTCTTCAAGGTTGAGGTGGCCGTGCTGCCAGGTGAGCCCCTCCCACCAGCGCCTGGGCTGCCTGGACCTGGACACCTGGGGAAGAATCAGAAAGCAGCAGCTGGAGCCTGGGAGGGAGTCCAAGGGGGGGAGCAGCCCACAGCCCGCCCAGCCCTGAGGAGCTGCCAATCAGGGAAGGAGGCGAGAGCAGAGCCTGCAGGGGAGAGAGCCACTTCCTGCCCTGGGCCCTGGGGACAGGGACAGGCAGAGCTCTGTGTGGACACCCAGGGCGGAGCAGAGGGGCAGAAGTCCTGGATGGTGCAGTGGGCAGAGGCAGCACAAGTGACAAGTGGTCTTTGCAGTTAGATATCCCTGCAGCATGTGGCTGTGATGGGAGGGGGACGAGACTGGGTGTGGGGAGGTGACCCTGGGGGTCTCAGGAGGCCATGGCCCTCAGAGCAGGACGGAATCAGCCCTGCTGGGGGTGGTACCTGTGTCCTGTACAGAAATGTCCCCAGGGTCCTGGGGAGACTTTGGCCCTGGGCCACTGCCCGCCCCCTTCCTCAGTGAGCATTTGGCATGAAATCAGGCCCAAGGCATCCGCCAGTGGTGGGTGGGTTGCAGGACAGACCTCTGGGTGTCATTGTAGATTTGCCACCAGCAACGTCAGGGACACTTACAAGTGTCACTACAGCGAAGACCTTGACAACCACAAGCAGAACACAAGCTGCACTGTCCACCAGCCTGGCCACAGAGAGTGCCACCCCTGGTCCCAGGAGCCAGGACCTCGACCATGGCCAGCACCCAGGGTAAGTGTCCTGTCCCTGACTGGGGTCTTCTCCACGGGGGCTGTGTGGTCACTCGGGGGAGGGAGTCACACACCTGCTGGCCCAGGCCTGCTGACCCTTGGCCCCAGGCCCAGGTTGGAAGCTGCAGTCTGTGTAACCTGGTTTGGGTCACTGAGGCCACCACACTGGACCTGCCCCAGGCTTCAAGAGAGGCTCAGACCAAGGAGGGGCTGGCAGAGGGGGAGGCAAGTGTCCACCCATGAGGGCTGGGGCTGTCCTGCCAGACGCCCAGAGCCCCACACGCTGTCCTCCTTGGCGCCTCCTTGGTTGATGACCCCAACCTGCTCCCATGATCATCTCACAGACTACATCTCACAGGTGACACAACCTCACCTGTCACATGGGCACAGGTGTGGGGCTGGGCTGGGCCTGCGTGATCCCAGAGTCTGGGGCTCTCCCCTCTAATTTGAGTGGGTCTCTATCTGGGGGGTCCTCAACCTCACAGAGAATCTGAGCACATCTGTGGACTCCTCAGAAAAATGCAAGCAGGCACAGGCCATTTCTGGGGGTCATGGGCTCCACACCTGACCTCACCCAGGGGGAGCAGTTGGCTCCTGGTGCTGACCACTGCAGTCCTTGCAGACCCACAGGTTAAGGGCTCTGACCCCAGGACCACACACAAGACACCAGCTGCACTTTGGGGCAGCCCAGGTCCCAGCACGTCTCATAACTGGCTGCAAACGTGGGGCTCCTGTGGCCCCTGGGGGTCCGTGATTCATAGACTCAGAGCTCTGCAAAATAATACATAAGAATACAGCCATTCCCTCCCTAGAAAAGACATGGGGGAGGAGGGCGTGCTCTTGGTATTTCCAGGATTCAGATCAGAGTGTCTGTGTGTGCACAGGCCTTTGTGAAAGCAGGTTTCTGGTGTGTGTGTGTGTGTGTGTGTCTGTGTGTGCATGCAGACACCTGTGTGCACACACAGCACACCTATGTTGTTCCACTGTCTCCCTGGGCCCCACTCTAACAGTCCAGGTCTGAAACCTTCCAGGAGTGGGAGTGGGACTGGCTGTTGGGTCCCTGGCTTTTTGTTGACTTCCTGACCAGGTGAGGGTCATGTCCTCTCCAAAGGAGACCTGTGTCTCACCTGGGCCTGTCTCCACCCTCCCTCTGGGACGGGACCCTCACAGCATTTGCTTCCCCTATAGAAGGGCACCTTCACTTGGGTCACCTACCCCCTCTCTGCTGTGGATGGTCTTGGGACACTAGCTCCTCCATCATGGTCCTGGGGTCCTTCTAAAAAGGACCCATACCACTGTGCAGGCTTCCTGACTCCTAAAGGGACTCTGCTCCTAGTGGACCTGGTGGTCCTAGGTCACAGCATCCCTTGTGGAGCCACAGACCATCTCTGCTGTCATTTGAAGTCACTCTGGCCGTGTCCCTGCCCAGGGCCCTGCGTCTCCGGTTTCCCTGTGTCAATCTCTACACAGTAGGCCTCACTGTGATTGTCCCCAGGAGGGACAGGGAGCAGGAGGAGAGGATGGTGCATGGACTGGCCCTGCTGCAGGGTCCTCCCAGGAGCCCCCACCCTCCTCTGGAACGCAGTCCTCCCAGTGGAGTGCTCCTGCCACAGTGCACCTGGAGATGGGTGGGGTGAAGTCCTGCTCAGGCCCAGCTGTGGCCAGGAGACTGCTGGATGCAGGACGTCTGTCCAGCAGGCTCCGAGTGACCTGCCTGGGGGAGTCAGAACAAACCAGGGGCAGAGTGTGCTGACCTGTGCCTCCCCATCAGCCCTGACCACAGCCTCCAGCCCTGAGAGCCCCACAAGCACCCAGGGGCCTCCCATGTCCCTGTCAACACCCACCTGGCCCCTCACGACCAGAGAGGACACCCCCAGTCCCCACCCACAGCCTGGGTAAGGCCTGTACTCAGGGCTCTGCCTCTGGGTGGTGAGCGCTGTTGAGGGGCCTGGGGGGCACTTGGGTCTCCTCCTCTGGGTCCCGCCAGCATTCGCCAGTCCCACCCTTAACCACGAGGCTCCTACTAAGTGCTAGATGATCTTCTTGGCATTGGGACACAGTGGCCACCACCCAGACAGTCGTGCGTGGCCTGCACTGTTCTGTGGTGGGTTCAGGAGTGAACAGGTCAGCACAGTCGGTCTAGACACAGTAAGTGGGGCTGGGCAGACTGGTCCTGGGTGGGGGTGAGAGTGGAGGGGGTGGGGGATGGGTCACGGGACAATCAGGGGAGGCCTTGCTGACCAGGGCCACGTGAGTGGAGCCTGCAGGGCTGGGGACAGGCACCTGGGATCTGGAGAGAGTGGCCCAGGCAGAGGGAAGAGAGAGCACAAATGTCCTGCCCAAGGGCCCCAGGCCCTGCTGGGCAGGGAGCAGGTGCTTGGTGGCCCTGGCACTCTCTGCCTTCTGCCTCCCTCCCCGCGCCTGGTCACAAGTGTCAGCCGGTTTTCCTGACCCGGTCCTCTGAGGCAGGTGGGGCTGAGCTGGGGCTGGGCCATTCCGTCAGCAGCCGGGAGTCCACAGCCCCTGCGGCCTGTACAGAGACGGCCATGGCCTCTTGTTGTGGGTGAACACACAGTCCCCTCTCCCTGGAAGGTGGAAATGCCGACACGTGGCAGGTTGCAGACCCCCACACCCAGGGGTAACCCCCAGATGTGGCAGGGGAGGTAGAAATCCCTCCCTGGTCCCGGGTCCCTGCTAGACGCCTGGGCTCCCCTCACATCTTTCCTGTGCCCATGCCCTTCCTACATGCTGAGTCCAGGGCCCTTCTTGGGGTGTCTAGTGGGGACTGAGATGTTTAATGTGGGACTGCCTTGGTCAGGGTTGGTCTTCATGGGGACTCCAGGGGACACAGGACCTGGGTGTAAGGGACAGAGGCAAAGTGCAGGGCACTGGGGCCTCCCTGTGAGGAGACAGCTCACGGTTCCCATGTCCCCCGCAGGGCCCTGGTCATCAATGTCCATCTCCTGCTCCTGGCCTTGAAGGTGCTCCTGCTCCTGAGCATGCTCAGTGCTGTCCTCTGGGTGAAGAGGCCTCAGAGAAGCTCCAGGTTCAGGTGACGGCAGCATGACTGTGAGAACCAGTGACCTCTGCTGTCCTGAGGCCACCTCCAGGGACACCCCCTGCTGGAGGAGGGGACAACTCCTGACTTATCTGCATTTCTATTAGAACCCTCTGAGGCCTTTGTGACTTTCTAGAAGCCTTTCCTTGGCTCATCACACACATGGACAGGCGTGTCTAGTGCGTGCACTTCCAGCCAAGGCCACTGCAGCCCGTGTGCCCAGCCTGTCACGGGCACCACTGACGTGATGCAGCCCTTCTGGTCTCTTGTGCCTCCTTCCTACCCTCCTGGGCGCCCTAACAGGGCTGCATGCTCCTCCTCCACCTCCTTGAAGGTCTGCACTCCCATGCGTATGCTCCCCAGGGCGCAAGGTTTAGCTTTGCTCATTGTTGAACTTCACATAAACAGGATTTTATGTTCATGTTGGTCTTCCTCCTCCTGGTGTCGGTGATGGGACACAGGCCGCGTGCAGCTTGGTGTCCATCTCTGAGCTACACCCAGCCCTGATGCGCCCTTGAGTCCCGAGTCCTGTGATGGCCACTGGTCATTGGACCTGGGGACTCGTCCACGTGGAGGTGTTGCTGCCCGGATGTGCCGGGCGTTTGTTTCTTCTTTCTCTTCTCGTCCTTTTCTCTCTTCCTCCTGTCCCTTGTCCTCTGATGCGTCTCCTTCCCCTCTCTCTCCCCCCACCCCCTCTTCCTCTCCTCTCCTCTCCTCCTGTCCTCTTTGGCCCCCCTCTTGCTTTCTCTATCCCCCTCCTCTTCCTCCTCCCCCCCATCTTCCTCTTCTCCTTTTTATTTATTGAGTTTTTGCCTCTATCACTCACAATGCTGCCCCCAACATCCCTGACCCTGTTCCCTGGCCCATGTTCCACATGTCTCTGGAGCCTGGCCCTAGGCCTTACTGCCCCTGTGACTCCACTCTACCAGGCCCTTCCCATCCACTTCCAGGTCACTGTACCCACCCCTCCCCCAGCAGCCGACCCCTCCCTGAACCTGCCAGACTCCCCATTCCTCCCTGTTAGTGGGTGGGAAGGGCATCTGGCTGTGTCCATCTGTCACTCCTGCCCACCTGTGTGACTTAGATTTCATCTTTTGTCCACTTCTATTTTCTGTTGTGGGGCTGTGTTTTCATATTGATTTTAGATTTGTAGAAATTCTTTACGAGTCCTTGGTTAGTTACATGTGTCCTAAATATCTTTCCCCAGTTTGTTGACTTTGTGGTATCTTTTGAGAGAATAGACTTTTTTTTTTTTTTTTTTTAGGACTTGAGATTGAACCCAGGGCTTCTCACAAACTAGGCAAGTGCTCTACCACTGGGCTATGCCCCCATCTCGCTTTTAAAATTTTATTTTGAGACAGGGTCTCACTAATTTGCCCAGACTGGCCTCAAACTCAAGATCCTCCTGCCTCAGCCTCCCAAGTGGGATTACAGGTGTGCCCTATCATGTCTGGCTTCCAGTTTTAAATGTTAATGTTTGGGCTTTGGATGTGGCTCAAGCGGTACTGTTCTCGCTTGTCATGTGCGGGGTGCTGGGTTTGATGTTCAGCACCACATAATAATAAAATAAAGATGTTGTGTCACCGAAAATTAAAAAAAAATTCTCTCTCTCTCTCTCTCTCTCTCTCTCTCTCTCTCTGTTTAAAAAATGTTAATGTAGCAAATTATTTTATATTTTCATTTATGCTTTATATTTTTGTTCTTGCTTAACAAATTGTTGGTACCCTAAAAATTTTTTAATTCCTCCATACTCTTCTAAAAACTTAGAAATTTCCCTTCACAGGAAAGTCTTTACTGTCACATTTCACGACTAAACACTCAGGGTCACTCCAGGTGAACTGGGCTGCACGAAATAATCACACACACACACACACACAGAGATACCTTTCTTTGTGTGTGGGGGGGTCCTGTGATAGCTCTAAACTCAGGAGTCCATGGAAAGAGAGAGAGCACAGGGCTGACCCCTTTTACTGAGAAGCCTTTCCAAGGAGGCAAGGGGTCAGATTTCAGGGGCTGAGTCCAGCTTCCTGATGTCTGCTGTCAGCTGGAGGATCATTTGACACATTTGCATGTCTTTATTCCACCCCTCCCTTCTCCCTGCTGGGCAGTTTGGCAAGAGCTTGAGGGAGGCCTTCTGTCCCTGTGCCCGATTCTTGTCCCCCCACCCTGGGCCTTGCAGTGGCTCTGGGCCCTCTGCCCAATTCCTGGGTGAGCTGAGGCTGCAGGGCCTTGTGGTCCTTGTTTTCCTAAAGTCCTGCAGTCTTTCCTGGAGAAGGAGGGCGTGCAGGGCACCCAGGTGATCAAACGCAGAAATGAGCACTGCAGGGGACAGGGGCGTGGGAGGTGGCCCTGAGGCTGCTGTGTCTCCTGAGATGGTGACTGTGTGAATCCCGGGGAGTGAAGGGGTACAACAGGGAGCTGTAGATGAGGAATGACTTGGAAGAACCCCACCCCACCCTGTTCCCTTCCAGCCAATGAATATCCACTGAGCATGTCCCAACTCTGCAGTGTGATATGGGGAAGCAAGAGCCTTTCCCTCTGTGGGGAGCCAGGTCCTGGGTGCTGTTCCCTTCCTGAGCCGGCCCTGGGAGCCCCTGCTGAGCTCTGCAGGCCAGCTGCTGGGCCAGGTCTCCTTTCTGCTCCTCTCTGGAGAGAGGGGACAGGGCTGTGTGGAACAGGGCCTCACAGGCTGGAAACTTTGGACTGGGGAGGGTCCTGGGCCTCTGGCTGCTGGTAGCTTCCTCTTCCTCTCTGTCCATCCCAACCACAGCACCCCCAGGACAGGAGGGGGACACGTCATGGCCACCATGACCAGTAGGGGTGGACTGTGCCCGGGGACTGAAGGATGCCTGGAACACAGGTCCCCCAGGCCAGGCCTGACTGCCGCGTGGTCTCCCCCTCGTTTTCTGGTCTGGTCTGCAGTCTAGGTCTAGGGTTGAGCCAGGGCCTTGCTGTGCTCTGACACCCAGCTGCACCCAGCCCTGGGTCCCAGGGAGGGGCCGGAGGGTGGGTGGGGTCAGGCCACTGCAGCTGGTCTCACCCATCCCCGGGGAAGAGAAACCAGGAGCCTCTGTCCTCTGGCTGTCCTCCCTGGCAGTGTGTCCTGCAGGTCTGCTCTGTCTCTGGATCTTACAGGTGTGAGCCCCAGCTGTGTGCACTTGGCCACAGCAGAAGCACAGGACATGGGGCCCTTGGTGGCTGTCAGTTATTCTCGGGCTCCATCAGGTGCTCCCTGGGCTGTGAAGCCTTCTTCCCCTGGGCCTCACCACAGTGAGCGGCCTCCTGCTTCTCAGGGCCTGGTGCCGGGCTCTGGCTGCACTGCAGAGGCACCCACCGGTCAGTGCCCTCCCGGAGACAGCCTCAGACTTCCTGGGGGAGGAAGTGGTAGAGGGAGGAGAAGGCTGCGGCGGTGGGAGGGGCTCTGGCTGCACTGCCTTGGAGGGCGGAGCCCTGCCTAGGGTCTCCCCAGCTTGTCCACACCCAGATCTGTCCTGAGGACCCTTCAGCCGGCAGGACTCAGTGCATCACCACCAATACCCTTCCCCTGCCTCCAGCGCTTGCGTCCACACTGGGAAGAGACTGTAACCAGGGCCAGAGGCTTTGTGGCTGCGGCAGGACCCCTCTCCTTGCCATGGAAAGGGGGCTCAGCCTGGGGTCCTCGGGTTTGTCTCCCTCTGCACTGGGTCTGGTGATGGGCACAGGGAGCTGTGAGAAGGTGCTGCCTCCTGGGTTTCTGACGTCATGAGGTCACCTTGCATCATCTGTGACTTTCCACTTGCCATCAAGTGACCTTGGGTACAACCTGTGTCTTCTGCTCAAGGGCAATAACAATAGGTCCTTTGTGGGAACAAGTCACATGGTGGCTATGAAAACACTCAAAAGTGTTCCCAAATTGGGACAGTCTCTCTCCAAGGGGACATATCTCCAGTAGGAAGCCTGGAGGCAGTGAGGAGGTTGGATCTGGATCTGGGGTGAGGGACAAAAGACAAGTACCATCAGGCATGGCAAGGATGGGATCCTGGACCTGTTCCTCCTGCAGGAGTTCCGACGTTTCTCTCCCATCCATAAGGAAAACTGCATCTCCAGGTGATTTGCCAGGTTCTCCCTGCTGTGTCATTTGGTGGCCAGTGGACAAGCCACACGAGCATCTAGCCTCCTGCTTCTTTGTGTTATTCTGGGCACTTGAGCCTGCAGCAATGACTTTGGGATCATGGTACAACTAAAAATAGATGTCTGGGGCCAGGTGTGGTGGCTCATGCCTATAATCTCAGCAATGTAGGGGGCTGAGACAGGAGAGCTGCAAGTTCAAGGCCAGCCTCAGCAACTTAGTGAGACTCTGTCTCAAAAAAAAAAAAAAGAAAAAAAAGAAAGAAAAATGACTGGGGATCTGTTCAGTCCTCAGTGTGTGTGTGTGTGTGTGTGTGTGAGTGTGTGTGTGTGTGAGTGTGTGTGTGTGTGTGAGTGTGTGTGAGTGTGTGTGTGAGTGTGTGAGTGTGTGAGTGTGTGTGAGTGTGTGTGCGTGAGTGTGTGTGAGTGTGTGTGTGAGTGTGTGAGTGTGTGTGAGTGTGTGTGAGTGTGTGAGTGTGTGTGAGTGTGTGAGTGTGTGTGTGAGAGTGTGTGTGAGTGTGTGAGAGTGTGTGAGTGTGTGTGTGAGTGTGAGTGTGTGTGAGTGTGTGAGTGTGTGTGTGTGAGTGTGTGTGACTGTGTGTGAGTGTGTGTGTGAGTGTGTGTGTGAGTGTGTGTGAGTGTGTGTGTGTGTGAGTGTGTGTGAGTGTGTGTGAGTGTGTGTGAGTGTGTGAGTGTGTGTGTGAGTGAGTGTGAGTGTGTGAGTGTGTGTGAGTGTGTGAGTGTGTGTGAGTGAGTGAGTGAGTGTGTGAGTGTGTGTGAGTGTGTGTGTGTGAGTGTGTGTGAGTGTGTGTGAGTGTGTGTGAGTGTGTGAGTGTGTGTGTGAGTGTGTGAGTGTGTGTGAGTGAGTGTGTGAGTGTGTGAGTGTGTGTGAGTGAGTGTGGGGGGAAGGAGGAAAGTGAATCTCCTGGGGCGCAGCAGGAGGGGACAATCTTGGGACCTCAGAGCTAGTGGGGGCTCCCTGGGGTGGGTGGGTGCTCTGACTCAAAGGCTCAAGCTGCTGGGTGACGTGTTACACGTTAGGATGAGGGCACCCTGTGCTCACACGGTCACTCTGTGCCAGCTGGGGACACTTATCACAGGTGGAGGAGGGGGAGGGTCACTGCAGCCTTGCTGGATCCCAGCTCAGGGCCACAGGGGCTACACGGGAGGGGGGATGTCACGGCCTGTGGATGTCACAGTCAGATTGAGGACACATTTCCAGGACCAGGAACCATTCAGGACTCTAGGGCCACTGTGCCAACCTGGGGTCAGGCCTAGAGCTGGCTCATGGAGGGCAGTTCCAGGTTGGCCTCCCACGGGGCAGGCCCAGTGCTGAGGACGCAGGCTCTGTGTGCCCCTCCCACTGGTGACATCCTGACCACAAGGAGGAGAGGAGGAGTGACAGGGCCAGAAGGAAGCCTGGCCCTGCAGACCTGGGGTGAGGGCAGTCCTGCCACCTTGGGCCCAGGCGGGTCCCACACACCACACCTTCCCCTCCCTGGCTTTCATAGGACAGCACAAGCCCAGGGCCACCTCGGGGGCCGCTTGGCCCCTGCATCTTCTCCATTTTCTCCCCAGCCCCAGGAAGAAACTAAAGAGGACAAGCGGGAAGCAGCTGCCCCAGAGAAAAGCAGAAGTGGGAGCCCTGGAGACTGACCCTCCCCAGGAGGCTGGAGCCTGTGTCCTGTGGGGCTTGGTGCCCGGAGGTGACATCTGTGCAGGAGAAATGAGCCCCAGAGGCCTGACGGCCTGGCCCCCCTTGGCTCTGCTGCTTCTCTGGCTCCCAGGTGAGGGCCCTCTGTCCAGGGAGGGTCTGCAGAAGGGAGGGAAGGCAGGAGGGGGGCCAGGAGGCGTCCCGTGAGGAGCCCCAGCTGCACGTCTCTGTGCAGACGCAGAATGGGGTGCACTGTGTCCATGATGTAAGATGGACTTGCCAAACACCACACCCCTGGGAGGGAAGGGGCAAGGGGGTCCCTCTGAGCCCACCTGACCTTGGAGAAGCCAGTGTACTGCCCAGGGAAAAGGGTGTCCCCAGGAGGGGCCCTGAGAGAGGTCAGGGGGAACCAGGACAGGGGGAGCAGGGTGAGGGGACGGGGGTGGGGTGGAGAGGGCACCAGAGCACACCTGGGGCCTGTGTTGGGGAGGCCCTCCAGGTCCAGCAGTTTGGGGTACAGAGGAAGGAGGGGACCGAGGAGGAGAAGGCCTCCATCTCAGGGACAGGTGGGTTTAGCCAGGGCAGCTGGAGGCTGGGTGGGAAGAGTCCTGGTGGGGCCCAGGGGTCAGTGACCCCCAGGAAGGGAGTTAGGGACAGGAGAGAGGGAAGGACAGTGGGCAGGGAGCGGGAGATCGTGGGAGGGCAGGGAGGAGACCTTCTCCAGGCAGAACTCCTGGGAGGGCAGTCTTCCCATGCAGGACCAGACCTCCTCAGGTGTCCCCAGCAGCGTTCACAGTGCGGTCTTGGTGCAGGCCCAGGACAGGTTTATTTATTTCATTTATCTTACATGCAGAATATTTTAGAACTCTTGGATGCTCCTATCAGTTCTGTGCCTTCTCTAGTAATATTTGCAGTGTAAACACAGTGACTTTGGGGAGCTGTGGCTTTGTGGATTCACTGGGGCCGGACGTCCTCCCGTGGCCAGCGTCTCTGTTGATTCTCAGGGTCTTCCTGTGTTTTCATGGCATCTGCATGGGCCGAGGACAGGGGGCTCCTTCCTGGTACCTGTTTCTCTGTGGGCCCTTCAGCCCAGGCCTAGTGCAGACCCAATGAGCCCCTGTGGCTGTGCTCATCTGCCTGGCCCTGCCTCAGGGGACGATGGCCAGTGGTCCCTAAGAGGAGTGAGGAAGCTGTCCCCCCATATCTCTTCACAAAGCTTCTCTCCCTCCCTCCTCTACCTCCCCCCCCTCTCCGCCCCACCTCTATGTCCCCCTGTCTCCCCTGCCCTGTCTCTCTCTCCCTCTGTTGGGGATGTAACCCAGGGCCCTGTGCTATAAGCAAGGGCTCTACCCTGAGCCCCACTCCAGCCCCCACAGAGCATTTTAGCACAGCAGCAACAGGCAAGAGAGAGCTTTTCCTGATCTGAGGAGCTGATTTTCTTTCTTTGAACTTCTAAGCTGGTGAATTATAGAAAGAGATTTGGCCCCAAGTATATTGGCCCAGGTGGGGTGATGCACACCTGTAACACACAACTCGGGAGTGTAAGGCAGGGCCATGGAAGTCAAGGCCATCCTCAGCAGCTTACTGAGACTCTGTCTCAAAATACAATTTTCAAGGGTCTGGGGATGTGACCTGATGGTCCAGTGTCCCTGGGTTCAATTCCTAGTACCTGTCCCCCCATGCCCACCCTTACACAGAGACAGAGTTGGCCAGATTCCCTCTCGATATACAATGCTGAGTTCATGAAAAACCTTACAGGGATTTCCCTGGTTCAGTATTTTCTGTAAAGTTGAGTGAATTGGAGCTGTGTGTGTCCTGAAGGGGTTTTGCTTTTGGTATTGGGCCTGAGCCCTGAGCCTCAGAGTGGCCGGGGATCACTCTATGCTGAGCCGCATCCTGGCCTGAGGTTTGAGAGAACTGAGAGAACCGTCTGTCAACTGTGCAGCTGTGGTCATTTTCTGGGGCGGGTGGGGGTGGTGTGGGGAGGACTCCTTGGTGACTCTCACTAATGTCCATCTGTTTTGAGAAGCCCCTCTATTTCTGGCTTAGGTTGGTCACTTGTATTTCGCTAGAAAATAATTCAGTTCCTCCAGGTTACAGAATGTAGAGACTCGGGGTGATTTTCCTTTCCCTTGTGCTCTGGCCTCCTCCTCCTCCTCCTCCTCCTCCTCCTCCTGCTCCACTGTGTCCTCTCCCTCCTCCTCCTTCACTGTGTCTTCCTCCTCCTCCTCCACTGTGTCCTCCCCCTCCTCCTCCTCCACTGTGCCCCACCTCCTCCTCCTCCTCTGTGTCCTCCTCCTCCTCCTCCTCCACTTGACTTGAGGTTTAAGGAGGATTTAGAGCAATCGTGGGAAACAGGACTGGGTGTGGCAGGTGAGGGGGAGGCCAGAGGTCAGGGCGAGGACCAAGACCCTGATGAGGGGACCCAGTAACCCACAGCAAGGAGAGGAGGGGACAGGAGCGGAGGGGCATGGGAGGTGGGGACAGGAGAGGAAGTGACAGGGGAGGTGGGGACAAGAGAGGTGGGGGACAGTGTTAGGACTAGGCCAGGGACAGCATCCTGATGAAAGAGGGCTGGGGTTGACATTCATTACTAACTACTTAATATGTGCCAATTTTAGTGATTTGTGCTTTTCTGGAAAATCACCCATTCATCCAGGTTACACATTTATTTACAGAGAGTTTCTTTTTGGGGAGGGGCACCAGGGATTGACTCAGGGGCACTCTGATACTGAGTCACATCCCCAGCTCTATTTTGTATTTTTTTTTTTTTTTTAGAGACAGGGTCTCACTGAGTTGCTTAGCACCTTGCTTTTGCTGAGGCTGGCTCTGAACTTGAGATCCTCCTGCCTCAGCCTCCCGAGCCCCTGGGATTATAAGCATGCACCATCACACAAGGCCTGTAAATTCTACAAAGTCCCCTGTGGGCCCTTAACTCTCTCTACCTGTGATTACCTCCTCTCTCCATTTCTCATTTGGACTAGACAGGGGTTACCTGGTTTTGTGGGGTCACATCTGATGGAGCTCCTGTTTTCTTGGTCAAGGGCACTGAGCAGCAGCATTTCCTGAGTGTCACTAACATGACCTGCAGACGGTTGACAGCCAGGGCGGCTCTTTCCCTCCTCCCTCCTTTGTTTCCTGGGGCTGGTGGAGCCTGGGCCTGCTGCATGCTGGGCAGCCTCTCCACTGACCCTGGCCCCATCCTAACATGATCTTCCATGAACCCCCCAGATGCCATGTCAGGTTGGCGTGGTCCCCACCACTTTGTGGCTGGCATCTGAGGTGCAGAGAGGTCAGGCCCTGGCCCTGAGCACACAGAGGATGCAAACTAGAGCTGAGGCCCAAGCCCGGGTTCATCTGAGGCCCCTGTGGCTTCACCTTGGCAGTTGCTACTGAGCTTCTCGGAGAATGTCCCACCTGTGACAGTGTCACAAGGGCTTCTCTGCAGGGGACCTCACCCCAAGGCTAGGAGACGGGGTCCTACTGGCCCTGGCAGAGGGATGCAGGGGCTACTGGGCAGCTGTGGGCAGCTGTGCTCTGAGGGTGCAGCCACAGTGGTCTCTTTGTGCCAGGTGCAGCAGGCACTGAAGGGAGGAGGAGGAGGCCTGGGCCCCTGGGGCTGTGACTCAGGGGTCCCACAGTCTCAGGTCAGGGCTGTGACTCAGGGGTCCCACAGTCTCAGGTCAGGCCTAAGGTCCTGAAGGCCTCCAAATTTTGTTTTTCAGACTGTGTTCCTCTGAGTGGCCCCAGCAAAGTGACAGGCATCGTGGGAGGATCCCTGATGGTACAGTGTCAGTATGGGGAAATGTTCAAGGACAATGACAAACTGTGGTGCAAAAAATCAGTTTTCTATTGTTATGATATTGTGAAGACTAGAGGCTCAGAGGGAGAGGTGCGGAGCGGCCGAGTGTCCATCAGCGACCACCCTACAAACCTCAGCTTCACAGTGACCATGGAGCGCCTCACCCTGGAGGACGCAGGCTCCTATGAGTGCCAGGTGGACACACCATGGTACGAAGGCTTTGACAGGTTCTTCAAGGTTGAGGTGGCCGTGCTGCCAGGTGAGCCCCTCCCACCAGCGCCTGGGCTGCCTGGACCTGGACACCTGGGGAAGAATCAGAAAGCAGCAGCTGGAGCCTGGGAGGGAGTCCAAGGGGGGAGCAGCCCACAGCCGGCCCAGCCCTGAGGAGCTGCCAATCAGGGAAGGAGGTGGGACAGAGCCTGCAGGGGAGAGAGCCAGTGCCCACCCTTGGCCCTGGGGACAGGGACAGGCAGAGCTCTGTGTTGACATCTAGGGCGGAGCAGAGGGGCAGAAGGCCTGGATGGTGCAGTGGGCAGAGGCAGCACAAGTGACAAGTGGTCTTTGCAGTGAGATATCCCTGCAGCCTGTGGCTGTGATGGGAGGGGGACGAGTCCGGGTGTGGGGAGGTGACCCTGGGAGTCTCAGGAGGCCATGGCCCTCACAGCAGGAAGGAATCAGCCCTGCTGGGGGTGGTACCTGTGTCCTGTACAGAATTGTCCCCAGGGTCCTGGGGAGACTTTGGCCCTGGCCACTCCCCGCCCCCTTCCTCAGTGAGCATTTGGCATGAAATCAGGCCCAAGGCATCTGCCAGTGGTGGGCAGGTTGCAGGACAGACCTCTGGGTGTCATTGTAGATTTGTCACCAGCAACGTCAGGGACACTTACAAGTGTCACGACAGCGAAGACCTTGACAACCACAAGCAGAGCCCAAGGTGCACTGTCCACCAGCCTGGCCACAGAGAGTGCCACCCCTGGTCCCAGCAGCCAGGACCTCTACCATGGCCAGGGCCCAGGGTAAGTGTCCTGTCCCTGACTGGGGTCTTCTCCACGGGGGTTGTGTGGGCACTCGGGGGAGGGAGTCACACCCCTGCTGGCCCAGGCCTGCTGACCCTTGGCCCCAGGTTGGAAGCTGCAGTCTGTGTAACCTGGTTTGGGTCACTGAGGCCACCACACTGGACCTGCCCCAGGCTTCAAGAGAGGCTCAGACCAAGGAGGGGCTGGCAGAGGGGGAGGCAAGTGTCCACCCATGAGGGCTGGGGCTGTCCTGCCGGGTGCCCAGAGCCCCACACGCTGTCCTCCTTGGCTCCTCACATGACCCCAACCTGCTCCCATGATCATCTCACAGACTACATCTCACAGGTGACACAACCTCACCTGTCACATGGGCACAGGTGTGGGGCTGGGCTCTGCCTGCGTGACCCCAGAGTCTGGGGCTCTCCCCTCTAATTTGAGTGGGTCTCTATCTGGGCGGTCGTCAACCTCACAGAGAATCTGAGCACATCTGTGGACTCCTCAGAGAAATGCAAGCAGGCACAGGCCATTTCTGGGGGTCATGGCCTCCCCACTCTGACCTCACCCAGGGGGCAGTTGGCTCTTGGTGCTGACCACTGCAGTCCGTGCAGTCCCACAGGTTAAGGGCTCTGACCCCAGGACCCCACACGAGACACCAGCTGCACTTTGGGGCAGCCCAGGTCCCAGCACTTCTGACAACTGGCTGCAAACGTGGGGCTCCAGTGGCCCCTGGGGGTCCGTGATTCACAGACTCAGAGTCTGCAAAAAATACCTAAGATTACGGCTTCATCATGAAGGATATAGATCAGGATCCCCCAAATGAGGGGACACGGGTGCAGTCTGGAGGGTCCCAAACAGAGTTCCAGGCCCTCTCAGGGTGGGATCAGGGACCTCCCTGTGTCTGTCCCCAGAGCTCCTCCCGTCTCCCATGTCCAGGTGTTCTCTGGGGTTTCAGGACACTCGGGCTCCAGCCCCTCCCTCCCTGGAGGCCAGGGTCCCTGCAGCCTCTGCAACAACATGGTCTTTTTGGCTGGTAGCTCCCTCCTGTCACCTCACCTCTTAGCAGAGTCAGGTGTGGGCCACAGACAGCAGAGCTGGTCCTGTCGCTTGGGAAATTCCCAGGGTGACAACCTCCCTCCCCAGACCCAGAGGCAGAGCAGAGGCAGAGGCAGAGGCCAGCCAGACTCCTGACCTCAAAACTCAGGCCTCTACATGCCGCTTCCTGAAGTGTATCCTGCAGAGGCCCAGGGGCAAGGAGCTCAGTTGTGTCACCAGGGTCTGAAGCTTGTGCAGTGTGTGTGTGTGTGTGTGTGTGTGTGTGTGTGTGTGTCTTGGGGATAAGAAGATGCTAGGCAGAGTGTTTGCCTAGCATGCAGGGAGGCCCTAGGTTCCACCCCCCACCCTCCGGGACCCCACATGCGCGTGTGTGTGCACACACTTGCACATGAAGATTATGAGTGCAAGGTATGGAAGAAAGGCCCAAGCTCATAAGGGCTTGAAGCTTGTGTCTGAGTAAATCTGGAGGTAAATCTGCTGCTCTGTATCCTAGTGTGGGATGACGGAGCTACTGGGTGACTTATTACAGCCATGTTAGTGGTCACACAGGAAAATGGGGGGATGCCATGAAGAGGGGATGGCTAAAGGACGTGTGGTCTACCATGCGATGGAATATTATGCAGCTGTGCAAAGAGTGAAGGATTGGGATTTCTTTATGCACTGCCTGGGAAGGTTGCTAAGAGGCATTGTTAAGTAAAACCATAATTGTGTTCATACTTTGCCTGCTTTTTGTGAAAAAGGAAGCGACACACACACACACACATTTGTGTTTTTTTTCACAATAACTTTATTTTATTTTTTTATTTATTTATTTATTTATTTATTTATTTATTTATTTATTATTAATGTGGTGCTGAGGATGGAACCCAGGGCCTCCTGTATCTAGGCCAGGGCTCTACACTGAGCTACAACCACGGCCCCCATCTTTGCTTTTCTTTTTGAGTTGGGGGTAGCTCCAGACCTGGTGTGTGGCTGGAAGTGTCCCCTACTGTGCCCTGTCCCCTGTCTCCCCAGCCCTGCACAGAGAGTCTCTGGGTCTCTGGAGATTTTCTCAGCACACCATGTGCACAAGTGCCAGGACTGGGGGACATGGGGGGTATAGATAGGGGCATATGCTACCTTTTCTTTTTACTTACTTATTTTTGGTAGTGGGAATTGAACCCAGAGGCTCTTTTCTTCTGTGATACATCCCCAGCCTTTTAAAATTTTGAGACACGGTCTTTCTAAGTTGCTGAGGCTGGCCTCACACTTGGGAGCTTCCTGATGCAGCCTCCTGACTTGCTGGAATGATAGGTGTGCCCTCTGGGTCCCACTGTGGTCTCCTTTTTTTTTCATGGTACCAGGGATTGAACTCAGAACTCAGGGGCACTCGACCACGGGGCACCTCCCCAGCCCTATTTTGTATTTCATTTAGAGACAGGGTCTCACTGAGTAGCTCAGCACCTCACCTTTCTAAGGCTGGTTTGAACTAGGGATCCTCCTGCCTCAGCCTCCCCACCTTGCCTGGCTTCTCTACCTTCTTTTAAAAAATTGACTTGGGTGGGCGCAGTGGCCCCCGCCTGTGATCCCAGAGACTCAGGAGGCTGAGGCAGGAGGATCACAAGTTCAAAGCCAGCCCCAGCAACTGGGAGGCACTGAGCAGCTCAGGGAGACCCTGACTCTAAATAACCACCAGGGAATGTGGCTCCATGGTCCAGTGCCCCTGAGGTCATTCCCTGCACAGTGACCGAGCACCTGCCTAGCGCACAGTCCCCCACGTGGCCCTCACCCGCCCTCCGCAGGCTCCCTGTGCTGCTCCTCCTGCTGTCCCTCCTGCTGCTCCTCCTGGTGGGCTCCTCGCTGCTGGTCTGGAGGAGGCTGCAGAAACGGGTCAAAGGTGAGTGACCCCCTGCTCCTCGGTGGCCCCGGGGGGAGGCCCTGACAGCCTCACCTGCAGCACTGCCCTGGCTCCTCAGAATGGAGGTCAGCTGCACACGGGGCCAGGCCCCAGAGGACGTGCCCCTGGGAGTGGGGTCGCAGGCTGTGGGAGGGGGGTCCTTCCTGTGCCGGGGCCTGGGGTGTCCCCTGGGACCCTGCCTTCCTTTGTATGACTCTTCCCCAATCCAGCCCCGGGACTGTCAGAGCCTCCACATTCGGCCCTGCCCAACCCCCGCCCCCCCACTCCTCACACTCCAAGGTCCTCCCTCTTGTAACCAGCCTCGTCCCTCCTCCTGGGGTGGCTCAAGGCTCACTGAGGGCCTCGCCCGCCCCCACAGGGCTCCTTCCTTCTGGACTCCAAAGACTGCCCTTAGATGCCCTCTGCCCGGGCCCTTTCCTCGGCCTCCTAAGAGGACCTGGGCCCCTCCTGGGCATTCCCCTGCACCTGGGCTAGAAGTAGACTGACGTCCCCCTGTCCCTGCCTGCGTCCCCCCAGCCAGGACGCACTTCCAGGCCAGGGAGCATGACTCCCAGGACACACTGTTGGATTCGTGTGTCGATATCTGCAGTCACGACGGGGACCCCAGGACCCTCCCGGCTTCCTGGTCTCACCCTCCTCTGAGCTCAGACTGACAGGGGGACGTGTGGGGACCCTGAGTCTGGCACTCAGGAAGTAGGTGCTCAATAAACACCAGCGAGCAGATGAGATACTCAGGGAGCAGAAGAACCAACAGAGGTGGCCTTCTTGTTCCTGGTGGGGGTCGCCAGCCACCTCGGGGAGCCAGCTTCTGCCTGGGGGTAGCGAGAGCCCCCAGGTCCTTCCTGTGCCGAGTTGGTGCATCTGTGGGGGAGGATTCTGAAGGCCGTCCCAAGCCCTGGGGACTGCTGGGGAGGCAGAGAGGGGTTACTTTGTTCCTCAGCTGCAGGGCCAGCAGGTGGCTGCTGTGGGGGTCAAGGGGATGCTGCCTCAGTCTACCTCGGGCTCTCCCGGGGCCCTGGCCTGTGGGAAGAGGTCAGCCTCAGCATCTGGGCAGAGCATGGAGAGAGAATCACTTCCTCTTTCCCTCTGCTTTTTTGGGGGTAGTTTTCTGGTCCCTCCCAGGCTGCATCCTGGGAGGACACTGCCTGCCACGTGGGGGTTTCCCATCTGGTGGCTCAGTCCCCGGGGCCCCAGCAGGCTCCCTGGTGCCCTTTCACCTAGAACGGCTCCGGCTCCTCAAGCAACTTCCTTCCCATTTAAAAGAGGGTCATACGATGACTGTGGGACGTGAACAATGAACAGAAGCACAAAGAAGTGGGTAAATTCCCTGCAGAAAACCCACCGCCCAGAGAAGTCCAGCCACTACACTCAGGGCGGGTCCCGCCTTTTTTCTCGGCTGCAGATGCAGAGATGGTTTCTTAAAGACTCTGATTCATAGCAAGAATTCTCTCTCTCAGACCTAGGATTTTCTGCACCTAACAGACTGTACCGCTTCCCCGCTGATAAACATTCTGGAAGCCGCGGCTGCACTGTTCACGGGGAATGGGCGTCTTGTATTTGTTGACCTCATCCTCAGGCGCAGGGGAAAGGCTCTCTGTTCAACCCCCGGCTCCCCTCCTTCCCTGGCTTTGCAAGTGCCCAGCCCACCCCTCTTGGCGCTGCCTGGGCCCAGTCCCGCTGGCCCCTCTGCTGTCCTCACCTCACACCTCCGCGTCACCCACCCCAGCTCCTCGCCAGCTTCCTCTTGTCACCCACTCATTCACACGGAGCCATCCTGAGCACCTGCAGTGTGCCAGGCCTGTGCGGGCCCTGGGGACATCCTTGTGACCAGTGCAGTCCCTGGACAGCGGCCTCCTGCACACCTTCCTCCCTGGCATTGAGCTGAACCTTCCCCTCCCCCTTCTTTTCCTCCTTCCCCAGAGCTCCTGTCCCAGGTGTGGCGTGGAGCCCGCCCACGGTATTCAGAACAGACTGCGTTCATGTCCCCAGCGCCCAGTTGCTGCTCTCAGTTCTGCTGAGGACTTGGCGCATGCTAGAGTCTTGTGGACTTGTGTCTCCCAAGGTCTGGCTGCTGCCCTGTGACCCGGTGCTCCCTGCCGTGTCTCTGCAGCATGCAGGCAGTGGCTCTGGTGGCCTGGCTGTGGACTAGACCCTGTGTCACCTACTGCCGGCCAGCCCCCAGGCTGGGATTGAGAAGTCAGGGTGTATGTGGCTGCACTCAAAGCCAGGACCCTACAGCAACGTGGCAGGAGCCAGAGCCAGGATGGGACAGGCCTGAGCTGCCACCGCAGGCTGCCAGGCCTCCCCCAGCAGCAGGGAGGGCCCAGGCCCGGGGTTGGCGCATTTCCCCAGCGACCTCTCGGGGTCTGGTGTAGTCTGGGCAGGTCCCTGGTGCACACCCTGCCCCTCCTGCCTGTCTACCCCGTGATGCCTGGTGAGCGGCTGTGTTGGGAACTAGCCCTGTGCCTCTCCTCCAGCTGGGCCGTGTCTGCTGCCCACTTGGTGCTGGTCACTCCTCCTCCCTGCGTGCACCAGGCACCCAATTATTCCTCCAGCCACACTGCTTCCCGCCAGCTCCAGGTCTGAGGGGAGAGGAGCCCAGGGCTTCTCCAGGGTCCCCAGCCTGGCTCACATGGGTCCCCCCTGCTCTCTCTCCCTGTGTCAGCTGGTGAGCGCTCAGAACTGTCCCAGAACCTCAGGCAGGTAAGGAAGGCCACCACAGGAGGTGCATCCGGGTGGCTGGGCAGGGGCAGCGTGGGGGACGTTGGGGCTGCAGCCAGACGGTCCCTGGGCCACAGATGATGGAGCAGAGAGCTCTCCAGAGGGGAAGAGTGACTCCTGAGGTCTGGTCCTCAGTGTCCTCCCCCATTTGGGTCTGTCCCCGGGAGCCAGTGGAAGGGGAAGGAAAGTTCCCCAGGGAGGCGCTCACAGCCCCGACGGGAGGGTGCAGGAGGGAGCAGACCCAGGGAAGTTTGGGGCCCCCACCTGGAACCTGGGCAGAAGAGGGACAGAGGTGGGGTGGGGAGGCCCGTGGACACCTCCTCCTGGCCCCCGCAGGCTGCCGGGCAGAGTGAGCCCTACTACACAAATCTGACGCTGCAGACGTGGTCCCTGCGGGAAGAGCCAGTGCCCCCGAGGCAGGCGGAGGTGGAGTACAGCATGTTGGTAAGCCAGGTCCTGGCCCCTGGCAGGGGACCCTGGGCTGCCCCATGTGGTGTGGGCGTGGGCAGAGAGGGAAGGAGGCTGGGGAGGGGCAGGTGCAGAATTTGCCCTTAGAGGAGGCTGGTGTCCGGGTGGCTGGGCAGGGTGTGGAAGGGCTACGATGATGGCCAGTGACGGTGGCCAGTGACGATGGCCGCGACAGTCAATAAGGTGCAGCATTTATTAAGCTCCTACTGCATACCACACAGCCAGTGACAAAGCTCATGACCTCTCTCTGGGTTGGTCCTGGTCATCTCTTGGATTCACTTTGTCCAGGACCTGAACAACCCTTAGGCACTGTCACCAACAGAGTGGGATAAACGGAATGGGTGGCCTCCTCAGGGTGTGACCCACCCGCTGGTGGGGGACTTCAGGCAGAGACTGGGGGGAGATCTGAGCATCAGCCAGGGGCTGCCTGGGGAGACCTCGGAGCCCCAGCCCAGGGTTCATTGGTTGGCACCGCCGCTGGTCTGCTCTGGGAAAGGGGCCCAGCTCTGTGTCCAGCCTGGGACCTGTCACCTGCAGGGGAATGGGGCTGCTCTGCTGTCCCCTCCTGCCCCCAGTCGTGCCCGCCCTGCCCTGCGTCAGCTGTCATGGGGGGCGTGGCTGGGGCCTCTGAGCAGCTGGCAGTACCTAGTTACCCTGCATCAGGCCTGTCTCCTCCTCACCTGACATTCGCATGCCCACGCGGCCACAGGCTGGGTCTGAGACTAGCCGCAGCCTCGCTTGTCCCACGTGGTGACTAATGGTCTCAGCTGGCCGGGGGCAGAGCCTCACTCTTCTGCCAACTGCGTGGGGACAAGTCAGGACCTTGCCCTGCACAACAAGCTCAGGGTAGATCTGGGGAGCCTGCCAGGCTCTACTAGGGGCCAGGGTTCTGCATGTGAGATTCCTGAGTCCTCAGAAAGGGACCATCCCTGCACCGTGGCCAGGATGTCCCATCAAAGGGAGCCAGGGGCATCTCAGGGGAGCCCACCAAGTGTGCAACCCTCTCAGGGCCTCAGGGTCTTTTTATTTTTATTTTTTATATTTTTTTAGTTGTCGATGAACCTTTATTTAGTTTACTTAGTTATAGGCGGGGCTGAGACTCGAACCCAGTGCCTCACACATGCCAGGCGAGCGCTCTGCCACTGAGCCACCACCCGGCCCTCAGTGTCATTTTTGTAGAATGAATGGACACACAGGGTCAGCACTGAGGGTCCCCGACTCTTGGGTCCAGGGATTTCGTGCTTGGCATGAGCAGGTGGGGTGGAGGGGTGGGTGGGCAGGATCCTGCCATCAGCTCTGGAGGGAAAAGGAGGCCAGGACAGCGGAGGCCTCCCCAGGGGAGCCTCCCGGGGCCCTCAGGTGTCCCCCCGCCTCCTGAGCTGGGCTCTCTCTGCAGGCCTTTCCCCGGGAGGAGCCTCACTACAGCTCCGTGGTGTTCGATTCTCCGAGGCCAGACTCCAGCGCCAGCGGGGCTCCCTCCCAGAGGCCCCCCGAGGAGGTCCCAGAGTACAGCGTGATCAGGAAGCCCAGGGCTAAGGAGGGCTAAGGCACCCCCTGTGCCCACAGCCCTCTGCCCTCCATGGGGACCGCCAGGCAGCCAAGCTCCCTGTGGCTTGTCCTCCCCAAGCCATCAGCCCAGCTGGCTCCACGGAGGACAAACAGGAATGGGGTCCTCAGGGACCAGAGGGAAGCCCCCATCTCTGTCCTCTCTTCCTCTGCTTCATTCCGCCCCTGTGTGTGGAGGATGCAGCTCCTGGTCCCCTGTGGCTCCAGGAAGTGACGCGGCTCACATAGGATGGCGCCTGCCACCCGCCTTGTAAACCAGGGCTCCACAGCCAGGTCGGGACGGCGGGCAGGAGGCGGGCTGGCCAGAGGAGCCAGGAGAAGGCGGGCAGTGCTGGGGCCTGCGCAGGGGCCAGAGAGGCCACGGAACGTCCCCTCCCTTCCCATCCCACACCTAAGGAACAGCCGGAAGAGAAGAGCTGATGACGGCAGGTTCCCTGGACTCTACTGTCAACACAAGGCACAGAAATAAAGTCCCCCCCAGAAAGAATCTTCTTAAGGGACAAGAAAAAAAGTCACTTAAATGATGCCAGGCCCCTGCCTGCAATGCCATCTCAAGGTTGTCCTGGCTTTGAGCCCAGGCTGGCACCGAGGAGCTCTGAGGACGGAGGGCTTGGGACACCCTGCGAGGCGCCCACTGCTGGGACCACAGCAGGGTCTTCTTTCTGGGGAGATTCGTAAGGAAGGTAACTGGGCGGGGCGCAGCCTGCGGGCCCACTTGCCCCCCCTCCTCTGTGTGACCGGGGCGTGGAGCTGACGTGACCGCCAGATGGCACCTTGGCCAGCTGTCTTCCGGGGTGCGCCTTCTGCTTCCCGAGGACTCTTTAAGGGCTGGGGTCCCCGGGCTGCTCCCATGGCGTTGGCTTTAGATTTTGAGTGGGTTGTGAGTGCGCCTGAGCCATCCCAGACAGTGTCCCTTCTTTTCTTAGACTAAGGCTCTGAGCTGGAGAAGGGGACACACACACACACACACACACACAGGCAGGTGCATACACGGCCACAGCCAGTCTTGCTGGGCTGGGAAAGGGGCTGGGGTCAGCACGGCCCTGTGGTGCCCCTCGCAGAGCCCTGGGACGCCCTTGCCCTGTCCCGGGCTCGGCCTGAGCCAGCAGGTGTGGGGCGCACAGCCGTGGGCGCTGGCTCTGCAGACGGGACCCGTTCCCCTGAGGAGAGGTGGGGAAGCCATGGCCAAATTAACAGGGGACTGGGCCCCAAAAAGGGCAGGTACAAGTTCAGAGCCCCTGGGTGACCACACTTGGGCTGTAAAGTGGGAGTGGGAGGAGGGAGGCCCCTGCTCCCTGGGGGGCACTCATCTCTGGGGAAATCCCAGGCCCCCCACCCTACAGCCAAGCACAGCCCCCAAAGCCACGGTCCCCATGTCCCCTCCTCTATTTCCTCATCCACCTCACTGTCTCTCCATGGCCTGGACAGACCGAGGGCAGCTGCCACGATTTCATCCCAGAGCATTTGTGGACAGTCTGCTCTATGCCGACTGGTAGGCGGGGCCCTGGGGACACAGGGACATGTGTGACACAGCTCCTGCCCCTGATGAACTTTCAGGCCTGGAAGGATGAGGACCTGACCTTCTTCACTCACCTCCCGCTGGGGGCTGGGCAGGGGAGGGAGGCCTCTGCAGGCAGCTGTCCCCACTCCCAGGGACGGGAAGGGACGATGCTGACTGAGCACTCATCAGGTCCAGGGAAAGGCGAGCGGGCATTGAAACTTAAGCCACAGGGTGACCAGGGGTGAAGGCCGCACGGGGCAGAGGTGCCCTCTCCTCTGTCCTGTGGGCTGGAGCCAAGCAGCCAAAGGACCACGTGGAGCAGCTGTTTGTTCAGCTTCCCCAGGAGAAGCACCTGCCCCACTTGGGTCAGGAAATGTGTGCCCAGTTGTGAATTCTGGTGGTGCCATCTCTACGAATTACTGCTTGTCCTTGGGTGCTGTGTGTGTGTGTGTGTGTGTGTGTGGCCGCAAGAAGTCTTCAGGGAGAAAGAGGAGTGTGAATGTTGTCAGAATCAAAATGAAGTCACTTCAGTCAGACTCTAATACAAGGGAGGCCAGAGGCCATTGTCCCCGTCTGTTTTCTGTTGCTATGACAGAATGCCTGAGGCTGAGAAATTTAGAGGACACCTGCACTGTCTCTAGGGGGTGGGGACTTTCCGGCTCCATCATAATCTTTTAGGAGCACTGAGGGAACTGTGGCCTGCCATGGACCAGGATGCGGCTGGGTGGCCTATGACCGCGTTCAGTCACTTTGCAGAGACACAGCTGCATACACAGAGGTGGCCTGCCCACACGTGCTCCCTGCACCACGTGGACCCCCTCCCCCAGCCTTCCTGTGCCCCGGGGTCCTCACGACACAGCAATCTCAGACATTGTTTGCCGTACTCCTGTTAATGCTGGGGAACATTCCGTCACCTTCCTTTACTTGAATGTGCAATAAAATACACAGACACTTTGGCCATGGTCAGGTAGAGCTGAAGGACAAGGTCCAAGGGGCCGAGAGGCTCCACTGTATTTAGATGGATGCTGCAGACCCTCAGTCTGAATCCCACCTGCTCATCACCCTCCACCTGTAGAAGTAGCTCACTAACTTATGACAAGGGGACACAAGGTCTTGACAAATGTGTGGGACAATAAAAATCTAATAAAGTCCCGGAGGACAACCTGCACACACGAAGAGGTATTTAGACTCTGACTCTGGATGACTTCATGTCAGAGAGACGTTAATTCTCCCAAATTGATCAGTACATTCAATGCCATCCCAATAAAAACTCCAGCCACTTTTTTTGGGGAGGTGGACCTAAAACTTACTTTAAAATTCATATAGCTGGATAAAGGCGTATGAATACTAATCCATCCTTTCAAAGGAGTAAAGCAAAGGACTTGTCGTGCTCGATGTTAAGACACACCATGAAGCCACAGTAATTAAGATGGTGTGGGGGACCGGCCCAGGATCAGACAGACAGACCCACAGAGAACGGAGGGTGAGGGCTGGGCCACGGGGCTCCGTCTGCTGGAGTGCTGGACGGTCAGCCCCGCAGTTCCTGCCTGTCCTGGACCTGTATTGCAGTTAGTTCTATACGGGGACTTAAATGATCACGGTGACCCCACGCATCGTCAGACAGGGGTCGACTGCTCAGTGGATGGACACACACACGCACACAAAGACCCCAGATCAAAGCAACGACTTGTGACAGTGGGGGACTGTTTTGAGGCACTGGTTGATGTCCTTCCAGGGCTCCTGACCCAGCCAGCCCACTCGGCCTCCTGCCCTCCTCGCTGCGGGGACCAGGAGAGGTGGCAGCAAGCAGAGCAGAGAGCCAGAGGGTTGGCCCTGGAGTTCAAAGGCTTCCAGCCTCCGTCGGGGAGGAAGGAAGGTGCAGGCCGACTTGAGGGAGCAGCGAGGAGCGGGGACCTCCAGCCTCTGGTGGGGAAAGGTGGCCTGGACGGGGCAGGGAAGAGGCTGGTGGCCTTGCAGCCCAGGCAGGGTGTGGAGGAGCCCAGGGAACCAGCCTGGGCACTTGTGCTGCCAGATACGAGGGGCACTTGCCCCAGGGGGCATCAGCCCTGGAAACGGCCAGTACCAGCCGAGAGGGTCTTGAGTCTGCGACATGGTGCAGGGCGCCCCCCACAGTGAGGACTGCTGATACGGTCACTTTGATACATTGGGATAAGACAAAATATACCGCAAAACTGAGTTCAGTAGCTTCGTTTCCCTCCTTCCTTTCTGAACGAGCTGAGTTTCTTTCATAAAATTCAGAATGCTTTAGCAGTGCGGAGAGGTGGCCTTCTTTATTTTACAGAAGGGCCACCAGGGGAGAGGTCACAGAAATAACAAAAGCCTCTCTGATAGGTAAGAGAAAATCTGATTGTTGCATCTAGGTCCCCTGGATCTTAGGGTCTATAGAAAATCTCATTTTCCTTTTTTTAGGTGGGGGGGATACTGGGCATTGAGCCCAGGAACACTTAACCATTGAGCCACATCCCACCCCATTTTGAGTTAGGGTCTTGCTAAGTTGCTTAGGACCTCACTGAGTTGCTAAGGCTGGCCTCCAACTTGCAGTCCTCCTGCCTCAGCCTCCCAAGTAGCTGGGATTACAGGCGTGCCCCACCACACCTGGCAAACTTCTACTCTGAAACAGTTTCAAGCTGCAGGAAACTTGGTGAAAAGAGAACAAAGAGCTCCCGTGTATCTTTTATGCAGAGCCTCCCATTCTAGAAGACACTTTTCCTCTTTGTTGTTATTGTTTGCATCTGTACACTTCCCCCGACCGCCTGAGAGCGACTGCGGAAGGACCTCGCCTTGTGTGTTTTATGACCCAGGTGCCCCCTCACCATGCTGACCTGCTGGGCACAGAGGCCAACACGGCTAGTGCTGCAGGATTAGATGGCGTCAGGGTGACTGTCAGTGTCTTCCCCTGCTCCGAGGACAGGGAGGTGTCTCCAAAGTCGCCCGAGTCCCTCAGCCGAGCTGGGCTGATGGCCTGGGGTGCAGGAATGGCTGTTCCCTTGTTTTCCCGTCCTGAGCTCCAGCAGCTCCAGGGCCAGCCCCACTGTGGTCTGTAGGTCCAGCTCCCCCTAAGGCCACACCTAGGGATCCTGCCATCAGGCGTTGCCCCCTGGTGGCCACATCTGGAGCCACAGGCCCGGAACCTGAGCCTGAGGCAAATTTGCTCCAGGGGAGGGGAAGGCCCAGGGACTGCCCAGGGCTTGACCTTGGAGGCCAAGGCTAGCGCTCCAGAGTGCTGCCATCCCTCCAGGAGGCCACTGAGCTCAGAGCTGCGCTCCTGCGACCTCGAGCCTCCCCTTCACGTCCAGTTCCTGGATTGCACCCCGACTGCCCCTGGTCCAGGGGAGAGTCCCCAGTGGCTGGGGAACAGATTTGGGGTGCGACAAATGGGCCCTGAATCTCAGCTCTGCCTCCCAGCTACCTGGCCTGGGGACGTCGCGCAAGGCCATCTGAGTGTCCCCTCGCTGGGCTCTTTCCAGGTGCCCCTGGCTTGTGTTCCCACTCAGGTTCTTTGTCACCAGCCTTTTCCCAGATCCTTGAATCTGACCCTCTGAACTCTGCCCTTTGACCTGCAAACCTGGTCATCTGCTGCGGCAGGACCCCAACATACTCCTGGAAACCCAGGCGCAGGGCGACCCCGGGTCCCAGCGTCCCGGGAAGGAGAGTGAAGGGAGCTGGAGGCCCACCCCTCGGGCTGTGGAGAGGAAGTGGACACACTGGCGGGTCCTGGGCCTCGGTGTCCTCTCTGCAGATCACCGCCCTCCTCTCCTTCCTTCTCCCCCTAACAGTGTCTGTGGACTTCCAGAGAGGAGCCCAGGGCCATTGGGAAGACGGTTTATAAATGCCCAGGGTCCAGCTTCCATGATCAGAATCGGGGGAGCAGGGGAGGGACAGACACCCCACTCTGGGGGAGGCCAGTCCATGTCAGGGCGGCTTCCTGAAAATGAGAGAAGCTGGAGGAGCCAGGCGACGGGGACAGGGCAGGCCCGAGGAGGGGCGAGGGGGCCTGGGGGCAGCAGGTCTTCATCCTTGAGCAAGAGGGAGGGCCTGGTGCTGAGAGAGAGGGGGCAGGCAAAGCCCATCAGCGACAACTGGGCCACACCAGGGCTAGGTTTTACTGTGTAGACAGTCGGGGAGCATTGGGAGTCTACTTTAATTTTATTTTTCCTCTGTTCTTGGATCCACAGGACAGCGGAGGGTATCCTGATGTAGTATACACACAGGAGGGCAACGTCTTCTAATTAGGATCCCGTTCCTGTGGTTGTTCATGGGAGTAGTTTCCCTGGTGGTGGGTTCATATGTCAATATGGGAAAGTTACGTCAGTTCATTCCACTGTCTCTCCTACTCCCATCCCCCTCCCTTCCCCTCACTCCCCTTTGTCTGATCCACTGAACTTCTATTCTTTTCTCCCCGCCTTATTGTGTGTTAGCATCTGCATATCAGAGAGAACTTTGGCCTTTGGTTTGCTGGGACTGGCCTATTTCACTTAGCATGATAGTCTCTAGATCCACCCATTTACCAGCAAAAGTCTTAAAGCCATTTCTTTTTATGGCTGAGTATTATTCCACTGTGTATATGACATGGGTCTTGGAAATCAGGATCAGGTCCTCATTCCCTTGGTGCTGAAGACTAAACACCCTAGAAATGCCAAGACACATGTAGAAAGCAAGTCTTATTTAAGAGAGAGACAGAGACAGACTCCTCTAGAGAGAAAGGGACCCAGAGCTGGGTATCAGCAAGAGTGGCTGTGTCTTGCGTTTCTGTAGATCCCAGGTTCTCCCTCCCTTCCCACCACCTATGTTCCTAAGGGCAGGAAAAGAGCTGCCTGGGGGTCACATAAGCACCTCCCTGTGTGGGGGAAGCAGTTCCCCTGAGGTATTAGTAACCCATTTCCTTTTCTTTGATAATTGGCCAATTAGCCCTCATCCTGTCTAGGCTGACCACCTGTCCTTCACCTGTCTCATATACTAACCTCATTTTCTCTATCCATTCATCTGTTGAAGGGCAGCTAGGATGGTTCCATAGCTTAGCTTATGAATAGAAGGGTCTTTTAATATAAAAACTATAGAATATCTATTTGTTGTAGAAAAAAATTTAAATATAGGCAAACATTAAAAAATAATGCCAAATGTTTTTCCTTATAAAATATGGATTAAAAAATATGCCCTCTCTGGTTGTTTTTGAGTGTTGGGGATCAAACCCAGCGTCTCCCCCATGCTGGGTAAGCACTCCACAATTGTGCACACCCCAGCCCCCAGGGTGATTTTTAAAAAAGCTATTATTTGGGCTTGGGCTGTAGCTCTGAAGTGGCATCCCCTTTCTCCACAGAAAGACTTAACTGGGCTTCTCCAGAAATCTAAACCATGGCTGATTTTAGGACTGTCAGCAAAAGAGTCTCTACAAGAGTCCACTGTAGATAAACTTCCTATTTTCGTGTCACCCTGTTTTACTTGGCCACTGGCCGAGAAGATGCCAGCACTCCAGGTGCTGGACACCCCCTTACTAGTTTTCACAAACATGTATCCAGTATAGAAATTTGAAGAAATGTGCAAACCAGGCTTCACAGAGATGTCTACATTTAAGATAAGTTACAACTGGGCTCCGTGGTAACAGCTGGCAGGGGGCGGAAAGAAATGGGAGAAGAAGCTTTCCCCTTCTCAGGTGTTGTCCTGGAAGAGTTAACCTGCCCACAACAGTGAAAGAAAAAGCTGCTTTATGTGAACTTCTGCAGACTGTGAACTTCTGAGCCCCTCCCCTTACACGCTGGGTATAAAACTCTGAAACTCCCTGAACTTGAGGTTCAGGGGATTGATTGATTACAGCAAAGGCTATGCCCCCTGAACCTGGCTGCAGCCAAATAAAACTGCTATCTTCGGTGCCTTGCCTCGTTTGTCCCTACAACAGCTCAGCGGTACAGTGCCCGCCTCGCACATGTGAGGCACTGATTCCATCCTCAGCACCACATAAAAATAAATAAAGATATTTTTTAAAAATCCTTTTTTAAAAAGCTATAATTCACACGCTATGGAACTCAGCCTCCTGAAGTGTCCGTTCAGTGGATCTTAGCAGAACCCAAGATTGCAAGGCCACCACTAATTTCAGCACATTTTTATCCTCCCAACAAACCCGATACCCAGCACGCGTGGCCCATCCCCTGCCCCAGGCCTGGCAACCCCCACCTGCTTGCTGTCCCTGCAGCTGGCTTGCCCCCGACACCTCACAAACATGGAATCATCTGCTCCCTCCACTCACCGTCTGTCTTGGAGGCTGCCCGGGTTCTAGTGGCATCAGGGACTCATCCCTTGTTACGCTCTGTTAGGTAGCAGCTAGCAATGAGCAGTGACCTGGGGGACAAGGTCACAAGTGTTCTTTGAATTGTTTTAGGGTCTTCTTAAAACTACTTTCAAAGTGGATGAGAAAGCAAAGGGTGGTGGTTGATTTGTAGAAAATAAACAGAAGCAAATGGCAAACTGTCAAAAGAAAGGGGTTCATGGATCTAACTCGAGGGGTCCACTGGGGTTGGTGAGAGGGGGGGCATTGTGGCCCAGGGGTCTCTGTTTGTCTGGGACGAAGGGTCCTTGAGTAGCGCAGGCGCACTAAGGTAACTTCTAACCAGCGTGGACCCCAGTGCCACCTTCACATGGGACTGACTTGTTAGTCGTGACTTGTGGCCCCCTGAATAGGATGGCCACCAGGGCAGTTCCCCCGAGAACCAAGGAGGGTCAAAACCCCACCGCCCAACAGGAGGGAGGAGGTGAACATCTGGTTGGCTGAGGGTGCAGAGGTGGTCCCTGTTCCCCTGGTAAACGTCAAACAGTCACAACTCAGAGAGGCTCTGTCCCCTTGGTCCTTTTCTGCTCGGAGCTGGTCCCCTGTCTCTCTGTGCCCTCTGCTGGGGCCTTGCTGTGCTTTTCCTTCCCTTTCACTTATTAACAAAGTTCTCTTCGTGGCCTTTGGTGTCTGACTGGAATCTTCTTTCCTGGAACACAAGAGCCGAGGTTTGGGTTCCAGCTCCCCACTCTCCTGGGACAATCCCCCCGTGTGCATGGGAGACAGGAATGCAGGGAGGCACACAAAGAGGATCCCGAGTCTCAAGGAAATGGCCATAAACTGCTGAAACAGGGAGATGCCCATGAGCCTTTGAAATGCAAACCAAGCATTTGTGAGCCCCTGGCCCAAGTCCTGAGATACACCTGGCCCTGCCCTGTTTGCAGAAAGCGACTTGAGGACAACACCCAAGTGCTCAAAAACCTGGCTCCAAGTTGGGTCACCCCACCCTGACCCCACCTCTGGTTCCCACCCCAGACACCAGGGAGCCAGTCGCCATCTGAGCAGAACCTGAGGCTGTGGCCTGAGTCCCACCTGAAGACCCAGAGCCTCCCTGGTGTCCCACCACGAGGGCTCCTCAGACAGTGAGCGCAGCTGGTCTTACACGGGGCCCAGTATAGGAGAAGGGCTGCAGGAAAGGGCAACGGCTGCAATTAAAATCCAGGGTCAGGTTGGCACATAGGGATGTTTCCTTTTTTAAAAAAATAAAATGAGGGGCTGGGGCTGGGGCTCAGCGGTAGCGCACTTGCCGGGCATGAGTGAGGCACTGGGCTCGGTTCTCAGCACCCACGTAAATAAATAAAATAAAGGTCCATCAGCAACTCAAAAGTACTAAAAATGAAAAAAAAAGTGAAGTAACAGGGCATCCGTAGAAAGGGGCCCCGTGGAGACTGTTCCCACCAGCCATCGCCAGTAGCAGGAGGGACACAGAGGTCCAGGTCTCCCAGCCTTGGTAACGGTGCCCAATGGGTAGGCGCTCAGTGTGGTCAGGCCAGTTACCACGCTGCCCAGGAGCAGCTGTGAATCAGGCCTGTCCATGAGATCCAGAGGTGGCTGGGGGCAGGGTGGAGGTGATGGACGGCAGTCACCTCTGAGCCGAGCTCTGGGATCGGAGCATAAGGCTGCTCACACCTCAGTGTTTCATCTTGTGAGGTGTCCACTTGCTCCTCTGTGTCGATTCTGCAGGAAAGTTTACAGAGTTCTTGTGTGAATGGCCTAGATGGCTGTCCTCTGTGGGTGGAAGAGTGTGTGTGTGTGATTGTGAATGAGTGTGTGACACTGAGGTGTGCCTGGGGTGACTGACTGCGTGTGCCCTAGTCCACTGCCTGGGTGTGTGTGCGCAGTGTGCCGGCTCACACACAGCCCCGCCATGCCTTCTTCAGCCTCCGCAAAAGCCCGGGATTGGGATTAAGAGAAGGAGCCACTGGGATGGCCAAACTCTGATGCAAATCTGTTAGGAGCCATCAGGCATCCCCAGTGCTGTCCTCTGAACTGGGCACCATGTGCGGACCTGCTGGATGAAGAGAGCTGCGACCTCAGCCAGGCCACTGGCGTCATAATAAGATCAGCAGCAGCAGCACGAATTCAGGAGTGCCCCAGCCCTGCTCTCTGGGCTGAATTGCAGAATCCTCCAAATCTAGACCTGGGAGGACCTCGGAGACTCTCCCTTCACACTCGAAATCCGGGTCCCAGGGCGGGGACTGGTCTCTGAACGCCCTGGGGTGCTCTTTCAGGCAGGCCCCCATGGACCAGCCTGTGCCGTATGGTCAGGTTCCAGGCCCTGAGGGGACCGTGTGACCCACACACGCTGCCTACACTGTGCAAACTTCCAGATGTCCCTCAGGTCCTTGAGGTGTCCATAAGGTCTCCATGGACAGGAAGATACTCCCTTCCTGCTGGCTCCTGGGCAGTCTTCTTTCAGAAAGTCTGTTGCTGGGCCTGACATCCAAAGCCCCTGCTGTCTCCTCTCCTGCGTTCCCCTCCCCACATCTAACACGGCCTCCTTGGCACCTGCACCCTGAGAGCTCCTCTGCACGGGGTCCCCTTCCTTTCGGAGCCTGCTTCCCTTCACCCAGGCAGCGCCTCTCCCTGGAACACCCCCCTCTGCTCCCTGGAGGGGTGGCCTCTGACGGGCTTTCTCTGGCTCCTGGAGGGGGAGTGGCCTCGTCCCCTGAGCGCACCTCTGCCAATGCCTTATTGCCCCTGCCCTGGGTTGTCATTGGCACCCGTGTCTCTCCCACTGAGCCCAGTGGGGTCTTTAGGGCCACCCCATTTCCCTCTTCCCTCCTGAGCTCAGGGCTGATGCTTGCCTCTGTGTGGGACTCACCGCCCTGCTGCTGGGTGAATTCACAAACTTCTCCCCCCTGAACTGGACAGCTCTCCAGTGCCTTCTGCCCCTGCTCTGCTCTGCCGCACCAAGCCCCAGGCCCCAGCTGCACTCACCTGCCAGGCTGAGCAGGAGCAGAGCTCCGGGCAGCCACATGGTCCCCTCCCAGCTCCTTGCCCCTCCGACTAGGACAGCATCAGGGCAGACCTCAGCTGCACTCTCTGCTGAGCCAGGCTCACCCCTCCTGCACATCCAGGTTGACTTTGAATTTCCTCCTCATCACTTCCTTTTACAGAGTGGGCATTTCCTGCTCTCAATTATTCAGCAAAAGGGGCGTCCTCTCTTGGCAGAGCTTCATCCTGGGTCAAGAGTGTCCTCCCTAGGTAGGACAGAGGAGGCAAGGGGATTGTGCAGGGAGGGGAAGGCAGGGGAGAGGAGTCTGCAGACAGCTGGGGGACAGCTGGCCTACCAGACCTCGGATCAGGGGCACAACACCCCAGATGCCAACTCCAGAAGAGGATCTGCACTACAGGGATAGGTCCCCCAACTATCAGGAAACCCCCAACTCAGGTGTCAGGGGGCTGTGCTCAGCAAGCCTGGAGACGCATTGACTCAGGTGTTGCAGCCAACTGCATAAAAATGCAGCCTGTGGGATCAGACAGACCTGGCTCTTGCCCCATGGATAAGCTGCGTGACTCTAGACAACTTATTGAACTTCCGAGTCTCAGGGGGTTTTATTGATAAATTGGGCTCATCACAATTGGTTAAGAGAAGTAAATGAGAAAACTTATGTGAAATTTTAAGGACAGCATGCTAGGTTAGGGTTAGCCCTCTGCTATTGTTAGGACTTGAGCAAAACTTCAGCCACTAGATGAAGAGTGAGATAAAATAAGCCCAGAACAGGAGGCCAGGAGGAGGCTGGTGGGCAAGTCTTCCTCACTAGTAATGTTGTAGGGACAAACCAGGCAAGGCACCGAAGATAGCAGGAATAGTTTTATTTGGCTGCAGCTAGGTTCAGTGGGCACAGCTTTTGCTCTGATCAATTAATCCCCTGAACCCGAGTTCAGGGAGTTTCAGAATTTTATACCCAGCGTGTAAGGGGAGGGGCTCAGAAGTTCACAGTCTGCAAAAGTTCATATAAAAGCAGCTTTTTCTTTCACTGTTCTGGGCAAGTGAACTCTTCAAGGACAACACCTGAGAAGGGGGGAGCTTCTTCTCCCCCTTCTGTCCTCCCCTTGCCAGCTGTTACCATGGAGCCCATTTGTAACTTATCTTAAAAATGTAGACATCTCTGTGAAGCCCAGCTCAAGGCCAGAGGCCTTATTTTCACATTTCTACAAAGTACTATACTGGATACATGTTTGTGAAAAACTAGTAAGGGGTGTCCAGCACCTGGAGTGCTGGTATCTTCTCGGCCAGTGGCCAAGTAAAACAGGGTGACATGAAAATAGGAAGTTTATCTACAGTGGACTCTTTTGCTGACAGTTCTAAAATCAGCCATGGTGAAGAGGGCTTCTCTGTGGAGAAAGGGGGTGCCACTTCAGTAGGAAGACAAGTTCTAACCTCTGACTGACATTAACTAGGATCTTTATTTAGAACCCACAGCTAAAACTCTTGAAGAAGAACAGTTTGGGGAAGGGGATGAGTGTTGTTTTTTCCCCCAGATCTCCAGGTCCAGCTAAGGAGGGAGGGTCTGTCCTGGGTTGTCCTGTGGTTGTGTGGCTCAGGATTGAGAGAAGGAAAAGGGCTCAACCCTAAGCTGGGAGCACTGGGGCCACCTGAAAAGCAGACATGGCCTTGCCAGGTCATCACAGCTGGGTTCAGGACAGGTCATTGCCCCACCGTCTTCGTCTCTCTGGGAAACTGGAGCAAGCTTCTTTGAGTATCAGCAATTAATACAATTGGTCACATTAATAAAATACAGGAGAACAGCCACATAGCCATGTAAATAGATGCACAAAAAGCATCATATATCATTACTTTCCATGGGAGACTAGGTGAAGGGTGTCTATAAGCAACCAATGACAACAAAAGGCAAATCATTAAAAGTCTTCCATTTAAAATCAAGAAGAAAATGAGAAGGTGGGAATCGCTACTATCATCCACTATTTTGAGCAGCTTGCATGATACAATAAGAAAAAGAAACAAACCACATAAGCCTTGGAAAGGAAACTCTAAATCATGATAGATAATTGATTTTCTACAAACAAAAATGAAAGAAATTACTCAGGTTTGTCAGGGTTGCTGTATATATATGGATAGGAAATCAGCATTCAAAAATCAACTAGTTCTCTACACACCTGCAATAAATAATTTGAAAATGCAATTGAAAGACACCACTTAAATAAAAATAAAACCATAGGTTACAGAAATAAATTTAACAGACACATGAACAAGTTTCAAGAATAAAATACTATATCATAAAAAAAACATTTTAGAAGCTTAAAAAATAATTGGAGTAACATACCATGTTCATGGAGAGGGAAATTATCACATTGAAAGTCCCAAAAGTTTGTTTTTTTTTTTTTTATAAACTTGATTGGCTAATTCAAAATTAGCCAGTGGGCAGTGTTTGCAACCACCTTCCAATATCAAAGAAAACCTACAGTGACATGTGCTAGCAGATGTCAAGACTTTAAAATAAAGCTGTAGTGATTAAAACAATGCTTTATTAGTTCAAAGATATGCAACTAGACAAATTAAACAGAGTAGAGAGAGCAATCAGAAAAAGCTTCAGGCATATTCAGAAGTCAGTATAGACTAAGAGGGGCATTGCAGGACAGGAAGTGGAAGAAAGGAAAATGGTTCACCATCTCAGCCATAACCATTAGAAGTGGGTGAGCTGTGGGGAGCCACTCTGAATGACCTGCACCTGCCCTCCTGAAATGAGAGGCTCTGACTGGTCACTACATTTCATAGTGACCTGGACGTTGTCCTGGTTCAGGAAGTTGAGGGATGTCTCCTGATGTAGGAGTGTCACCCATGGGGCTGAGCCACACTCACCTGCTCCTTTGTAATCCTACCCCTTTGTCCTGTTTGGGATGGAATGTTCTATGGAAATGCCCTTTGTGTGTCCCCTTCTCCTGCTCTGCCCTTGGGTGTGGCCTTCCTAGATGTCAGTCAACCAGCTGACAGCAGACATTAGGAAGCTGGACTCAGCCCCTGAAACCTGACCCCTGCCTCATTGGAATGGCTTCTCCTCAATAAAAGGGTCAGCCCTGTGCTCTCTCTCTCTTTCCATGGACTCCTGAGTTTAGAGGAGCTGTCACAGGACCCCCCCACAGAAAGGTATCTCTCTCTCTCTCTGTGTGTGATTATTTCCTGCAGCCCAGGTCACCTGGAGTGACCCTGAGTGTTTAGTTGTGGAACACGACAGTAAGGACATTCCTGTGAAGGGAAATTTTTTAAATTTTTAGAAGAACATAGAATAATTTTTATTTTGGGGGTATCAACAATTTGTTAAGCAAGAACAAAAAGTATAAAACATAAATGAAAATATAAAATAATTCTCTACTTTAACATTTAAAACTGGAAGCCAGGCATGATAGTGCACACCTGTAATCCCAGCCACTTGGGAGGCTGAGGCAGGAGGATCATGAGTTTGAGGCCAGTCTGGGCCAATTAGTGAGACCCTGTCTCAAAATAAAATTTTAAAAGGGAGACGGGGGCATAGCCCAGTGGTAGAGCACTTGCCTAGTTTGTGAGAGGCCCTGGGTTCAATCCCTAGTCAAAAAACAAAGTCTGTTTTCTCAAAAGATACCACAAAGTCAACAAACTGGGAAAGATATTTAGGACACATGTAACTAACCAAGGACTGCCGCAGTCTGGCTGGGCACAATCAGGAGCCACTTGTCAAAAGAAACTAACTTTATTTTTAGAACCACACACGACAAACAAAATAGTCTCTCAGGAAAAACCCTCAGAGCCTCAACTGCCACCACCGGCTTTCCACAAGCCTCTCTCTCCCACACAAGCTTCTCTCCACCTCCCACAATCCTCCTGCTCTTGAGGCCGATTGGCTGGGTCACGTGGGCGGAGCCAAAAAAGTCCCCCAATGAGCAGCTCCGTGGTCTGAAAGGGCAGGGAACAGTCCAATGAGCATCACCGCAGAGGAGCCAATCAGCTAGATGTTGCTGGGGCCGAGGAGCCAATCAGCTAGATGTTGCTGGGGCCGCTGTGAGCCAATCATCAGCCAGCAGCTGGAAGTTTGCTGGCAGCTGGAAGTTTGCTGGGGCCCCTTTGGCTGTGGCTCTCAACATCTCCCCCTCTCTGTTTAAACAACAAGCATGTGGCTTAGGGACCGTGCCTGTTAGGCAGTCCAATTCAACATATGGTCCTTACCCGTCATCAGATGAACTGACCTCTAGGCGTCAGCCTCCTGTCTTAGGTTGGTACCACTGCAATTGGATCATACCCGTCACTGACTACCGGTCCAGCATACAGCCATACTTGTGGATAGGCCTTTGCACCTGTGGGGGGGTGAGGTTCTTTGCCTCACCTCTGTTGGCCCCCAAATTTTAGACCATCACTAGTAGAGGAGGATGCAAAATGCCATGACATTAAGCCAATTGAGGGCTCCTTTGAAAAATTGTACCACCGGTGACATCATCAGCAAAAATACCCCAACACTACCACAAGTCGCTGCACCAACAGATAGTTCACAATGCATACAGGTGAGCTCACAATGTGTCCAGGCAAGTTCTGCAAGCAGTTCAGTGATGGCTATTGTAGAAGCTGTAGATTGGTTTTATCTTTGACTTCACCAGCACTGGGATGAAGATAGGAATTCTGGCAATAATGGCTAAAGAAAAAATTATGTAACATTCCAGAAGGCACTAAAAGAAAACAATTTTCTTAACAATTTACATTGTCTTCACCGGCACTGGGATGAAGATAGGAATTCTGGCAATAATGGCTAAAGAAAAAATTATGTAACATTACAGAAGGCACTAAAAGAAAACAATTTTCTTAACAATTTACATTATCTTTAAGAGAATTATTAAATATAATGAAAAGGAAAGGTGAAAGTAAACAAACAGATCTGTTAACCTTCTTTTTTGTTTACATATTAAAACAATCCTCAACAGTTGTTTACCCAATTTAAATTAAACCATATAAATCACGTGAAAAAAAAATATTTGGATCCATTTTATCATGAGCGCTCATCATATATGATATATGGACATACGTACATTCAAACATATAACACAAAACACAAGTGTGCACACATAATATAATACATACAACACATAACATTATAGTAAAGGCCTTATAACTTTTTACAGGTGAAATCTCCATTGCAATGTTTAAAAACTCTATAGTCAAAAAATAGAACTGATCAGCAAAACATTAACCTAGGTCTGTATGAGCTCAAAAAACAAAATAGAACTTCATGATATGGCAAACGGCAATAATAAAATAGATATTGAAAAAAGCATCCTGGTTCTGTTGCAGATGTAAGAATAGCCAAACTGGAGTTTTGGATATCAGTTGTTATGGATTTGAGCCAAATCATCTTCTTTTTGGTCTGTAGAAATCGCTTTAGTTAATCTTTCTGGAATCCAAATCGGCTGCTGTTCTCCCTGTGGAAACACATAAACAGACCCCCGACTCCAGACAATCACTGGGTCAGGACCTTGGTTAATCTCTCTGGAATCCAAATCGGCTGCTGTTCTCCCTGTGGAAACACACAAACAGACCCTCGACTCCAGACAATTACTGGGTCAGGACCTTTCCATTGTCCTGTTAGAATATCCTTCCAAATTACCTTGGGCTTATGTACATTTTTTGGACACATATGCCTTTCCGCAGCACTAAGTCCTGATGAATCCAAATTTAAAAAGTTTAGAGTAAAAAGGGTTATTTTAAGTTTATCTTTGGGGAATATATACCCCTTCCCAATTCCTTCTTTTTGCTTTAATAAGTACATTTTAATAGTTTGATGAGCTCTTTCAACTATGCCTTGTCCCTGTGGATTGTATGGGATTCCTGTTATATGAGTAATGCCAAATGTTGAGCAAAATTGTTTAAAAGAGGTAGAAGTATAACCAGGGGCATTATCTGTTTTTAACTGTTTTGGAACACCCACAGTGGCAAAATTTTGTAAGCAATGAGCTATAACATCTTTAGTTTTTTCTCCGGCATGAAGGGAGCCCATCAAAAATCCAGAAGAAGTATCAACTGTAACATGCAAATATTTTAATTTTCCAAATTCTGGCAAGTGTGTGACGTCCATCTGCCAAATATGGTTAGGTATCAATCCTCTAGGATTGACTCCAAGATTAACTTGTGGTAAAAAGGTCACACAATTTTGACATTGTTTTATTATTTGTCTAGCTTGTTCCTTAGTTATTTTAAAACGCTTTTGTAAAGTATTAGCATTGACATGGAACTTTTTATGAAAATTTATAGCTTCTTCTAGTGTAGAGAAAATATGTATGTCATGTGTAGTTTTATCTGCTAAATCATTGCCCAAACTAAGGGCTCCAGGCAATCCTGTATGTGCCCTGATATGTCCTATAAAGAATGGATCTTTTCTGTCCCAGATTAGACTTTGTATAGTGGAAAGCAAAGAGAAAACAGTAGAAGAAGGGGAAATCCTACCAGCATCTTCAAGAGATACTATAGCATTAACTACATACTGACTATCAGAAAATAAATTAAATACAGAATCTTTAAACATCACAAAAGCTTGTAAAACTGCATTAAGCTCTACCTTTTGAGCTGATTGTTTGGGTACTAAAAATGTAAAAGTTTGATCAGGGGTAACTACTGCTGCTGTACCATTATTTGACCCATCAGTGAATATATTTGGAGCATTCATGATAGGTGTTTTTCTTGTCATTTTTGGAAAAATTACAGGATGCAATGACCAAAAAGACAATAAAGGATTAGATGGTAAGTGGTTATCAAATGAAACATTAGATTTACACATGATTATTGCCCAAGTATTTAACTCATTAGCTAACTCATCAATTTGATTCATAGTATATGGAGTAATAATTTTATTGGGAGAAATTCCAAACACTCCCTTTGCTGCTTTTATTCCTTTGAGTATTAATTGTCCTACAGCCTCAGGATACCTAGTAAGAATAGTGTTAGGAGAATAAGATAAATGTATCCATAATAATGGACCTTCTTGCCAAAATACTCCTGTAGGAATATTTTTTGTTGGTAGTACAATAAATAATAAAGGCAAACTTATATCAATTCTATCCAAATGCATATTTTCCATATATGTTTCAATGATTTTTAATGCCTTTCTTGCTTCAGGCGTTAACATTCGGGGTGAATTTGGATCTGATGGACCTTGTAGGATATCAAATAAAGGTCCCAACTCTCCTGTTGGTATACCTAAATAAGGCCTTATCCAATTTATGTCTCCTAATAACTTTTGAAAGTCATTAAGTGATTTGAGTTGATCTACTCGTATTTGAATTTTTGGTGGACGGACCATGGTTGAGGATAATAGAACTCCTAAATAATTAATTGGAAAATTTAATTGTACTTTATCTATTGCTATCTCTAGATTATAATTTTTTAATAAGTTTGTAAGTGTGGCATAACATTCTAGCAATGTGTTTTTATCTTTGTGTGCTAATAATACATCATCCATATAGTGAAATATTTGTAGTTCAGGATTTTGATTTCTAAGTGGCTGGATTACTTTGTTAACATAAATTTGACACATAGTTGGGCTGTTAGCCATCCCTTGAGGGAGTACTTTCCATTCATATCTCTGATCAGGACCTTCATGATTCAGTGCAGGGATAGTAAATGCAAAACGTGGACTATCCTCAGGATGAATTGGAATTGAAAAAAAACAATCTTTAATATCTATAACTAAAACATACCAGGTTTTTGGCAAAGCAGACAACTGAGGAATCCCTGATTGAGCAGGTCCCATAATAACCATCTCATTATTAATGGCTCTTAAATCTTGCAATAATCTCCATTTACCAGATTTCTTTTTGATGACAAAAATGGGAGTATTATGGGGAGATACAGAAGGTTGTATATGTCCTTCTGCTAATTGTTGTTTGACCAGGTCATGGGCTGCTTGTATCTTTTCTTTAGTCAGGGGCCACTGAGGAACCCATACTGGTCTTTCTGATTTCCAAGTAATTTTTATTGTCTCAGTGGCCCTTTCTGAAAATCCAACCCATGTCTGTCTGTTCCTTGATCTATTTGTATTGGTGCTGCTATACCTTGTTCTTGTTTTTCTAATCTTTTTCCTTTCCTAAAACCTTGTCTAGTCGTAATAGTGGGTGCATTTTGGTTGATGTTATTTGTTAATGTCAAACCTAATTGATCTAGGACATCTCGTCCCCATAAATTTACGGGAAGATGATCCAATACATATGGCTGTATAGTTCCTTCACATCCTTCAGGATCCTTCCAATCTAATACCATTGCACTTCTATGGGGATTAGTCGCCACTCCTAGGCCTCGAAGCGTTTGAGTGGCTTGTTGTAATGGCCAATGTTTTGGCCATTCTTGACGAGAGATGATGCTAAGGTCTGCACCTGTATCCAGTAGCCCATTAAATTCATGTCCTTGAATATTTAGTTTTAGCATGGGGCGAGAATCTAAATTTAAAGAAAGCATAGCCCAATCTACACCTGTGGAGCCTAATCCCTTGGAACCTCTTTCTACAGTACGACTGGAAAATTTATCATGTAGGCTGGGTATTATTAGTAACTGTGCTATTCTATCTCCTGGTGAAATTACTGATATACCCTTTGGAGAACTGGCTATAATTTTTATTTCACCTTCATAATCGGGATCAATTACCCCAGGACTTATCATAAGTCTTATCATAAGAGCTTGGTGCTGATAACGCCAAGGTCGCGGGTTCGTTCCCCGTACGGGCCACCAAATGCCGCAGTCTGGCTGGGCACAATCAGGAGCCACTTGTCAAAAGAAACTAACTTTATTTTTAGAAGCACACACGACAAACAAAATAGTCTCTCAGGAAAAACCCTCAGAGCCTCAACTGCCACCACCGGCTTTCCACAAGCCTCTCTCTCCCCCCAAGCTTCTCTCCACCTCCCACAATCCTCCTGCTCTTGAGGCCGATTGGCTGGGTCACGTGGGCGGAGCCAAAAAAGTCCCCCAATGAGCAGCTCCGTGGTCTGAAAGGGCAGGGAAACAGTCCAATGAGCATCACCGCAGAGGAGCCAATCAGCTAGATGTTGCTGGGGCCGAGGAGCCAATCAGCTAGATGTTGCTGGGGCCGCTGTGAGCCAATCATCAGCCAGCAGCTGGAAGTTTGCTGGCAGCTGGAAGTTTGCTGGGGCCCCTTTGGCTGTGGCTCTCAACATCCCACTCTCTTCCTTCTGTCTCCTCTAAGGCCACCTGTCCTTCAAACTGGCTCCCATAACCCCCTCCAGACTCAGCTACCTCCCAGTAATTCTCTCTCCCAGGCCCGTGCTTCTAAACATCATGGAACTAGCCAAGGTCACGATCAAATCTATTTATACTCTTTCCCCAGCTGTGTCCCTGAGGGACTTTCTCCCCTCTGTTATCCTGAGAGCTTTCCCTACAAAATATACTCACTTTCATCTCAGTGACACTGTGGGCCTTGGGAACTGTGACTTGAACAGGCTTCTCTGGCTGGGAAACTAGGGAGTCTGCCAAAAGTGACCCTGCCCCATGTTCCCTGGGGAGGGGGCCCTGGGTCAGAGCCTTGAAAAGCAGAGGAAGAAGCAGCAGTCAAGCAAGTGTGCCACTCTCTCGGTGTCAAGGAGGCCCCAGCTAAGGGGTTGACCTTTGCTCTCTGCCCCTTCCCTCTCCCAGTTGGCCTTGGGCACAGGATTTCACCTCACCCTTGGCATTGCTGCCCTGCCAGGCTCAAATGGAGCAGGGGAAGATCCTGAGATGGAGCCAGGCCCAGGAGGCCCAGTTACCAAGATTCCTTTCACCCAGAGACCCCTCCAATCCCCAAAAAGCAAACAGGGCAAGCAACCCCCAGGACACAGGGCACCCATCAGCTGCCCTGTCTCACTGCCCACCCAAGTTTCCTTATGTTCCCTCCATGCTCCACGCCCACCACCCACCACTGCACACCAACTGAGAACCAGCAGCAGCAGGAGCACCAGGGCTGGGCCGGGGAGGGGAGCCCAGCCCTCACTGCAGCCCCACCACCTCAGTGATCAGCGGGGCCTGCACCATGAGCTCCTCGTAGCGGTTGAGGAACAGCCGGAATCGGGCCAAGTACGAGTCCTCCTGGTATGGCAGCTGCTTCTCGTGGAGGAACCGGGACACCACAGGCTTTACCTGTTGGAAGATGGCAGGAGGAGGGGCTGTGAGCAGGGACTGCCGCAGCCTGTCCATCCCAGGAGCTGTCTCCTCTTCCTAGCCCCAGCTCCCATCTGCCTTGTCCAGAATGCTCAGGGCAGGGAGGGCAGGGGCGTTGGCTGAGGGCTGAGGTGTTGGAAAACTCCTGCCTCCCTCAACTTTACTCGTGGGTAAGGGAAGGAGGATTTCTCCCCCAAATCTTCCCTCGAGGTCCCAACCATGCAACAGCCCCTCTTGGCACAGGGAAATGAAAAGCATGGCTTCCTTTGCCAAGCACCTGCTTGGTGTCAAGTATTTCAGGTCTGTTTCTTCAGTCCATCCTCAAATCCTGTAGGTAAGCAGTTTCATCCCATTTTACAGATGGGGAAGCTGAGGCTCAATTAACTTGTCCAGAGTCCCATTGCTGGTAAGAAACCCAGGTGTCTCTGATCTGCAACCCACGTTGCTGCTTGTCAGTTGGGGTGCCCCTCCTGGGTGACTTCTGACCAGGCCAGTTGGGGAACCCAGGGTTCAGCTGAACCCTAGAGGTTACCACTGCCCACCACCAGCCAGGCATGTCCTCCCAGCCCCTCCCGACCAGCCCTTGTCTACCTTCAGACACATATTGTCAGAGAGCTTGGGGAACAGGTGGTGTTCTACGTGGCAACTGATGAGCGAGTGGCCAAAAGCCCAGTCCAACACCGGCAGCCGGGCAGGTTGAGAACCCCCAGGGTCATCATGTGGATCCGTTGGGGCTTCTTGTCCCGGGAGAACATGGGCAGCCCTATGTGCTGTGACAGACATGTGGTCATGTCCTGGGGTGGGGCCTGGGCCTCCCCCTTGCCTCAGGTGTCCTCACCAAGCACTCAGAGGCCCAGTGTGCTCTGCCCCCCAAGTCCTAACCTAGAAGGACCTGGTGGAGGCAGGAGGGGGTGGGGCTCCGGCTCAGCTCTGATGCCAACCCAGTCTGGGCCCTGAGCTGAGTCTCTCCCATCTCTGGGCCTCCTCCCATCTGGACAACGGGAGGCCTGGCTTGGGGACCTCTGCACCGTTGGTACTTGAATGCCTGAGACTGCCCACATGGCACCGTGCCTTTGCCTCGTCCTGGAGAGACCTTCCCTGTTCTCTTCACCAGCCAAAACCCCACTCATTGTTCAAGTTCAAGTTTGCGCATCCTCTTGTGCTTTTTCCTTCACTGAGTATGTGCAGGTACCTCCTTGTCAGGCACGGTCCCGGGTCTAGGGAACTTGGAGGGGAGCAGAAACTTCCATTTGAGAAGGACAAGCAGACGGGACACAGTTATGGGATTAAGTAATCGATGGCAGTTGTACTGAGTGCCAGGTGAGTGTACAGGGAACTCCAACCTGGGGTCTCCACTGATGGGGACGCAGGGAGACACCCCGGTGGGAATGCACCAGAACTGAATGTGGAGCCCCCGGCCTCCCTCCAAGACCCCCATCTCCAGTTCCTTCCTCTGCCTGCCTCGTGGCATTGACAGGGACCCTCGCTTCACCTCACATGGAAATCCACCTGCGGATGAGGCAGGGCAGCCGGCTGAGGGCAAGCAAACTCTTCACCTAAAACTCAAGCCACCGAGAGGGGACCCCAGAAGGGGGCTGCTTCCTCCTGTGCCCTCCCTCTCCCAGCCTGAGTCACCTCCCTGGAGAGTGCTCCCCATAACTCCCCAGTGCCAGGGGTGGGGAGGCCTCACCTGGAAGATGTTGACGTGGAGGAAGGGATGGGCCAGCAAGGCCCTGATGAGCAGCATGCAGACCAGGGCCGAGCTGGGGCTCCTGAAGCCGGACACGTTCAGGAGCAGCCAGTACTGAGAGTAAAGGCCCAGGGAAATCAGGCCCAGCGTCCGCAGAGCTATCAGCAGCTCCACCTTCCGCAGCCGCTCTGCCAGAGGGCAAGACAGGGAATGAGGGCAGGCGAGGTTTGGAGTCCTCACCAGCTGGCTTCCTGGTGGCCAAGGGAGTGAGGGCGGAGGGTGGCCTGAGTGTTCACCCATTGTTTAGATGAGGAAGGGAGCCACTAAGCAACATGACCAACGTAAGGCCACCCATCCCCAAGCTCCTTCTACCCCGTGGTGTTGCTCCCGTGATGCCAACTATTACGATGATCAGTGTGCATCTACAAAGCTCTGGCTGTGGCCTCATTATGCTTTTGAGGAACCCGAGGCTCAGAGAAGTCAGGTTATCTGCGCAAGTTCACCAGCCAGTAGGTGGCAGAGCTAGAGTTGGACTTGTGTCCTGCTGTCTGGTTGTCTGGATCAGAAAGTCTAGCAGAGACCAAAAGGTCTGAACCCAAGGCTTCTGGCTTCCACCAAGCCAGGAGGGAAAGGAAGGAAGTGGGACAGGCCTCTGCAGGGCACTTGGACCCAGGCCATCAGGTACTCACCAAGAGCCACCAGCGGGGTGATGATGGGGATGAGGAAGGGCGCGAGGAACATGTAGACGTAGCGGTTGAGGCAAGGCAGCTTCCACGTGCTGGAGTCCCCCAGACCCACCACGTTGGTGTAGCCATGGTGCATGTTGACGTGGCTGAACTTCCCGAACTCCGCAGTGAAGGCCGTGCACACCTAGAGGAGGAGCCAGAGAGCACACCAATTTGTGTTAGGCGTGGCTGAGTGGGGTGAGACCTGGGGGAAACTCGAGAACACCCCTACCTTCCTCAAACCCTGTAATTCCAGGGCCTTCCTCTCTGCACCCCAAGCTGATCAGCCTGGACCATCAACTCTCAGGTACAGGTGACCCAAAACGACATCATCTTCTTGATGTGGCTCTGTAAAGAATCTGGGGACAGAGACGTCAGGCTCCTAGATGGCCACTCTGCTGTGATCACCACCCAGACAACCTCCAGAGTCTCAGAGGTGGGCAAAGTGGGCAGCCATGGCAATTCTCTTGCCTATGTTTAACTCACAGCCACCTGCTCCTTCGTGACACCACTTTGCATTCTGAGCCCACAGCAGCAAGGATAGGGGTGTAGGAGTGGCTTGGGGTCAAAGGAGGCACCTCCTGAGCAGCACAATGTCGGGTGAGTTGCCTCAAGTGGAGGCTGAGTTAGCTTCTCCCTAGAGGTGACTTTTCTGGCGTGGGTTCTGGATGGGATTCAACCACGGGGAGCAACTCTCAAGCCCCAACTCCAGCTCCAACAGTCTTTCTAAATGCAAAAGAGGTGCTAGTGGTGGTGTTTCTTATGTAGATATATGCAAATGAGTATGCAGATATACGCCTCTTCCAATATTTTATCCGGACCAGAAGATTTTGCTAATTTTATTGAAGACACTGCCTGCCTGTTTGAAGGGTTTCCCAATACCACTGTGTGGGCTGGTCAAAGACAGACAACTGAACACATCGAACCTTGCTCAGTGTTCTGTACTTCACATACTCCTAACCTAGGGTCAGCTGCGCTCTTCCCCACAACACACACAAGAAAAACCGAGATAGAGAGAGGCCACACAACCCCAAGTCATACAGCTGAAGTGGCAGAGAGGGGATTTGGACCCTGAAGTCCAATTTCAACCAAGATAAGCTGCTCTGGAGATGAGGTGCTCATCGCAATCAACCCAAAGCCTGGCTCTGGGTCCAGGCAGCAGAGGCAGAAGCCGGAGAAAGATAAGGAAAATTAGCAGCCTTTCATCTGGAACGAAACAGAAGCTGAAACGTAGCCAGAAGCCCTATCTAAAGGACACCGAGGGGCACGTATGCAGTTTTACAGAAGACACAGGCAGATAGGGTCAAACCAGCAATACCTGTTGGGTCCCTGTGAAGGAGAGGACCCCAAGGGTGAGGGAGTCCACAGCAACAGGCTGGGCACCTTGCTCTCAGGTGACACAATGCACCAGGGGCTGGTTTGCCTCTCTGCTTCTGTAACCTCACCAAGGACAGATTCTGCAGGAGGCTGCAGAGGGCAGGCAGTCACTCAAGTAACAGTGTCTTTCAGTCCCGCTGGTCTCAGGGGGGCCTGCCTACTCCTAGGCCTCACCCATGGGGGTCGCACAGCTGGTTTAAGTTCCTTGGTCAGGAAAGGTCAGCTGCATTCAGCTGTCTTCCTGATGACAGTTGATCTTCTTCCTGGCACCAGCTCCCTGTCTCCCGGTAGAACAGTAGCTGACCACACTTTTGAGTGGCATTGCCACAATGGCCCGGAGCCTGATCCAGACTGAGTATCTTGAGAATGCCACCCTCAGGGCCCTCAGCCACATGCCCAGGCCTGCAGATGCAGGGGAGACAGGTGACAGCGAGGTGCATGACATGTGATTTGTGACTCAGCACACACTTCAGAGCTGGTGAATGATTTTGCCTTTTGATGTGAATAAAAACAGCTTTGAGGCTATTTCTATAACAGTGGACTTCTCTCTCCGACTCAGATGCTTCCTCCTGAGAGGGAGAGAAAGGGGTGAGCTGGGGTAGCCGGGGAAGATGGACACGGTGCACCTCAATCTGTCTGCCATTCACTGGGGGCACAGGCAAACAACTACATCCTGCTGAGTTAGTTGGAAAATGAGCTGTTTTCATGCTATAAAGGGTCATTTAAATGTCTTGCCCAAGAGGATTCCACATCCAGACCCAAGAAAGTCCCAGAAGCCTCAAGTTTGGTGCTTCCACTTCTTTTTTTTTTAAATAATTAAAAAAAATTAGTTGTAGTTGGATACAATACCTTTATTTTATTTATTTATTTTTATGTGGTACTGAGGATCCAGCCCAGCACCTTGCTACCACTGAGCCACAACCCCAACCCTAATTTTTTTTTTTTTAAGTCTTGGGGATTGAACCCAAGTCCACTGTACCACTAAGCCACATCCCCAGCCCTCTTTATTTTTTATTTTTTTTTTTATTTTGAGACAGGGTTTCACCAAGTTGCTGAGGCTGGCCTCAAATTTGTGGTCCTCCTGCCTCAGCCTTCTGAGTTGCTAGAATTTCAGGTGTGGTCACCACACCCAACTGGTGCTGCTTCTTGATATCAACCACCACCCTCTTTGTCCCTAGGAAGATTTAAGAGCTCCCCTCTGAAGCATGCAGGCTCTGAAAGGCCAGAATGTTCAGAGGGCTGATGTCAGTTTAATTCCTCTTGACATCTTCAGCTAAACTTAGGGGGCACCAAAACTCTCATTTATTTACCTTTCATACAGTTGTTTGTTCCCTTAAGCATCCTCATCCCTGACCAGTGCTGTGCACCATGCTAGACCTGGGAACACCAGGGTCAGGACCTGGAAGGGGAGAGAACCCTGATGGGCTCGTTCCAACCATAGCAAGCCCAGGGCCGTCAGGACAAGTACTCAAGGGGCTCTCCTCCGTGGCCCTCACCACTGATCCTCTGTCCTTCCAGGAGTGGCATGACTATGCATGTCAATCCTGCTGGGGAGCTACCCTGAGGACTCATGCTAGGGGACCTGTATTTCACTAAATAGGGCTGTCACATGCAGCAATTGAAAATGTGAATCTGAACTTCGGATAAACACCCATGTGTGTGACATTTGGGATATACATGTACAAAAAATATAGGTTACTTACCCAAAATTCAAATTTATCCTAGCATCCTATGTTTGATCTGATAAACCCATTGCTGAGGCCCACAGACTCCCAGAGGCCCCTACCCCTCTGAAACCACCTGAGAAGGAGCTGCTGTTCCCCTGGGAATCAGCAAGAGGGTCTGCAGGGAAGAATGGGAGCTGGACAGACCACAGCCCAGAGCCCCTCCAGTCTGAGGCAAGCTGCTCGTGCAACGTCCCACCACCCCTCTCTCATCCTGCCTATGTCTGAAACACTCATGCTGACCACAGTGCCCACCATCTGCCCTTCATGTGTGAGTCCATCTCAGGAGTGGCTCACTGCTGGAAACCTGGCCTTCACCCTTGACTCTTCCTCCTCCTCCTCCTCCACCTTCCTCCTCCCCCATCCCAGCCAAGCAACCCCCTTCTGAACCCCCTCCTGCACCTCCTCCTGCACCTGCTCCTGCACCCTCTCCTGCACCCCCTCCTGCACCTCCTCATGCATCCTCTCCTGCACCCCCTCCTGCACCTCCTCCTGCACCCTCTCCTGCACCCCCTCCTGCACCCGCTCCTGCATCCTCTCCTGCACCCCCTCCTGCACCTCCTCCTGCACCCTCTCCTGCACCCCCTCCTGCACCCGCTCCTGCACCTCCTCCTGCACCCCCTCCTGCACCCCCTCCTGCACCCTCTCCTGCATCCTCTCCTGCACCCCCTCCTGCACCTCCTCCTGCACCTGCTCCTGCACCCCCTCCTGCACCCCCTCCTGCACCTCCTCCTGCACCCCCTCCTGCACCTCCTCCTGCACCTGCTCCTGCACCTGCTCCTGCACCTCCTCCTGCACCTCCTCCTGCACCCTCTCCTGCACCTCCTCCTGCACCTGCTCCTGCACCCCAGCCTCACCTTGCCATTCCTCCTGATCTCTCTGCTGGCCTGTAACAACACCCTCCAGCCCTCACTGCTTCATCCGCCTCGAACCCAGTACAGTGACAGTCACAACCCAGCTTTGATTGTGCCAAAATTTTATAATTATGTTTGTAAATTCTGTAAGGTACTATTTACTTAACAAATAAAACATAGAGGTCAGTCACTGTGGCACATACCTGTAATCCCAGTCACTAGGGAGGCTGAGGAAAGAAGATCACAAGTTTAAGGCCAGCCTCAGCAACTTAGGGGCTGGGATGTGCCTCAATGGTCGAGTACCCCTGGGTTCAATCCTCAGTACTGCAAAAGGTGTGTGGGGGGGGCTGGGATGTAGCTCAGAGGTAGAGCATCAGTGGGTTCAATCTCGAGTACAAACAAACAAACAAATAAATAAATAAATAAATATTCTAGAATTCAGAATTTTAAAGGTGCAGGGATAAGCCATGGAATGTGAGAGGAAGACTTATCCCTGCACCTTTAAAATTCTGAATTCTAGAATCATGTTAGCTATTCACAAAATCAATTAAATCAGTTTTTAAACTACTAATGGAGACAACTAGCTTTGGTCACAGGACAAATTCCCAGATCCTCTGACTGACACGTGGGCCTCCTTGACCTCTTTTCTCCAAGATCCCCACTAGATTCTAGTGACCCCAGATTTCTGTGGGTCCCTCAAGCACTGTGCTATTTCTCATACCCATCCCCTGGTCCCTGTATCGGCTTTGTCTGAAATCACCAGCCGGTGTCTCTTCGGGAAATTCCCTAGGGTTCTGGGCTTCTGCGCCACTGACGCTTGGGGCTGGGCCATGTTTCTTGTGGGCCTGTCCTTGCTTTGTATGATGTTTACAAGCATCCCCGGCCTGGGCCCACTGGATCTCAGTGGCACACACTCTTATGCTCACACACGTCCACACACCCGGTCATGACTGTTAGAGGCATCTCCAGATGTTGCCCAGCGTCCCTGCCACGCTCCCCCCAGAGCAGAGGGTCCTCACAGCACCCCTGGCACCTTCAACACATTCTGCTGTTGCTCCAGCTTGAATGTCAGCTGCTCCAGAGCCCTGCTGTCTGTCTCCCCCAGCCTCCTGTCTCAGACTTCTTCTTCTTCTTCTTCTTTTTTTGTTTGTAACTGGGAATTGAACCCAGGGGCTCTTTACCACTGAGATAGTTCCAACCCTTTTTACTTTTTATTTTGAGACAGAGCCTCACTAAGTGCTGATGTTGGCCTCCAACTTTTGATCCTCCAGCCTCTGCCTCCTGAGTTACTGGGATCATAGGTGTGCATCACCGGGCTGGGCCTCAGGTTTCTTAAGGAAATCATGCCAAGGTCGTTAAGAGTGCATTTTGAGAAGCTACATGTGATAAAATGGCCTAGAACTAACACACACACACACACACACACACACACACACACACACACACACTGTACCAATGACGGCTTCCTCGGTTTCACCATCAAATGACACTTATGTAAATATAACCCTGGGGGAAACGACTCTATAATAATTTTTAAAACAAAAAGTTTATATAAAAATTGTATTTTGTACTGAAGATCCGTGTTGGCCCTCTAAATTTTTTTAATTTTTAATTTTTAAAAATTTTTTGTAGTTGTAGATGGACAGAATGCCTTTATTTATTTATTTATTTCATTTTTATGTGGTGCTAAGGATTGAACCCAGTGCCTCACACATGCTAGGCAAGTGCTCTGCCACTGAGCTATAGCCCCAGCCCCCCACCAAGTAAATTTTAAAAAATAAAACAATAAGAAGTCATAGTGGAGGCTGGGGTGTGGCTCAGTGGCAGAGTGAGTGCCCAGCATGTGTGAGACTGAGGTTCCATCTCCAGCACCAGGAAAAAATAGCCCAGTTGCTCCTTCTCAAACAGGAGTCCTTGGGGCTTGGATGGAGACCATGTCTAGGCTGGGAGTTCTCAGCTGTTCTCACCATCACAAGGGACCTGCAGAGGGTGACAGGCATTCTCCTGTGTGACACTCCTCCCTGCAGGGCACAGTCTGCTGTGCAGGGCTCCCTGTGGACCAGCTGTGACTCCGCCCCATAGCACAAAGCCAACTTTACAAGGAGGATTTGAAGCTGAGACACAACAAAGAGCTTAGTAACTGGTACAGCCTGTTCCCTCCCACTCAGGGGAGCATCCTGGATTATTGAACAACTTGTAGGAGAGTCCCTAAAACCCTCTGGTTTCAGGAGTTAATCCAGTCTTTTGGACTGAAGCCTGGCAGCCTGCTCACCCCACCTTGCCCCCACCCTCTGACGGCCAACTGAGTGTGGCACCCTCTCTGGCAGTCCCTGAGCATATGCCTGGCAGTCCCAGTGGCATAACCCAGGGCAGGGAGAGCCAGGTGCTGTGCTGGGTGAGGCCAGGGCTAGAGAATGGGCTATGCTACTAGGAGGGACGAGGAATTTTCCCAGGTGAGCCAGAGGGGGGTCTTCTGGGGGAACTCATCTGGCATGGGAATTGGAGTAGAAGCCCCCATTCCTCCACTGATCACCCCCTCCCCAGATCCACTGGGTCATAGAGGTCCTGGTTCCGCCCGGGTTAGGAGTGGTCAATCCTGAGGCAACCACAGCAAAAGCTGGTGCTCAGCAAAGCCAATGGTGCTTGGCGGATGCCTGAGGTGGCAGAATTTGCAGGACCCTGGAAGGAACCTGGGCCAAGATTCCCTACAGTCATGGAGCCTCCCGAAGGTCCAAGTCCGGGAAGAACACAGGCCCCATCAGTAAAAGGATGACAGGGAAGAGACACGGATATGCAGGAGAAGTGACAGTCAGGGATCCAGGAAAGGTCCCGGGTATCCTCTGAGGTCCCAGACCGCCAGGGCTTGTCCTCTGTGCTATGCAACCCAGTCCCCAACACGGCTGCGAGCCCTGCAACCTGCCAGTGAGCAAAATCAAAACAAGGAGTGGATCAAACTCCTCCACGAACGCTCCCCCTCCCTTGCAGCTGACCACCTCTCCTCCCCAGGGGGAGAGACAGGTCAGGACCCGGCCCTAGTCGAGGGCTGGGTGGGCTCTCTGCAGCCACCTGCCTGCTTCAGGAAGGAGGCCAGGCCTTCCCTCCAGCTGATTCCAGGAGGAACTAACACTGGCTGCTGGACCAAGCTAACTTGCCCAAGGTCAGGGCAGCCCAGCGGGGCTGGGATTCCAACCAAGGCTCGAGGCTGCGAAGGATGTGCCCCTAACCCTGGCCCCCTGCCTGGCCATAAGACCAGCAACCTTTCTGAGGACTGCTGTGGCCTCACCATGTCAGCTAGAGGGTCTGATCCATCCCCTCTCCTGCACAGGGACTGGACCTTCCCCAGAGGGTAACCAGAGCCACACTCTGGGGTCCGAAAATCTCCATTACTGACTCCACCTCATCCCCATGACTTGAGAGCCTGAGTGCAAGTCACTGTGCCTTGCCTGGTGGTCCATCACAGCAAATCAGCCAGTGCCACACACCGAGTGGGTAGCCAAGCCTTCCCTCTCCAGCACTGAGGGGACACAGGCTGTGACCCTCCAGGGCATGACCTTCTGTCAATCAGCTTTTCCAGGGACCTTGCCCCCAAGTGAATTGCATGGTCATGGTCCACAAATATTGATGGAAGTCCTGCCAACAGCTCAGTCAGGCCTGAACAGACAAAAGGCAAAGATGATGCTACTGGTCTGGGGCTCCTGGGGACAAGACGGTGGACAGCAAGTAGAACCCAGCCCCGGGGCTGCCTGGCTCCCATACAGCTCTCCAGTGGGACAGTGTCCTTGGCTCCTGGCTTTACTTATATGACAGCCTGAGGCCCTGGGAAGTCAGGGTCAGGAGTTCTCATGTTTTAGTGCATATCGGGGTCACTGAGGCTTCTCCAACTCGCCTGGACCTCCCGGTCACCTAGCTATTCACCCAAGTGTGAGAACCCTGAGGCCAAATCTGTACAATAAGTCCCTTGCTGTCTGCGCCAGTCCACAGACCACAAAAACTACTCACCCTCAACCGCCTCCAGGTTCCTAGCACTCAGTGCAGCTTTGAAAACTCAAAATAGCCAATCCTACCCCTTGGGTCCCAGCACTGTGACACTGCCATGTCGCAACACAGCCAACATTGCCCCTGCCTCCTTTGGCAGGCTACAAACTCAGTGAGGCTCTGCGCCAGACCCCAGGGTCCAGTCTTGCCTTGAGTCTGGCTGAGACCACATCCAGGGGTCCGTGGAAAGGGAAACATTTTGAAATTGACCTTGAGGATGGGGAACCTGTGGATTCCTCTTGACCTCAGCCTTTCAGAAAACGTGCTGGTGGGAAGAGGAGGGGAAAAAACAAGGGATGGAGAAAGCCAGGTGAGAAATGTCCCCTCCACTCAGTGGGTGAAATTAGATCTATGTGTGTGTCATATAAAGTTTTATAAGATTACACGACTTTATAAAGAGTTAATGATTGAGTTAAAGGTCATGGCAACCAGTCCCTGCCAGAAAAGGACTCCTTCTGTTATGAGCTTCCTGATTTATTCATAAAGGACCTGAGTAGTTAGGGGAGGGGCCCCCTGGAGGCAAAGACAGACCAAGTTTGGGAGAGACTCTGAGAGGCTGCTGGAAGCCCCGTTGTGAGAGGACAGTCTGCCCACCTTTGCCTTCCTGGGCTGGCCCCCAGGTAAGAAGGCAGAACAGTGGGGAGATGGAAAACAGGGGAGCAAGAGTCAGGAGAGAGGAGGGTCCATCGGAGACTTGGAGGAGCCTCTCAGGATGGCTTGGCCTTGGCCAGGAGTCAGAAGGGCACAATCTAGTTCCACAAACTGGAACTCTGAAACACCAGACCTGCCCCTGCCCCTTCTGTGTGGGTCACATTTTAAACTCTGACTGCAAAACCCAGAGGCTCTAGTGATTGCAGCCATGGGCCAAGACAGTCACAAAACAGGACTTGCCAGCCACAGGTGTCCTCATAGGAGGAAGAAGCTCTGGTCATACTTGGCCTGGTGCTGCAGAGAGGTGAGTGGACATCCTCAGGAGAAAGAAGGTGCCCAGGCCAAGTTCACTGTCATAGCTAGACACTCAGATGTGCATCACACAGTTCTCTACCCATCAGGTGCAAACTCCCTTTTGAGGGCTTGGAAACCTGTGCATGGTTGTGCACACACACACACACACACATCCATGCCTGTACACATCTGCATGCTTGCACCAAGTGAGACTGCTTGCCTGATGACAGCAGCCCTCCCCTGTCCAAGGCTCACCTCTACAAAGAAGAGCAACCAGATCTTGCTCCAGCGTTTGGACTTGGTGAGGGCACCATGAGTGGCCAGGTGGCTGCCCTTGACAGTGAGCGTGGAGTGGCACACGCCCAAGATGGTGATGCCAATGGCAAAGACCAGGACATTCTCAGAGGACAGGCACAGGAACCCTGCACAGAGGAGGGGACAAGGGAACAGGGTCTTTCTCCAGTTCCTGAAGAGCTGGGCCTAAATACTCCACCCCAGAATCCCTGGCCACAGGGGGCCCAGCCCTGGGGCTGCCACAGGCAGGAGTGAGGCAGGACCTTCCATGACCTGAGGGGGATGGATTGGCTCTCCCTACAGGATTTGGAATGAAATAGAGCCCCAGGGTCTTGCCAAGGAAACTTCAGGGGTCCTGAATCTGCTGAGGTTTCCCTGCTGAGCCCTCAAACAGAGCAGAGATGGAGGTCAGGTATCACAGAGTTCCAGACCATGAGAGCTCCAGGGAAACCTCAGGCCCTCTCCCCACTCCTCTCACCCATTCCCTGGTGTCCTCAGTAGAACATTCTTCCCTTTTGCATGGCCACCTCTTCCCTCCCCAGCCCTCCCTGACTCCTCTCCACTTTCCCCTCCACCACCTTCAAGCTATCAGACTTTCTCCCATGTGTGAGTCCAGTTCCTCTGGAGTCACAGGACAGGACACTCTAAGCCAACTTTGGGGCTTAAGGTGTGACCCTTCAGCCTAGGGTCCCCGGCACAGGTCCGACTTCCCCTCTCCACTGCAGGCCAGCTGCAGCACCGCCTGCAAGCACAACCACCCTCCGCCGCAACCTACCCCCACCCGCAGCCCGTCCCTGTCCCTCTGTCCCTGACCCCAGGTCCCTTACCGGCTGGCAAGGCGAGGAGGCTGAGTGCGAGGATGGCACAGTCCACGCCGTGGAGCTCCCACCAGGAACTTGCCCTCACCACGTCCTGCACCAGCCCCTCCAGCTCACCCAGCAGCGCTTCGGCCCCACCATCCCCCTTGGACGCGCCGCGCGCCAGCTCCATGGGCTCCCTGGGCGCACGCTGGAGGAGGACTTGGGCGTGTGCGCTGCAGCACAGGCGAGGCGGGAGCGCGGGCGGGGGCGGGCTGGGGCGGAGTCACCCGCAGAACCGGGGACACCCACAGCCCCCAGGGTCGGAGTGTGGGCACTCCAGCGCCTCCTGGCGCGCGTAATGGAGACCCGGTCCGGCCGGTGCGCCCTCCCCGCGCGCTGCACTAGAACCGCCTCGGGAGGAGCCCAGGTGATGCTCCAGCTGGGGAGGCGACCCTGCAGCGAGAACCAGCCTGGGGTAGAGGGGGCAGGGCTGGGGGAGGGCAGAGACCTCAGTGGAGACTCCCGAATGACTTCCCTGACCACCGATCTCAACTCCCTCCCTTTCTTGGTGTTTGGTGCCCAGAAAGTGAAGATTTCTCTTAATCGCACTGAACAGCCCACCCCACTCCCACAGGACAGGGGTCTTTGTCTTCCTTCCTGAGTCTGCCAACAGGGGACGCTGGATGCCAAAGGGCTTTCCTTGCCTACGCTTTGGCTCCAGCGGCATCTCCAGAAGCTGAAACAGTGATTAGCCCATAAATATTTATGAATTTGTGAAGTAGAAAGTACAAGGACTCCCTCCTCCCAGGATAGGGAGTGGGGTCCCCTCTGAATGTGGCTTTGGTAGAGGTGACCCATGGAAAGTTGACTGCCCAGGCTGGTAATGTGTTGGGAGAGGGGATGAATAGCTATGAAGAAAACCTATTCAAATGTCAGTTCCCGGGTCAGTGGACAGACTCGCTGGGATTCTGGGGCAGTTAGACTCACCCCGAGGTGCCCAGATCTGAACCCAGGACCTCCACAATGCCCCTGAGACTTGAAATCACCTGTCCTAGCCCTTCCCATCGGGCCAGGGCCAGCCAGCGCCTGGCAGAGCTGGAGCCGACCTGGGTCTTCAGCAGATAAGCCTCTGACTTCTACAGACTTCCCTCTGTACATCACCGAGTCCTCTGCATTTTTCTTCTTTGTTATACTTTCCCCCCAGTTTAACATTGAAGCCTTTTTTAAAATAAAGTCTGACGGGAGAGGACAGCAGCGTGTTCAGCAGGAGGCCCTTGGGAAGAGGGGACTGTGAGGGAGGGAGAGGGAGGAGGGGAGGTGATTTTGCTTCCTTCCCTGGCTTGCTCCTCCTAAAAGACAAGGTTTCTTCACCAGGTCGGTGTGCCAAGGGCTCCTAAGTAAACCAATTCTGAATGCATACATGGGCTCTTTAGGGTTTGCCCTTGACTTTCACATGGGAAGATCTTGCCTGTTCCCCACAGTTCTGGAAGGATGACCTCTTCCCATTTATTTTTTAACTTAATTCATCCTCCCTAGTCAACGAACTGATCTCCTGACACCCAGTTACAAAAGGATAGACCTAGAGCTCAAATCCAGGACATCTCCTTCAAATCCAATAATCTTTGGTGCACATCAAAGGTTCTTAGACAGGGGGGAAAGCCCCCCTTCTCCTTCCCTATCCCACCCCACCTTTGAATTTCTCCCCCCACAACATGCTAGAATTTTTGAGGAGATATATGTGATTTTATAAGCATATTCACATACAATATTGGTACCACACATTTATAAGGAGAAGCCCACACTTTTATCATGTGTATGAGGAACTTCCTGGTACCAACAGGCCCCTCTCCAGGCCCGCTTCTCCCTGGACATCTAGCTTGTACTGTGAGGGGGCAAAATTTCCATCCCTGCACCAGAAAAAAAGTAAATAAATAGGGGCTGGGGCTGTAGCTCAGTAGCAGAGTGCTTGCGTAGCACATGTGAGGGACTGGGTTCAATCCTTAGCACCCCATAAAAATAAACAAAATAAAGGCATGCTGTCCAACTAATTTTTTTTATTAAAGAGAGAGAGAGAGAGACGAGAGAGAGAGAGAGAATTTTCTTTTAATATTTATTTTTTTAGTTTTCGGCGGACACAACATCTTTGTTTGTATGTGGTGCTGAGGATCGAACCCGGGCCGCACGCATGCCAGGCGAGCGAGCTACTGCTTGAGCCACATCCCCATCCCTTCCCCCCACCCCAATTTTTTTTAATAAATAAAGAAAGGGCACAGTGGCACAGGTCTGTAATCCCAGCTACCAGGGAGGCCGAGGCAGGAGGATCTTAGGTTCGATGCCAGCCTGGACAACTTAGCAAAACCCTGTGGCAAAATAAAATAAGAGCCAGGGCTGTAGCTTAGTGATAGAGCACTTGCCCAATACTGAAGAAAAAGAAGAAGGAGAAAGAGTGAGTGCCAACCAGCAGCAGAGCAGGAGAGATGCTCAGAGGAACCAGGAAGCCCCGTGGGGTGGGGCTCACAGGCAGCCTCCCTGCAGAGAAGCAGACTTGATTTAGAGCAGACTTAACCCTGGGGGAGAAAGAAGCAGACAAGATATTCTACTGATCAGTAGAAAAGGCAATGGAAGGAAGGCGGCAGAGACAGGCTGAGGCCAGGGGCTGGAGTTGCCTTGAATGGCAGATGAGGAAGTGGGGCTGGCCCTGAAGACTTGGGGAGCCGTAGCAGGTCTTAGAGCAAGGGAGTGAGGTGTGTACTGTGGTGTTTAAGAAGGTTTGTCTGGCACAACCGAGAAGTCCCTGGAATGAGGAAGGCAAATTTGAAGAATTTTTTAGTTACTCCAAACGAAAAAATGCTGAGGTTGTAGATGGCAGAGGCAGCGGCTATGAAACGTATGATGGGGACATAAAATAAGGAAGGCTTGATCAGACCATCCCCCAGAGAAAAGGCTCAGATGGCCAAGAAGCACAGGAAAACATGCAAATGCAAATTAAAGTCCCAATAAGGCCGGGCACAGTGGCACACACTTATAATCCCAGCGACTCAGGAGGCTGAGGCAGGAGGATTGAGAGTTCAGAGCCAGCCTCAGCAACTCAGCGAGGCCCTAAGCAACTCAGTGAGACCCTGTCTCTAAATAAAATACAAAAAAAGGGGCTGGGATTATGGCTCAGTGGTAGAGCACTCGCCTAGCACGGGCGGGACCCGGGTTCAATCCTCAGCACCACATAAAAATAAAGGCATTGTGTTGTGTCCATCTACCCCTAAAATATAAATATAAAAAAAATAAAATACAAAAAAGGGCTGGGGATGTGCTTCAGTGGTTAAGCGCCCCTGGGTTCAATCCCTGCCACATACACACACACACAAGCTTCCATAAGCTAGCTAGCCCTTCAGACCCACTGGGATGGCTAAACTGAAATAAATGGCAAAGTTAAGTGCTGGCGTGGCTGGGAAGCAGCTGGCCTCTCATCCATTGCTGATGAGAGGTTGAAGTGGCCCAAGGCTTTGGAAAACAGTCTGACCGTTTCTTATAAAGTTGACTATACACCTACCTTACGACCCAGCAATCACTCCCAGGTATTTGCCCAGGAGCAGTGAATACACATGCCCAACACCAGGTCTGGTACAGGAATGATGGAGTGACCGTCACGGCGTTGTTTATTATAGCCAAGCTGGAAACACTCTAAACATCTGTCCACGGGGAAATGAATAAATGAGCCATGATGCATTTGCATAATGTGTACCATAAAAAGGAGCAATAACTACAGGCCAGGATGCAGATGGCATGGTAGGTGCCAAGGAGAGATGCCAGACAGACAGCCCACTTACCCTACAGTCCCTTCATAGGAAGCTCAGGAATAGGCCAAACGAATGCTCAAGGATAGAAACCACATCAGTGGTTGCCAGGGGTACAGTTAAAATGGGTGCATTTTATTATATCTAACTACACCTCAAGAAAGCTGATTAAGCAAAAACAAACAGCAAGGAAGGTTTTCTTTTAAAACAGAGAGAGCTTTTTTGGAGGTGGACGCAAGCGTACCCGAGGTATGTACTCAAACAGAAAGGCAGAGAAACACAACCGTTTCAAAGCAGCTGTCCCCGGACAGGCAAAAACTGGGAACAACTCAAACGTCCACCGTCAGTAGAACAGATAAATAAAACACAGTGTGTGCACGCCCCGGAGTACTACACGGCCCAAACCTAGTGTGCAGCAAGGTGAACCTGACACAGAAGAGCACAGGCTGGGTGGTTCCACTTACATGAAGTTCAAAACCAGACCCAGCCGGGACAGGGGGTGCCCCTTAGGGTAGAGCACGTGCCTACCATGCGCAAGGCCCTGGCTTCACGCCTCACCAACAACCAGGCAAAACTAATTAGTGACTAATGACTAATTCTAATGACCTGGAAGTCAGGTGCCTGCTGCTGATTAAGGGTAGTGACTAGAAAAGGACAGGAGGGGGTTGGCAAATATTTTGTTCCTTGTTCTGAGTTCTAGTTACACTTGGATGTGTTGGTTTGTAAAAAGTCACCAAACTCTACTTATGGATGCATTTTTCTTTTTTTTTTAATATTTATTTTTTAGGTTTAGGTGGACACAATATCTTTATTTTTATGTGGTACTGAGGATCGAACCCAGTGCCTCACGCATGCCAGGCAAGTGCGCTACCACTTGAGCCATATCCCCAGCCCCTGGGATGCATTTTTCTGTAGGCATATTTTAATTACAATTTTTGTTGTTGTTGTTATTATTATTATTATTATTATGTTTGGGATAGAAACACAATAATAGGGCCTTGTGCATGCCGGACAAGCTCTCTACCATGAAGCTACACCCCCTGCCTACAATCTTAAACCCAGGGGCCTTCTGCCACTGAGCTACCTCCGCCCAAGCCCTTTTTTAGTTTGTTTAAGACAGGGTCTGGCCAAGTTGCCCACACTGGCCTTGAACTTGTGATCCTCCTAACTCAATCTCTCTAGTCTCTGGGATGTCACACATGCGCCTCAGTACCTGGCTACAATTTTATTTCTGAAAAATAAAATTTAAAAAATAAAGTTCTTTTAGTAGTATGAATCAGAGGCATGAATTGTGAACACAGCGCAAAGAAGCACGGGAATGTGAGACACCTGGGTTCCCTAGGCCACAGGGGTTGGAAGCTGAGTTGTGTAGATGGCAGAGAAGCCAGTTTACCCCTGCCAGCTGCCACCTGTCACCAGAGTCTGGGTGACACCTTGTCCTCTCCCACTCTGTCACCCCACTCTGACCTCTCAGCCCCCTGTCCTACCCTTTCTGCTCACAGAGGTAAGGATGAATTGCCCAAGACCAGCTAAGAGGCTTTGGGTGGCTGGCCACAGGCCAGGACTGATCTAATCTGTCTGTTTGGCTCCTCATGACAGGCCCCGAGGTGCAAGGGAGCAGGCTGGGGCGGGCTTCTCGACCTCTGCTCACAATGGGCTACAGAAGAGGCTTCCAGAGCCGCCAGGTATCTACTCCTCCAAGGCCCCTCCTTAGGCCTGCCTCTGTCCCCATCCAACCCCTAACCTGTCTGCACAGGACTCTGCATGTGAAGAGCATGGCTGGGCTTTGGAGTCAGGCACCCTTACTAGCTGTGGACCTTGGATGAGTTACTTAATCTCTCTGAGCCTCAGTAGTATCATATACACCAGAGAACAAGCTCTTAAAGGCATAAGAAGAATGTCAATAGGAATTTTATTATTTACACATATATCCCAATAGATTGTTACGCGCACACACACACACCCCTTTGGAGCCCACTCCAAAGGCTGTGATCGTTGCTACTTTTGACAAACATAAGGTCATTTAGGCTGGGGTGCTGCTCACTGGTAGAGCACTTGCCTAGCATGTGTTAGGCCCTGGGGCCCACCCCTGTCACTGCAAAGAAAACACTTTTTAGGGCTGGGGTTGTGGTTCAGCAGTAGAGCGCTCGCCTAGCGTGCGCGAGGCCCTGGGTTTGATCCTCAACACCATGTAAAAATAAATAAACAAAATAAAGGTGTTGTGTCTAACCAAAAAATAAATATTAAAAAAAGAAGAAGAAGAAAACACTTTTTAGACCTCAGACTGTAGTATTCAGCTTGGCCTTGGGGAGCCTCCAAGTTCCAGCTTCATCTCCACTGCTCTAGGGCACCAGTGACTGCTCACTCTCCTCGGACCCATGGACAGGGCCTGCCCTTTCTCACTTGTAGGTATGGACTCCCAGGCTAATTGAGGCTGATTGTCTCTACTCCCACCCCACCCGAACCCTGCTCATCTTCTGGGCCTCCGGCAACATTGGCCACCATTACAAAGCTCTTCTAATGTTCTCGTGTATTTTGCTCATGCCACCAGTTTTACTGAACACCTACTGAATGTCAGGCATTTGGGCTTTGGGTATCTTTTCCCTTCTCTGACTTCATGCCATCTCCCAGCTAGTATTAGGCCTCAGTGGTCATATACTGCCTGGCAAGAAGCCCTCTCAGACGCTGTGACCCAGCCACAGAAGTCAAGGTGCTCCTTTTGCCTGTATTAGGATAAGTAACAAGCATCCCAGCTGTTGTAACAAACATCCCCAGCTTTTCAGTGGCTAAACACAATGCAGGGTAACTTCTTTTCTTTCTTCCTCCCTCCTCCTCCTTCTCCTCCTCCTCTTTCTTCTTTCTTGTAGTGCTGGGGACCAAACCCAGGGCCTTGAGCTGCTAGGCAGGGCTCCACATCTGAGCTATTTCCTCAGCCCTCTTGTTCTTTGTCCCCCCTCCTTTTCCCCCCAGCATTGAAGACTGAGATAAGGGCCCCACAGATGTTCTCTACCCCTGGCCTACGTCCCCGGCTCCCAGGATACTTTCTTGCTCAAGTCACACAGTGCAATATGGGTCAGGTGGCTCTCCTCCAGGTGGGACCAGGACGTTCAGACCTTTTCAGCTTGTAGTGACTCCGTCTTGCACACAAAGCCACTGTGGTTGCCATGGCAGTGGAAAGGAGAGGGTGAAACCATGTGGTTTGAGCTCCAGATCTGGAAGGGGCACATCACGGCTATCCTCGCTCCGTCAGCCAAAACCCAGGCAGAGAGCCCCAACAGATCCTCAGGCAACTGGGAACGGGGGACTCCCTGGGAGCTTCCTGAGATGAGGAGCCTGCACCCACCTTCTTGTAGGGCTCATCAGGCATTCAGTGAATGGAGGGATCCATGGGAAGAGGGGAACAGGCTTGAAGGGATGAAGGAGGAGGTCAAAGACTTTTAAAAGACATTAGATGGAGAGACGCGGTCCAAACCTGAGACCATCGGGTACCATCCAATGTACCTGAGTGGGGAGGTGGCACCCTCCTCCCAGCCCCAGTGGACTGGGCAGCTCTGGACACACCTAGGCAATGGGGGAAGGATGGATGAGCCGGGTTCACCTGCCGGGGCCCTCGGGAGATCCCCATCCCAGGGCAGCGATGATTCCTCTCTGCTGTGATTTGGATCTTTATGTGTTGGGTTTGTTGGGGTTCATTAGTTTTGTGGCTGGGGTGTGTCCAGACTTCCTTTTAAGCCTTAGTCCTTTATGAATTTTTTTCAATTAGTTATATATAACAGCAGAATGCATTTTGACTATTAAACACCAATGGAGGCAACTTTTCATTTCTCTGGTTAGACACAGTGCACAGTCACCCCATTCCTGCAATCATACATGTACATAGATTAATACAATCCACCTCATTCCACCATCCTTCCCACTCCCATATCCCTCCCCTCCCACACTCCCCTCTGCCCAATCCAAAGTCCCTCCCATCTTCCCTTGCCCCGCCCCCCATTATGGGTTAGCTGTGTGTTTGGTGGTTGTCAGTCCTGTAGTAAAGACCAAGGAGAGGACTGTGCATATGACAGAAGTAAGGGGTGGCAATGCACCACAGTATGGGAGCCCTCTTACAGGACGAAACAGTCCATTTGTCCTGTTGCTTAGTTTATTTTCCTCCTTGCATTGATCAGCCAGCCCTCAAGTGGCTGAAGCAGGGCTGCTGTTTCCTCAAGCTTTGGTGTGTGCAGGCTAGCCAGCTTCCAGGGTGACCAGAGCAGGGCTAGTGTCCTTCTGATCCTCAAGCTTCTCTGCTGTTTCCTTCTTCCTGATGGTCAGCTGAAGGGGAGCAAAAGAATGGACATGAGATTCTATTACAGACAGCCTAAAAACAAACCAAAAAGACAAAATATTACATAATACACTATGTATATGTGTGCGAGTATATATATATATATATGTGTGTGTGTGTGTGTGTGTGTGTGTGTGTACACACACACACATACATTTGGTGATACTGTAAAGAGGAGCAAAAAAGTTGTGGACACTGCTCCCTGTGTGTGCGGCAGAGGTGGGGGATATCCTGGAAGGTTTGAACTACATAGATTTATCTCAATGTAACTTTAAACAAATTTGAAAACAGCTTTTAATTCCATGAGCCTGACCCAACATTTCATGCTTTGGTTTATGACCTTCCATATATTATTATTTCCTCTAAAAACATGATGTAAATTTCAACTCCCTACCTCACAGGTCAGTTGTCATCCAAAGGTGCACTTCTAGGTGTGTCACCTTTAGTCTGAGAATATATTTCTGCATGGAAATATTGCTGAATGCCTACCTGGCTCCCAAGGTGAGGTAGTGCAGAACAACTTGATTTGCCCATGGCTTATTGTCGGGAGCTGCCTTGGATGCAGACGCCTTTAAGCCCTGATGCACCGGGTTCTGAACAATTATTGCATTCAGTCTGGCAGGGCAGTGCCAGGTTGCAGTAATGTGGGCGTCACCCCAGCTCAGATAACAAGGCATGGCTCCAGGTGTAGGCATCACCCACTGGGGTTGAGTTACACTCATCTGTTCCCTTGTATTCCGACCCCTTTGCCCTTTTGGGGATAAAATGTTCTATGGAAACTCCCCTTGTGTGTCTCCTATGTAACAATAAAGAATTCCAGTGGTTCTATGTCTTTCCATGGGCCCTTACGTTCACAGAGCCACCCCCGGATTATTGAAAAGGTAATTCTGTGTGGTTGTGTGCCTTCTTTGTCATTTTCTTAAGTTATTGGAATAGTCAGATTTATGAACCACGCATTAGGTCTCCAGCTATGACAGATGGTGATAGCTTATCATCCTCACCATCTTTGTTTTACCAGATGCAAAACCAAGGTTGTACCTAGTTCTGGACCCTGGACAAGGTCACCCAGTTAAAAGGGATGTGAATTCAGCTCTACCAACTCTGATGCCTTTGCCTCTCCCCACACTACCCTTTGCAAGACAAAACTAGGTAACATATTTTTCCTTTCTTGATAATCTCATGGAAGAAGCCAATGTCAGACTAAGTTTGGTAGTTCTAGGAGGGTATTTTCCCAAGAGGGGGCTTTTCCCCAAGTCCAGGTGGGTGGAGTCTGTCCAGTCTGGCTCATACTACTGCCCAGAGCCCAAGAGCCCAGATGGCTTTCTCTGGAATCCAGAGTCCTCTTCAGAGAGGAGTGTGAGGGTGAGTTAGGAAGCTGCTTCCCGGCTGGACTCCCAGAGCAGCCAGAGATCCCTCTCCAGCTTGCCCCGCAGGGTCAAGGTCCAGAGGAGGCCAGTAGCTCCACCTCTGCCCCCTCACCAGCAGGCTGGACCCACCTAGCCCCGCCCACTGCCTGCTGTGAGGACTGCAACCTTTGTTTAAAGTACTCACTTGTTTTCCTTGGATGAGTTCCCTGAGTCAGCACAACTCCTACTCAAGGGCCCAGAAGGACTGGTGGGTGGTCCTGGGGGAGGAAAGGCAGGAAGCAACCGGTGGGCACTGATGAGGCGACTGCGATGGAGACTACCCAACTTCCCAGCTTCTGTGGTCTTGGGCAGCACAGCAGCATCTTTGGGATGGAATCACTGAAGAGGCCTCATGGAGTGGTAGCATCTGGTGGCAGCAGCAGCAACATGTAGCTGCTTCAGGCGTCGGGCATCAGGCGAGGGAGGTCCGGAGTTGAGAGTTGGCGTGGGGGTGGCAACAGCTGAGGTGTTGGCATCCAGCTGCAGTTTGGGAGATCCCTTGCTGCATACTCACAGTGGCGGTGGCAGCAGAAGAGTCCAGAAGCTGCCGTGGTGACAACAGAGGGATGTTGCCATGATCATTTCTGTCTTGCAGTGCCACAGGAGTCTGGCTGCTGCTGGGAGCCATTAGCCAAGTAGGTATGACAATTTCCTTGCCAGCGTACCCCATGTTGCAGTGACATTGAATGTACGTGACCTTGCTCAAGGACCAAGGCAGATTAGGGTGTTCCCGGTTTTAAGATAATCGTGTTTAGGGCGTTCCCAGTTTAGGTTCCAGGTTTAAGGTTTAAGATTATTCCTGCTGGGAATAGGGCGTATCCTGCTGCCTGAGTTCCCCTTGAGTTCTCACGGGATTTAGACAGTATATTTTGGAGATAGAAGCCCAGTGGAGGTGGATTTGGGCAGAGAACGTGGATTTGGGCAGAGAACGTGGATTTCCCCAGAACGTGATTGTAGACGGCTGGTGTGAGTTCGGGAATAAAGAGTTGCTGTTTGAATCTACAAGCTGTGTGGTGGCTCGTGATTGTGTGCCCAGCCAGACTGCGGCATTTGTGCCCAGCCAGACTGCGGCAGGCTGCAGTGGGTGAAGTGGGCATCCAGTGCTGAGTATCGCTGTCTTGCGTCCATGATGGAGTCTGGTGGTGGCAGCAGCAACATGCAGCTTCATCCGGGAGCCGGCATGGGGCACTGGAGTCAGGCATCATGGCGGGGGGTGAAGGGCATTGACGTTGGGCCCTTGGTGGGCAGCATCATAGTCCAGCTGGGGTTTGGGAGTTTGGTTGCTGCACGGTGGCGGCAGCACCAGTAGAGTCTGGAAACGGGGCTGAGGACACAGAGGCGTCCAGTGGTGAGCATCTTCATCCTGCTGGGGTAACAGGAATCCTGCTGCAGTGGCATCTGGCGACCATGTGGGGAGTCCGGTGGCTACAGTGAAGAGCTCCAGGCTGGCGGCGGCAGCGAGGGCGCAGGGCAGTGAGCCTCAGAGTGGAAGGGCGACGAGAGGCTGGAGTGGCCTCTGCAGTGGCCGTTCCAGGCCCTGGGTCTTGGTCCTGGCTGAGCGGCCTGTTCGGGAAGCAGCACGAGGGGGGTGGCAATACCCAGGCAGCTGCTGAGGACCTTAGGCTGCCCACACCTGCCTCGCCTGGCACTGGCCATGAGCCCGCCGGGTGGCTGCTCGCCCCATCCCCGATGTGGCCTCTGCAGGGGAACTAGGCCATCTGCCAGGTGGGGCAGCCTTGGGAGAGGACCCCCACCTTCCTAAGAGACATCCCACCTGGGCTGTGGGGGGAGAGAGCAGAGGAACTAGGACCTCTTCATCCTCAAAGTGCATTTCTGATGGGAAGCATTTCCTCTCAGAACTGGAACAGGACAAGGATGCCCTCTCTCACCTTCTACTCTACATAGTCCCTGATACTCTAGCCAGAGTTTAAACTATACTGCTGTTTAAACTCCACTACAGCTTACACTACACGACAGAGCTGTAGATGAAAGAAATTAAAGGGATAGGAATAGGGGAAGAAGAACTCAAACTATCCCTATTTGCTGACGACATGATTCTACACATAGAGGATCCAAAAAAAACTCCACCAGAAAACTTCTAATATTAACAAATTCAGCAATGTCACAGGATATGAAATCAATATTCATAAATCAAATGCATTTCTATCTATTAGTGATGAACCCTCTGAAAGAGAAATTAGGAAAACTATCCCATTCACAATAGCCTCAAAAATGAAATATTTGGGTATAAATTTAACAAAAGAGATGAAAGACCTATACAATGAAAACTAAAGAAAGAAATTGAAAAGACTTTCAAAGATGGCGGACCAGAGGGAAGCAGCATCTGTGTTGCTCTGTGATCCAGATCTCTCCTAGTAGGAATTCTGCATCTCTTGAGAGTGTTAGAGGCCCCTGTACAGCTTCTCTCTACAGAAATGACCAGCGCTGTGACCTCGCGCAGGACTCAGGGCCTCAGTGTCCGAGCAGGACCCAAAGCCAAAGTTGCAGTTCACTTAAGACTTGGCCAGCGCCTTAGCAGAACCACCTACCAACACATCTGCAGACCGCCGAGACTCGCTCCACTCCCACGCAGGTCACTCAGCTGCTACCTCCCCACAGCACAAGGCCATCGGTTCCCCTGACATCACCAGACACCCCGGCTCTGGAAGCACACCGACTACATCTTGGAAAGCATTCCTTGCCATTTTGAGGTGGGCATGGCTATCGGATCCCTCCCCTTTTGAGCAGGTACCTGATTCCAATTCCTCCCTCATGGAATTAATATTGTCAAAATGGCCACACTATCATAAACCTTATACAGATTTAATGTGATTCCAATTAAAATCCCAATAACATTCCTCATAGAAATAGAAAAAGTAATCATGAAATTCATTTGGAAAAATAGACACAGAGAAATCCTTATTGACAAAGCAATCCTTAGCAAGAAGAGTGAAGTAGGACACATCACAATATCAAACCTTAAACTATACTACAGATCTGTAGTAACAAAAACGGCATGCTATTGGCACCAAAATACACATGTAGACCAATGGTCCAAAATAGAAGATACAGAGAAAAACCCACATAAATGTAGTTATCTCATTCTTGCCAAAGGTGCCGAAAACATACATTAGCTAAACGATAGCCTCTTCAACAATGGTGCTGGGGAAACTGTAAATCCATATGTAGCAGACTGAAATTAAACCACGATCTCTCACCTTGCACAAACACTCAAAGTAGATCAAGGACCTAGGAATTAGACCAGAGACCCTGTACTTAAGAAATAAAATCAAGAATTAATAATGGGATGGATTCAAACTTAAAAGCTTCTTCTCAGCAAAGGAAACAATAATATGAAAAGAGAGCTCACAGAGTGGGAGAACATCTTTACTACACACACATTAGATAAAACACTAATTTCCAGGATATATAAAAAACTCAAAAACTTCAACACCCAAAGAATAAATAACCCAATCAATAAATGGGCTAAGGAAATGGACAGACACTTCACAGAAGAAAATACACAGTCGATCAACAAATATATGAAAATATGTTCAACTTCACCAGAAATTAGAGAAATGCAAATCAAAACTACTCTAAGACCATCTTACTCCAGCCAGAATGGCAGTTAACAAGAATACAAGCAACAATAAGTGTTGGTGAGGATGTGGGGGGAAAGGTATACTCATACATTGCTAGTGGCATTGCAAATTGGTGCAACCACTCTGGAAAGCAGAATGGAGCTTCCTCAAAAAACGTGGAATGGAACCTCCATTTGACCCAGAAATTCCACTCCTCAATCTATACCCAAAAGACTTAAAATCAGCATACTAGAGTGATGCAGCCACATCAATGTTTATAGCAGCTCAAGTCACAGTAGGTAAACTGTGGAACCAACCTAGAAGTCCTTCAAGAGCTAAATCGATAAAGAAAATGAGGTATATGTGCACAATGGAATCTTAGCTTTAAAAGAGAATAAAATTATGACACTTGCAGGTAAGTGGATGGAGTTGGAGAATATTATGTAAGTGAAAAAAGCTAATCCTCAAAAACAACAGGCTGAATGTTCTCCCTGATAAGTGGATGCTGATCCATAATGAGGGGGGCAAGGGAAGAATGGAGGAACTTGGGGCAAAGGGGAAGGATAGGAGGGACGGGCATGGGGTAGGAAAGAGGGTGGAATGAGAGGGATATCATTACCCTAGGTACATGCAGGACTGCACATATGGTGCAACTCTACATCGTGTTCTACCAGAGAAATGAAAAGCTGTGCTCCATTTCTGTACAATGAACCAAAGTGAATTCTGCTGTTATGTACAACTAATTAGAGCTAATTAATTTTTTTAAAGTACATTTCTTTGTCTAAGGGTGGCAGAAGACCAAGACCAAGGACGGCACGTCTTGGGGTTCCCTCTGCCATCTATGCCCTCCACTCTTGTCCCGCCCCAGGGATGCGCTTTGAGGGGGAGGATTTGTAGCCCCACCCCCCACTGCCTCTGCTCTCAGTGGCCACAGCCCAGGAGAGATGTCGCTGGGGAGGGTGGGTGTCCTCTTTAAAGGCTGCCCCGGCTGGCAGCGGGCCTACTTCCCCCGCAGAGGCCGCAACCCAGGGAGGGGCAGGGCGAACCCGGGGTGGGGCGAGCTGCCACCCGGGGGGCTCAGTGCCGGTGCCAGGCGCCGCCTGCGTGCTCAGCATAAGGTCCTCAGGGGCTGTGTGGGTACCGCCGCCTGCCGTGTCCTGCTTCCTGAGCAGGCAGGCCCTGCCAGGAGCAAGACAAGTGGCCTGGGGCAGCCACAGCACAGGGCACCCCATCCTCTGGTCGCCCTCTGACTCTGAGGCCCGCTGCCCTACGCTGTCGCTGTCGCCACAGCCAGCGCTCCACACTGTGGCCACTGGAGTCCCGACCTGGCCACCAGAAATGCTGCCAACACCTCCACTGCACTGGAAGCAGACTCCCGCCACCGCCAATGGATGAGGATGCTCCTATTTGGACGCCTATTTCCATGCAGCCACCGATTCAACTGGACTCCCCAAAGGGCCTTAGGGCGCCTAGGCTCCCTGATGAACGACCTGCCCGCAGAGGGATGCCGCTGGTTGCTGGGAACCTCCAATGTGGAACCCTAATGTGGAACGTTGAGGGCGGCTGCTGTTCACTTCCACACTGCAACTGGACTCCTCCACAGGTGGCGCCTACACCTCCAGGCTTGGGGAGGGTGTGGGCACCCCATTTTATCTGTGCCACCTGTTCATCCTGCCAGGGGATTAATTCACTAATTGGCTTTAGGCTCTCATAACAGGATCATTTCCCCTCTAAACCTTCTTGCATTGTCTCACCCATGAGCTTTTGGGGGACACCGAGAAACTCAACCATATCGCGTCTTCATCAGATAGCTTAGCAAGATCTTCTTCATGACTTGCTGTAGCTTCTACATCAGCAATTTCTGCTTCACCCTGCACTTGTCTTATATGGAGATGGGCCGCTTGCTTCGAACATCATGAACCAAATTCTGCCACCTTCAGACTTCTTCTGGAGCTTTCTCCCTTCTCTTGGCATCAGAAAAATCTAATGTTTGGGCCTTATCTGGATGCGGTTTTGGCTTAAGGGAACGTGGCTTTTTCACCTGTTCTCCAGACTATGAAAACTTTATCCCTATCAGCTGTTTTGCTTTCTTATCATTCACCTATGCCCTGGAGCAGCACTTTAATTTTCTTTATGAACATTTCCCTTGCATTCTCATTGGGACTAATTATTCAAGAGGCACAGCTTTTTTTTTTTCTTTTCTTTCTTTCTTTCTTTCTTCTTTTAATAGTTTTAGATCAACAGCATGCCTTTCTTTGTTTAGTTGGTTTTTTTTTTTTTTTTGTAGTGCTAAGGATTGAACTCAGTGCCTCATACATTCTAGGCAAGCACTCTGCCACTGAGCTACAGCCCAGCCCAAGGCACAGCTTTCTATTTGGAATGCAAAACTTGGAACTCTTCCTTTTATTCCAACTGTTCAGTCCATTACAGAGTAATTAACTGGTCTAACTTCAATATCGTTAGACCAGTTAATTACTCTGGTGAGTCATGATCTGTGGAGCAATAAGAAGACACATATTAAGTTTGCTGTCTTATATGAACAGGGTTTGTAGTGTCACATGACATCTAACCCAGTTAACGTCACAGAACACAGTAGGGGATAAAATGCCCTGAAATCCTCACCACCCTTTAGGCAGTCATCTCGGCTCCATGCACAGGGGCCCCACAGGACCCCTGTGCTCTAAGGGGGCTCTCCATCTTCAGCTACTCAGTGCTGGGGGTGGCACAGCCTGGTGAATGGATTGAGCACTATTGTGTCAACATAAATGTTTGTTACTAAAATACTTACAATGCCATCCCAGACATTTAAAAAAAACCACCATCACAAAAAATAAAATAGACAGTTTTAGTGGGAGGAGGCGGATAGCTGTGGTGGGGCATCTGGCACAATGCGCAGGTGCTCACACGTGGGAGGTGCCCTCAAGGACTTTAGAACTAGGGCAGCGAGAAAACATTCTAGGAGAAGTGGAGGCTTCTGGTCTAATCGTTTCTTGACCCCCTGCCTCTGGCATTTGTGTGTGTGTGAATTTTATGTAGCTGCCAGGGAAGATGGCTGACTTTGAAAGAATGGGATGGCAGCTTGGGTCACCACCTGTACCAACTGGAAGATAATGATGTAAAGGGCCTCTCCTTCAGCTGGAACCTCCCAAGGCCCCCTGCATGGGGAGCTTCCCAGAGAGTGTCCAAGCAGGTCACATGCAGCAGAGCAAAGGGGGCAAAACTGTGAGGCACATGTGTGGGTAGGATTCTCCCCTCACTTTCTGTCCAGTCTCTATACAAAAAAACATGGGCAATCCAGCTGGGATTGGCTGTGCTGGAGAGGGATCCTCACAGGGCCTGGCTCTGAGGCTCCAGCCACGCCTCTCTTCCTTGGGTACCCAGAATCCCACCACAGCTTGCTTTGTTCCTTCTACAGAGTAAGCCCCAGACCTCTGTCCTCTGCTGGGAAACAACAGGGTAGACCCTGAGGTCTGCCCAGCCATCCTCTACAACAGCCCCCCAAGTGACCACTCTGGAGACAGCAGCCCTCCCTCTTGGCCCAAAGATCACTCACTTCTTGTCTTGAAGGTACTCCTCCTCAACATATGGCTGGAGGCGTCCATACCTAGAGAATACCAGGAGGCTGTGACCTCTAATATCCTGTGTCCCTCATCTGTCGAGATGCCTGGTGGACTTGACTAACTTACTGACAATAACGGGAGCTCAGGAGGGCTGGGAGAGTTTGTCTGCACTGATTCCTAAATGATAGGCCAAGTGCCTGCCAAAGGTAGGTGCTTCATATATATTTGAGCCATGAATGAACCCACCCACCTGCTGCCTGGCTACCTCAGGGCCAGGACCCTCTCAGTTGACCCCAGGGGTCCCTGTTCTGTCTACAGGCAGGTTGGAACCCTCCCAGATGCAACCCACAGACTCCTTCCCAAATGTGGAAACTGCTTTTCCTGAGGCCTCAGAAGAGTGAGGTCTGAGGCAGAGAACTTCCTCTCAGGGAGGGGACAGGCCCCCAGGGAAAGGCCAGAGCCATCGCCAGCCTGTGTCCCAGGACCACTCTGAGGCAAACACTCCTAGGGCTCATCCTACTTGGATTTCTAAACACCCAGGCAGAGTTCTCCTCTGAAAAACCCTACTTTCCTCAGAGCTGACGGAGGTTCAGAGTGATGCCCGGCATTCCCAACACCAGGCCAGGAGATGGCCATGGGCCAGGGCTTGGAGGTCATACACACCTTTTACCCAGCAGCTCCAGAGCCTTCTGGGTACTGGCCAAATCTTGGTACAAATACAAAACCCCATGGACATAGGGGGTGTTCCCCTGCTGCAGGGCAGGCACCAGGCCGTCCTCGAGCTCCCAGAGAAGTACTGTGAGGGTTTCCACAAGACAGGACACATCCACTGATGAGCCTTGGTCATCTTCTCCCTAGGATGGGCAATCAAAGAGGGACATTTCAACAGGAAAACGGTAGCCATTTGCAAAAGGAATCACTGCCATACGTCAGGGGAAATCAAAATATTTTCCCTCCATATTCTCAGGAGACATCACACACACACACACACACACACACACACACACACACACAAACCTGGTGAGATCTGGCACTTTTGAAAGGGGAATCTGAATGTGGGTTAAACTATGGACACCTGTGGTGCCCTGTCCTGTCTCACTTCTGGTCTCCTTGGGAAAAATTGCCAGAGTCGTTGGGACACAGCGCTGACCCAGCACCTCCACACTCAGGAAAAGCCCTGAGGCTTAAGCACCCACAGATCTGTAGACAACAAGAACTCATGGCTCTGGGCTTGCTGTCTCAACACCAGTGAGCAGACCGGGACTGTTTGTGGACTGTGAGTGCCTAGCTACCAGGGTTCCAAGTTCTGTGAGTTCCATGGCCAAGGAAGTGAGGTCACTGTCTCAGGAAGTCCTTTGCTGAGTCCCTTTCTTACACAAGATGGTTCCAATGGCCCACTGGGCTGCAGTCTTCCCATGACATAGGCACAGGTGGACCCAGTTACACCAACACACCCTGGATCAGGCCCTCAGACAGGCCCGGGTGTAGCCAGCTCCCTTGGTTTGGGGAGACAGAGCTTGGTTGAGACCCTTCCCCTTCTTGTGGGTATGTGTGTGGCCCTGAGGAAGTCATTGTGCCTTGCAGGGCCTCCATAGCTTCTCAACATGTTCCCAGGGGTCATTCTAGCATCTGCTTTAGAGGTTGTCATCAGGGACATGTGCCCACACATACATGGACTCCCTGAGAAACCCTAATCCAGGAGTCATGCGTCTCTAATGCACAAATATACAGATAACATGACATAGGAAGTTAAGGGACAAAGGATGACATCCAACTTTACCATGACCTGAGTCCCACAGTGACAGAGGGAAAGTCAGCTCCTCTCTTGGCCATGGTCCCCACTCTGCACCACTGGAGGGTTATTTTCAGAGATAGCCTCCCCTTTGCCATAGAATTCTAATTCCTGTGCGAAATCAAATTGCCCCAATGTCTCTGCCGATCGTATGATGGGGTACACTACAGGGGATTTCAAACACCACAGCATCCTGTGCCCAAAGCCTGTAGCTCCCTCCTCTCTCAGTGGATCCACATCAGCATCTGGTTTCTAAGAAACAGAAATCAACAAGCCTCATGGGGTATCACTTCCAAGTTTGAGTCACGGGAAGTCTAACTTAGTCTGGCTCCACAGGCCCACAGCAGAGGGCACTGCTGAAATTCCAGAGGTTTGTGGGGAAAGTTGGTGGGGCAGCAGGCAGAGACCTGAGGACCCCATGAAATGGCAAGGAGCTGGCATTTCTGTGCCTCTGTTTCTACACGCCTCCCATAGGTGAAAATGCTAGGGCTAAAAAATTCACTGATGCACAAAACATATAAGAAGCAAGGATGGTGTGGAATGGCCAAGAATTTCTTCCATAGCATGGCCACGACCACGGAAACGGACTTCTCTATCTCCATGTCTTTAGGGAAAGGCAAAGCCACTTGCTTTTGTTTTGTGTGCAGTTTAAAGCAACAGTTTCCTCCTATTCTTCCAACTAAACTTTGGAGGCAAGATCCCAGTAGTATGAACAAAGAAGCATCTCAGAGGCAATAGTACTCAATAGCTGAGGCTACTGGAGCAGAGAGAAAGACAGACAATTCAGCTTTGAGGTCTGGAAAGGGAATAGGAGACCAGTCCCTGCAGGGAACACTCACAAACCGAATGCATGTTCACTGAGCGCCCTGTGCTCACTGTTGAATGGAACATGAGGAGCTGATGTCTTTCCATCTCCTAAGGAACTTCCAGATTTAGCTAGCCATCCCAGGAGACTCAGGACCATCATCCTTGTGCACACAGAGCTAAGTGGCTGCTCATTACCTTCCCACCAAAGGTGAGAGGCAGGTGATGCTAAGTTCTTTGAACTGATACTGAATTGAAAAATATTTTAATTGTATATGCTCTCCTGAAAATACCAGTAAATTCATCAGCTTCAAATTACTATAAGAAAGAACTAAAGGGGAGAAGATATGTTAAGCAAAGTAAAGATATGACAAGAATTCAACTTCCAAATGACCTAAATGCACTTGCAGCTTCTGTGCTATTTCCTGTTGCTTATAATACGTAGCAGGTTTCATATGTGCTGATGGTGCCTTACAGGCTCCTGGCCTAACAGGAGAGGCT